>NW_026019982.1:1977189-2412189 GCF_900185275.1 Solanum verrucosum | reverse complement strand
TTAAAATTTTGTGATCACAAATTTATTTATATAGAGATATGTGAATTATCAATGCGGCACATTAGGATATTAATATTTAATCTTCTATTATGAACTATGGTAAGCTCATTTGCTAGAATATAATTGTATAAAATTTAAGAAAATTTTGATAGTTCTCATAAGTTATGAAGTTTTTATGTTTATGAGAAAAAATACAACTTATCTTTTTTTTCTTCCATTCTTACTGTTTTAAGACATGTTAAGAAGGTAGAAGAGACCAAAATGAAACAGAAAATGAACTTTTTTTTATCAACACAATATATTCTATGTTGTACACAATATTAAGCATATATACCTTTCAGTTTTCACTATAAATATCAGCAGTACTGGTCCTAAGTCTTCTACTGCCTAAACAAAGAAAAAGAAAAAGATCATGTATTCCTGTAATTTTGTTTTTTAATCTAAATAAACTTCGCGTTTAAATTCATTTGAAAAATTAATGAATTCATCACATCATCGGCCTTCTTCAACTGTGATTGTCAACTCAATTTTGGAGAAGCTAGGTGGTGTACCAGATGAAACAGAAGTTGAATTAGAAACATTTCGCCTCGACACAAAAGCCGGTCGATTAGGTTTTGGAAGAGACGTACTTTCACTACGAAGCATCATCACAACATTTGACATGGAAGGACGATCACCTGGATCTTCTTGCACACATAAGAGTCCAACGTTTATGCACGTCATTGCTTCTTTCGGGTTGCATGATTCGAGCAATGAATGATCCAGCAAATGTAGTGCTCTTTTTTCTTTCCAGTAATTCCATGCCTGTGATATCATGATTTAGAATAATGAATATGAAGTTCAACGTACACATTGGAAAAAAATTAACGTGTACTCAAGGCACTCACATGGACCAAAAGGTTAGATGCTTCTTTAGATTGATAAAATCCTGTATTTCTCCTTCCGGTTACTATCTCCAGTATAACTACTCCTAAGCTGAATACGTCTGACTTAATCGAGAATACTCCTTCCAATGCATATTCAGGAGACATATATCCACTAAATCAAATAATGATGGAATAATCATGAGTCAGATGTGCGATGAAATTAAGCAAAGTTCATAACATTGTCATGTTTGTATTACTTACTAAGTTCCAACCACTTTTTTGGTACTTGCTTCTGTTGTTTGTTCTTCAACTATCCTTGCCAAGCCAAAGTCTGAGATTTTTGGGTTCATTTGTTGATCCAAAAGAATGTTACTTGTTTTCAGATCTCTATGAATGATTCTGAGCCTTGAGTCTTCGTGAAGATAGAGAAGCCCTCGAGAAATTCCTAATATGATCTCAAATCGTTTTTTCCACTTCAATGACTTGCTAAGTGTTGGATCTTGTTTTGGTGACCAAGGAGAAAATTTAGCAACATTGATCAAGTAAATAGAGTGATTAAGAAATAAGATCAGTTCAGATATATATACTAACCGAATATGAAGGTGTCTAGACTTTTGTTTGACATATACTCGTAAAGTAGAATCTGTTCATACCCTGTGATACAGTAGCCTAAAAGTCTGACTAGATTTCTATGTTGAAGTTTCGAGATCAGTATGACTTCGTTCCTGAATTCTTCAATGCCCTGTCTAGATTGGGTTGATAGCCTTTTCACAGCAATTTCTTGTCCATCTGAAAATATACCCTGAAAGATTTTCGATGTGGAAACTAGGATGCTATGAAATGACTACATAAAGTTGAACTCATGTTAAAGTGAATTATTAATGCTAACCTTATAAACAGGACCAAAACCTCCTTGTCCAAGTTTATTTACATCTGAGAAATGATCTGTGGCTGCTAGTATGTTTTCCAAACTAAAGAATGGAACGGCAATGTTTTGCTTATCATTTTCGTTAATCAGGTTTTGTGCTTCTCTTTCTCTGTTTAACCAATGTGGAACTGGATTGCCTCCTGTGCTTTGTTGGCATGCTAAGATTAAAAAAAAAAAAAAAAAAAAAAAAAAAAAGCAGCCTTTTGAGATATCTCTCTTTGATCTGATTCGGAAAAAAAAATGGAAGGAGAAATTTTTCTGGTAGTGGTAAAACAACTACTCCAGAGATTGTAATAGAAACACAAGTACCTGTTTTCTTTGACATTATTCTCCTATGATAAATGTAGCTAAAGCTACTTAGAAGTAGAACTGCAACGGCTACCACTCCAGATATGATGACTTTAAGCTTCAGGGACAATTTCCCTGAATTTGCATCTGATGACAGAAAGAAGAAACATAAGGAAATTGTGACAAGAAATAGAACATTTTGGGATGGGTCTGATTCTAATAACGTGATAAGAAATGGACCTTGAGGCTAACTCAACTATAAAAGCTAGTTTATGAGGTAAGAACTGTCCAAAACCATATGACAAGACCATCCCATCCTTAAAGAGCTGATGTGGAAACTCAACGAACTGGTAATGTTTACTGGCGAAAGGTCTTCAACTCATTTTGGCTAGTTGTAACTAATCAAAACATGAAAACCATACATTTGGTCAGTGACTATCTTATGTGTGTTTATAACGTAGAGGATGTTGCGTAAACTTAAATTTGGTCAGTGGCTATCTGATGTTTGTTTAAAACATGGAGGATGTTTGCGTAAACTTATAATTGCCTAGTTAATTCTTATGAGCACTAAGATTTAGAGAATGTATAGACTCGTACTGTTGAAAGACATGAGGTAAAGAACTGAAACATCAGAAAAGAAAAAACAAACATCCATAGAAAGCTCTATCGGTAGCTATTTGGAGATGAGCATTGCATACATAGAAATGGCAAACACTATCAAATACAACTCCTAACTTTAAACTTACCTTCACCGTATGCTTCGTCAGAGACAGCAAGTCTGGTATAAATCACACTTCCACTACCATCTCCTGCTGAGAGTTGCTTCAGATTCACAACTTCATTCCAAATTGAACACACATTATTATCATAAGCATATGCATTACATGAAGAACAGTTACTCAAGCAAGTCGACTGGCATTCCTCAGAACTAGCAGCCGACACAGTTAGAGAATATCCGGGCAATGTCACATTGGGATTCTCCGAAAAACCGCCCTTCATTTTACCATCACCACACTGGCAAGCTTTCCTTCCTAACACAGCCACCAGAATGATCATTCAAGTCCCATTCTGCATCAGATCTAGGTGTGAAACCAGTCAAGCAATTACAGAAGGTCGTGGACTCCTTATTGCAAATGCTAAAGGCACCACAACTAGCATACACCTCACAGGGTTGTCTTGGTTGAGATGTAAAAATTTGCCATTCCTTTAAATTTTCGGCCCAAATCAGATGCCTGATTTGCCCAGAGACATCTAGTGTTAATCTGATTTTGGAAGAGTTTCGGAGGG
Organism: Solanum verrucosum; assembly: GCF_900185275.1. Lineage (NCBI taxonomy): Eukaryota > Viridiplantae > Streptophyta > Magnoliopsida > Solanales > Solanaceae > Solanum > Solanum verrucosum. The sequence continues at coordinate 2,408,820 of NW_026019982.1, read as the reverse complement.
AATAAGTAAAATAGCTCTCATTTTCATTATCAACATATGAAAATCTGTATCTATCAGAATTCAAACTCATCTCAGGCATCATGTCGAAAATATGCCCATTCCAAGATCCAGTAGCTGAGTACATCTCAGTCCTGTTCCATTTTATCAAGAACTGCTTATTACTCTGATCCATTTCCACTGAAAAAATCCCCGGAGATGGATCCTCTGAGTTCTTCCAAGAAGTAAGAATCTTTGTTGTATTTGTACGCTTGTCATACTTCACCTTAGCATTCGGCAACCATGTATTAGTTGGGTTATCGAAGCTTTGCCAAAGTGGTGTAGTTGAATTTGATCCATCACTCAAAATCAAATTACCATCATCAGAAAGAATTGCCATTAGTGTATTTGAACTAATTGTGTTGCTGATATTTGTGGACCAAAACAAGTTTTTGGATTCAGTAATAAGCACTAAATTACCATCCAAAACTTTCAACTCAACAGAATTCATATCAGTAGCAGAAAGTGGCTTCTCCCTGTTTGCTACCCATACTATTGTTTGTGGCATTACATTCTTATACCATATACCAAGATAGTAATTTTTCGAACTACCAGGAAAAAAGAATCCTAATTCAAAGTTTTCCCCCGAAGAGACGATAGTTTGGTTTCCAGAAACAGAGTGATTTACTGAGATCGTTTCAATTCCAAGAGACTGATGAATATTGATAGATAAACATGTTAGGATCACAAAAAGTAGACGAATCGAATAATGTTGCAGTTGCATGGTTGCACCAAATTTGTTAACAGAAGATGCACATCATCAATTAAGATCATGTTGATAGTCATGGTAAGACTTGGTTTTTTGGTTCAATCAGATTCATATGAGACTTGTCTAATAGTCTAAAAGTCAATAAGCACGCGTGTTTGGTATGGTTTGGTTTTGGTTGTGTCAAATTAGGCGTCCGGAATGCAAAGAAATGTATTTTCGGTCAGCCTCAAAAGTTAGCTGATAGAAAAGGCTTATAAGGAGCTCAAGGTTCTCGTCCTTCGTCACCACGTGGGATTCATTCCATTTTTCTTTACTTTATTTTTTTGTAGAAGGTATTCAGGCCATTCATCAATGTGTATGCTTTAATTTCTTATTTATAAATTAGGTTCGTGTCTTTTCAGAGTCAATTCCCTAAATGGTCACCCAAGTTTGGGGAATTGCCTTAAAATATCATTTATGTTTCACTTATGACCAAAATATCACTCAACTATCACTATTTTCCTCCAAATATACTTAAAACTTTAAAAACTTTACTCTCTCCTAATTGGCATGCCATGTTATTAAAGTCTTTTTTAAAATAATAGACTTATTCAATTCATCGAACTCATTTAACTAAATAATAATCTTATTATTTTTAATATATATATATATATATATATATAAATATGTTTATTAAGAAGAAAACTTGAAGACTCTTTTATCATAATTAAACTTTTTTATTTTTGTATGCTATGAAAAAATAGGGTTTTAAAATATACTATATTGTCATCAATTTTAAATACTTATAAACACATATATTCAAAAAAAAATATCGATATGCAAATCACTCATGAATGTTAACTTACATCAATTAATCATAAATTGTATAATGAATCAATAATATTAAATGTCAATTAACTATTACAATATAATTAATTGTGTACTTTGAAATTCATGCTTACAATATTATTAATTTTTTTTTAAAAAGGAAGTGACTAATATTATTACTAATTTATTCCCCCCCCCCCAAAAAAAAAATGCTAATACCTCAAAAGTCTCCTTCTATTCTAGTTGATATGTCATGTCATTAAATCATCATTTAAAAAAAAAAAAGAATAATAGACCTATTTAATTCATTAAACTTATGCCTCTACAAAACAAATATATAAATTACGTGAGAATTTATGAAGATTATAAAAAAAAATACTTTTAAAATATCTAATTCCTTCATATTTTTCTACCAAATAAAATTCAATGAATTTTTTTTGTGTGCAATTGTTACCTGAGAATTTTTGAAATCTCTAAGCAAATTATTTGAAAATTTTAAGTAATTTTTTTCATAAAAGTATTCAAATAAATTTGTAAGGTTGACAAAATAGTTGGTAAAAAGGAGAAATTTATTATTTAACTTTTGTTTTTAATTTAATTTTGATCAGTGATTTATATATCAATATTTTATGAATATATGTGTTTATAAGTATTCAAAATTGATGACATTATAGTAAGTTTTAAAAAAAAAAAAAAAACTATTCTTCATAGCATAAAAAAAACAAAGTTAATTATGATAAAAGATTTTTAAGTATGAAAATTTCTTCTCAATAAACTAATATATATATATAAAAAAAAATTAAAAAACAACAAGAGCATTATTTTAGTTAATTGAGTTTGATTAATTAAATAAGTCTATTATTTTTTTTAAAAAGGGCTTCAATGACATGGCATGCCAACTTGGAGAGAGGGGACTTTTGAAGTGGTAAGTATATTTGGAGGAAAATAGTGATAGTTAAGTGATATTTTGGTCCTAAATGAAACATAAATGTTATTTTAAGGCAATTCCATAAACTTGGGTGACCATTTAGGGAATTGACTCTGTCTTTTCACTTGGTAGCATACACAATGCAACTCTAATGGGTTTGAGAGTTTGTATAGGGGAAAATTTGTGAGAAAAAGTGTCGATCTCATTTTATGTGGCAACATTTTATTTTTTATCTGTCTAAGAGCCTGTTTGGATTGACTTAAAAAAAATAACTTTTAAGTCAAAAATAAAAATTCAAACTAAAATGATTTTTAAGTCAAAAAATAAAAAGTAATGGGAGACCTACTTTTGATTTTTGACTTATTTTAAGTCATTTTTTACCTTGTCAAATACTTCGTAACTTATTTTAAGTCATTTTTGACATATTTAGGGCCCGTTTGGCCATAGATTTCCCAAATAATATTTGAGGAAAAATTTGGCAAATAATGTTTGTCCATACAATTTGCCATTATTTGGCAAATATCCCAAATTCCCGAATACTAGTTTTTCTAGTATTTGGGCCAAATCACATTATTTGGGATCTTTTGAAAATTAAAATTTTACGCCAAACTTTTATCTTTTACAAAAACACCCTCTATAGTAGTTGTTTGCGTTGTATTACATAACTTTTTACGTGAACACCAAAGTAGTGATGAAATATTTCGTGGATATGAAAGTGATGATATGGTTGTTGATGAAAATGATGAACAATCGGCTTAGGGTAACAAAGTCATGTGTTTTGTCTACTTCACGATGTATGGAATGATGCTTGTTGCACTCACTCCAAACTACCACATTGCTCTAGTGTCATGAACACTACTTGTTATTTGTTGCAACGAAGATCCAATTGACTTGTAATACAAACTTATGATTTGTTTTGATAGTTTTTAAAACTTATGGGTATAAATCATATTTTCTAAAAAAGTGACTTATATTTCCCAAATACTATGGCCAAACACATGGTGAAATTTCACCCAAATTTTCATCCAAATAATATTTGCCAAAAATATTTGGAAATTTATGGCCAAACGCTAGCTTAAAGTTATTTTTCATATTTGCCAAACACTTTCAGAAGTCAAAAACTGACCTAAAAGTAAGTTTGACCGACTTTTAAGCCAATCCAAACGGGCTCTAAGAATTTTCTTAATGAATGATTTATAACTACACAAATATCTAAGAATTATTTTAGACTACAGATTTCAAAAAAATTCTTTTTTTCTTTAAACATTGTATCAGATTACGGTGCCACGTAAAATGAATTGGAAGAAATATTTAGTATAGTTATTCATCACTATTTTGTTTTCAATCTTCAAAGGGGGAATGGATGGGAAAAAAAGGAATTAAGAAAAATAAAAGAACCAACACTGACTTGGTCAATAAGTGAGAAAGAGCTGGCAATGGGTCGGGGGCAATTGTACCCTTAATTAAACATTTACTCACCAAGGTGGGAACACAATATTGTTGCCATCAAAGGTCAACATGAATAGACCCAAGTCTTTGCCACATTTGGATTTTACTAAAAAGGGAACAATGATTTTATACTTTCTACCTTCATAACTCACATCACATTTTAAAGGAATGGAGATCCCCCTTCACGCCCAAAGCTAACTGAAACGTGGATTACGAGCCCAAATAGATATGAACCTCGCTCTGATAATACGTAAAAATATGATATTTAGACATAATTCAACTTCAAAAGTTAGTTACTTCATAAGGAGGATTGCTTAAGTACGTACAGATCATTTGTCTATCATTAACCAATATAAGATTCTTAACTCATTCTAACAGAAATAAAGTTAATATCTACTCTTTTAGCTTTGAAACGTTTGGTCTACATGTTTTTAATGAACGAATCGGAGAGGGGCTGGAGTCACCCCCACGCATCCACCCCTATCTCAAAAAAACTGTAAAAAATAATTAATTTGTTTTTCGTTAAAATAATATTTTTTTTCTTAAAGTTTTTTTATCACTCCCCGCCCCCTTCCAGCCACTTCCAAAAAAAAAAGTTAATTTGTTTTCAAAAAAAATTAGATTTTTTCCTTACCCCACCCACCCCCACCACCTACACCCAAAAGAAACATTAATACCACTTTTCTTTCTTTTATGAATGAACCTTTTCTACCCACTATATCAATTTAACTATCCATGTTTAAATAAGTAATATGAATTTTTTTCGTTTTTACCCATTTTAAATAGGTTGGTACTTTAAATGAGTTGGGTACCCAACCTATTTAAAATGAGTAAATTTGAATAGATACCCATATAAATTACCTATTTTGCCACTCTATTCGTGTGCATCTAGACGTAAAGCAGATAATATCACAAGTGAATTAGATGGTCACACTTGGTATGTGTTGAGAATATAATCAAATAATAAAAGTGTACTCTCTCTAAAAACTTAAGTTTTTAGATGAGATGGTCACACACTTTAACATGGTATCAAAGCAGGCAAAGGTCCTGAGATCGAATCTCACCGCCATCCAAATCAAAAATAATTTCCACGTGCTTGACCCATGAAAAAAAAATTGGCCCGCATGTGAGGAGGTGTGTTGAGAATATAATCAAATAATAAAAGTGTGCTCTCTAACATCTTAAGTTTTTAGATGAGATGGTCACACACTTCAACAGTACGAAGCCACAATGCATACAACCTTGGATGACAATAAAATGTAACGTTTTTAAAGACACTACAAGTGTGATATGTATTGAAAAAAAGTTGATCAGTCTATGAATATAACTTTGAATTCCAGCGAGGTGTTGTCACTTGAGGGAAGATACAATGGAAAGATTCACTATTGAACTAAAAGGAAAGATATAGATGATTTTAACATAATGTTTTGAGTTATTCGTCGTGCATTTACATCTCTATGTATTGGCCTTCTTCTTCATGAGTTATCGTGATCATCTCTTTGTTGAAAGTGCTGTAGAGCTTAGAAGAGGAAGAAGATGTACTCGAAGCATTTCTTCGTGTGATAAAATGTGGCTGGCTTGGTCTAGGAAGAGTCATACTTTCGCCTCCAAGCATAAGAACTACATTTGACATTGTAGGACGATCACCTGGATCTTCTTGCACACATAGAAGTGCAACATTTACACATTTTATCACTTCCTTGTCCTCGAACGTATCAACAATAGTTTGATCAATCATGTCAAGTGCCCTGTCTTCCATCCACAGTCTCCATGCCTGTGATTAGTATTTTTTGAGTCAGTTAAAGCATTAAAACAGAATAGCAAATCAATTGAGGGAAGTTTTGGGTACTTACATAACCAGTAAGGTTTACTTCTTCGAAAAATTCCATGTTTCTCTTCCCACTTATGATTTCAAGCACTACCACTCCGAAGGCAAATATATCGGACTTGATTGAAAAGAGTCCCTCCAATGCATACTCCGGTGACATATAGCCACTGTTTTTAATATTTCATACAATGAGACATCAAAGGAAGCATATGTTTAGTGAAATCGGACCAAATTTTAGATCTCTGCCTCTCTGTGTGTGTGTGTGTGTTTGCTCTCCAAATGATCAAAGCTGAAAACAGTATTCAGAGACTTACTAAGTTCCAACAACTCTGGTTGTATTAACTTCTGTGCTTTTGCCTTCAATAATCCTTGCCAAGCCAAAATCTGAAATTTTGGCATTCATTTCATCATCTAACAATATGTTGCTTGTCTTAAGATCTCTATGAATAATCCTTAGCCTCGAGTCTTGGTGAAGATAAAGAAGCCCTCGTGCGATACCCAATATAATTTCAAAACGAATCCTCCAGTCCAATAATCGGCAGAATGTATGATCTATTTGCAATGTACAAGGTTAACTTTAGAGGTAATAAATCCAAAAAAAAACCATATATTTGCATAAAACGTTACAAAGAATTTTGAGGTCCGGAGTGGAGTATACTGACCGAATATAAATGTATCCAAGCTTTTGTTGGCCATATACTCATATAGTAAGATCTTTTCATTTCCCTCAACACAATAGCCTAGAAGCCTGACTAAATTTCTGTGCTGCAGTTTGGCAATTAACATTACTTCAGTTTTAAATTCTTCAACACCTTGTCCTGAATGATTTGACAACCTTTTCACCGCTAGCTCTGCACCTTCGAGAAACTTACCCTGTATGTATAATTTTTGTCAGAATCGTTGTATAATGAAAATAGAGAAATTTGAATGGTACATGAACAAAAGAACGTAGCCTAGCCTTATAAACAGGTCCGAATCCACCTTGCCCGAGCTTAGCTGCATTCGAGAAGTTGTCTGTAGCTACTAGTATGCTATTCAAGCTGAAAAATGGGACATCAATACGTCTCTTTTCATCTGCAGTGATCAAATCTTCACCGAAACTTTCTCTATGAGGAAAGTGCTCCATATGATTCCCCAAAACAATATCTCTTGCTTCTAAAATCAAACCAATTAAGTAATTAGTTATGAACTTGATCATAATATACCTCCAAAAGCTGAACTTGAGAAAAAACAGATGAGATTTTTCAATCATTATCACCTCTACTTCTTGTCACTCTAGTGTTCTGATAAATTATATAACTAATGCTGCACAAAGTTATAACTCCAAGAACTACAGAGATGGAAATAACAAGGGTTCTCTGATTCCGTGAGGATGCCAGCTTCGCGATGAATGATCCTTGTGTTCCAAGTTCTGAAGCAAATTTAAGAAATGAAATTTGTGTTGTTCATATAAGGTCAAATGGAGAACATACAAAAAGGTATCATTGAACTATTGGCAAGAAAATCATTTGTAGTAAGTAACATTGATCCATATACCTAAACTCGTGGAACAATTTAAAATCAAGCCATTCCATTTGTAATCAGTTTGGCATATACATCTTCTTTCTCCTTGTTTTGTCATAGTGCAACTAGAATTTGGCCAATCATTGCAATCTTCTGAAGTCTTGCAAAATGGCTCCAATGGTGGTTTCCAACTAATCAATATTAAATCTTTCCCTCGACTAAAAGGTCCCGAAGTAAGAATCTCTTTGGGATTGAAACACCAGTTTATCACCTTAAAAGGTGATGACTGGTTGAACCAAGAAATTCCTGTCACCGGTCCTTTGTCATCACAAGTACCAACAGATTCTTTATGAGCTGCTTCTATAACAAATGTTTTGTTATCTTTATCAAAGTTAACGACAGTATACTTGCCATTCGATGTGTGGAAGCTTACCTGACCAACTAAATCATCACATGAGAAACTATAATACAAAGGGTCACCACAATTTGGTCCACTGCTTAATGGATAGGGTATTAGGTTTATGCCACAAGGCTTGCAATTTCTCCTTGTTGCTTCTGCAATGCACAAAAATCAAATTACTGTACTATTTGTGGTCACACATTAGCTTAAACTGTCAGTGTACATAAGTTAAATCGAAAAAGAAATTACCAATATCGGAAATGGTGACACGAACAGAGATGTTGAAGCCACCAGCATAGTTCTCCTGGAGATACATGAGACTAGTGAACCAAATCAAGCATCCAGAATCATCGTTAGTATAGGCCTGGCACATACAGTTGCCTAGACAAAATCTCCTGCAGTCCTCACGGGTACTAATATTACTGAATAACTTGTCTGCACTCTTGAATTTCATTGACCTCAAATCCAAGAATGTGTCGAGTACTTCTACATTGTCTTCATTGCAAGAGCTAACTGACTTCCTCGAACAACCACCTGAAAATTCTCCTGCTTTTGAATTATCTGGAGGATTGGGCTTATACCCAGGCAAACATTTGCATACTTCCTCACGTTTGCTGTTACAAATGCTAAACTTCCCACAATACTTATACAAATCACACGTATCCTTTGGCGCTGACCACTTCAAAGACCATCCACTGATCTCCTTATCCCAACCGTAGAATTGTATTTCCCCCGAGGAGTTCATTAAGAGCCTACTCTTGTTAAATGTTCCTATCGATTCCAATGAATTATGGACAATGCTTTTATCAGTGAAGTTGGATAACATGTAGGCAACATAACCAGGCATCTCACCTAATCTTAAATTTCCTGATTTCGCAGACCCTTTCCAGAGAAATCCGCCCTGCTTTGGAATTATAACATATTCCTTGTCACTTGATTGATCTAATTGGAATTTGTAGTTCCCATTTTTGGAATGAATAAAATTCAAACTACTATCCATTTTCATACCTGGTAGGAATGTATCGGTTGGATTGCCAAAACTCTGCCACATTTCAGCTCTTTCATCAACTAAAACTAAGTTCCCTGTATCCAACAACTCTACTTTCCTGTTAGAACCACTACCTATTTGTGTGGAGAAATAAGTATACCCATTACTTATAACTTTGAGATTACCATCTTCAACGACAACCGAATTATCCTCATTCATTATTCTTTTACCCTGAATCGAATTATTCCAATTAGCAACCCATACAACAGTTCTAGGACTTAATTTGTAATACCATATGCCTACATATTTGTTTAACCCGTCATCATCAGAAAAGAATCCCATTTCGAAATTTTCTCCAGCAGATACCAGTGTTTCGCCATTGTCAACTAATTTACTGCGTCCATCAATGGTGCTCCTCCTTGCATCACATCGATGTAAAATCATCAATGCTGCAAACAACAACAACAAGAGAAAATTACTTGATTGCATTGTTTTATGGATTTGACTGAAGAACATAAATTCAAGTAGGTAGCTCTTGCCCTCTATTTCATTTCAGTGGAGGCCCTACATGACTAATTGTTTCATTGAGAAAAAAACTCCCACTTTCCGACATTGCCAGCTCTTTGCCAATTGACCAAGTCATTGGTGTTTTTCTAATGTCTTATATTGTATCGTATTATATTGTCTTAATTAATAACGTTTTTGATAGATGATATTATTTACATAATATCACACATCGGGAATTTGGATGATGAACTTATAAGAAAAGTGGCATATGTGGTAGAGCTATTATGAAAAGGTTAAACTAATAAATAAAAATAAAATAAGAAGAAAATATTAAAGTAACGATGCAATCACACCAAATCGATTATTATATAAAATGAGAGTTTTTGTTTTTACCTAATGATAGATCTAAAAATACGATACAATAAAATTTTAGTAACAATCAAAACAAATATTGTATTTGAACTAATAATATAATACAGTACAACGAGTAACAACTGTCCAAACGTGTAAAGGGGTTAAACACTCTAAATCGAGAAGTTCTTTATTCTCTAGAACCCAATACTATTTTGTTACAAATAGAGGGATATTAACCGTCTCACTCACCTTTTAATAGTTAATTAGTTTTTGGATTACTTCATCCATCCCAAAAGCTTAGTTATTTCCACTGGATTTATGTGAAACTTGTAATCTAATATAGTGTTTAAATTTATGTTACTTCCTTCATCTATTTTTATTTTTATTTTTATTATTATCATACATAATAAACAATAACATTAGCATAAACATATATTATTTATATTCTAATATATATACCATATTCAATACTGGTGGCGAATTTACTTACTATAAATGAGGTAAGTAAATTTGTGGTTTCTCCGTAAAATTATTTATTTTATGTATATATCTTTTGAAATTTGTATAATATTATTTGTTGATATTCATATTATGAAAAGGCAAAATGATGTACTTAATCAAATATTAGGTTATTTATTTAGAGGACTAGAGACTAATTCTCATTTAGTGTTTTTTTTTTCTTATTTTAAAAATCTTAAATTCGTCCTCCGGTCAATACAAATTTATTGATGAAATATAAGCCACATACTATAATGTATCTATTTTCAAAGTGGAGTGATTGATACGTGATAAAAAATGTTAGTCAAAGTCTAACTTTGAAATAGAGAAAATTTTCTCCTCAGTTCCTTTATGATCTTTTCTAAGCTGAACAACACTTCAACTCATCTACTCCATATCTTCTTCTTCTTCTATCGTTTTTATCGGGTGTTTTGATATCTGTCTTACAGTTTGACTATTTTGGATTCATGTCGTATAGGACTTCATTCTAGAGAAATATTTCCTAAAACTCTGGTTAAAGAATAAACGTACAGTCTCATTCACTACACCACATTCTTTAGTGGTTACTCCATATCTTTTCTTTCAATTCAATGTGAATCTTTCATTTAAATGTTTTAGGGCTGTCAATGTTTATTTAAAATTGATCAAACAGATTATTAGAGATTTTTAATAAAAATTGGATGATCCTACGTATATTTATAATCGTACCGAATAATTATATTAGAATTTTAATTTTATAAAAGAAGTTGAAGAAAATACCAAAATGAACCTAAGGTTGTTTTCTCTCTCTCTCTCTTCCTTTTTAAATGGTTGCAAACTTGCAATATTTGAGCTAACTATCAGTTTTATATTTTTAAAATTTTATATTGATACTACGTGTTATCTTTTCAAAGTTTATACGTCTAAATTGAAAAGTTTCTATTAGCAATTCAATTGTCGTTCTAAAATGGAACAAACTTTGTTATTTCTTGCAAGTCATCATAATTAATTTTTATGATTCTACATGACGAATGAAACAAATCCGATTTTCAATACAAATACTGATATATATATTATAATCACTGAATACAAGTTACAACGTAGAATATATACAACAAAGTAATAACACACTAACTAAGGAGAGATCAACAGAGAAGAAGTAACGAGAGAGAGATGAGATACAAGACCATAGAAAGGGAATGAGAGATATCAGAAAGTCAAAGCTTTGACATTATAGTTTTCATAGCCGTTCTTTGTGATCCCTAGTCTTTTTTAACAACAACTAATTGAGTCCGGATCCTGAATAAAACTCTCCAACATTTTATTCAACCTAACAATATATCACCTTGATCAGTGGTTTAGATCATTGGCCCTTATAGAATCATCATGGTTCACAACAACAAATAAGTCATCCTGAATGATTCTGATGTGATATATATTCAAAAATAAATAACCAAAAACTATATCGATACCGAATAGAAACTTAAATGATTGAAACGATTTAGAAAAATCTAATTTTTGTGCTACGAAATGAAAGAATAACTATAAAGTTAAAAATTATATAAGTTTCATAAAATAATTGTTCTAACATTTGACACGCCTAGTTTCGTCTTCCGTGAAGTGATTATTTTTTATAAAAAAAATGGGGATAGGGAAGGGGAAATTGGGAGGGGATTATATTGTGAGGAATCAAATCCTCACCAATAAGGTAAAAATTTAGGTAACCAACCAACTAAGCTACTAATATTGTGATTAGACATCACTATAATCCTTGTCTGGTCCAACATTTGTTTCGGACTTTATTGTCGTATCTCACAAATAATTCCAATTTCCAGGAAGCTTTTTATAATGAATTATTTCCCCCGCAATTCAGGACTCTTCATGGACACATCACTATTTTTAAATAGGAGTACAACTTTGACTTTGTCTAATAGACTAGTAACTAGTAATTAAGCTTTAACAATACTACGCTAGTGTTTGGCCATAGAATTTCAAATATTTTTGACAAATATTTTTATTTGGGTGAAATTTCACCATTTGTTTGGTCATAATATTTGGAAAACATTTCACTTTTTTAGAAAAAATATGATATATACCCATAAGTTTTAAAATTAATCATAAGTTTGTATTACAAGTTATCTTCGTTGCAACAAAAAACAAGGATTGTCCATGACACTAAAGCAATGTGTTAGTCTGGAGTCAGTGCAACAAGCATCATTCCATACACCGTGAAGTAGACAAAACACATGACTTTGTTACCCTGAGCCGATTATTTATCATTTTCATCAACAACCATATCATCACTTTCATATTCACTGAATATTTTATCACTACTTTGATGTTCACGTATAGAATTATGTAATACAGCGTAAACAACTACTATAGAGGGTGTTTTTGTAAAAGATAAAAGTTTGGTGTAGAATTTGAATTTTTAAAAGATCCAAAATAATGAGATTTGACCCAAATACTAGTTTTTTTCTAGTATTTGGAAATTTGGGTTATTTGCCAGAAATATTTGCCAAATTGTATGGACAAACACTATTTGCCAACTTCTCCCCCAAATTTTACTTGAGAAATCTATGATCAAACAGGTCCTACATTATTTGCTTGGTAAGGATACGATTTGCGTATAACGCGTATACTACATTCTTTTCAGGTCCACTTATAGAATCACATTGAATATGTTGTTGTTGTTCGTTTATATAGAATATTGGTTGTTGGATGTATACATAATACATTAATTGTGACATTATATCCAAACAAAGTTTTTATAGAACTTGTACATAACTCTACTTGATAATAAATTTTTTAATTATTCTATCCGAGACTACAACACAATCGGTTATTTTGCGTGCCAAAATAATTTAACAGAAATTCAAACTGAAATTGAAGAAAAGATATACCGGCACATTATTGGCTTGTGTGCGTTATGCATTTAACTTATATGTATATTGATTTCATCGGCCTACTTGTTGAGTTATTGTCAACCCATTGTTGGAAGTGTTGTATAGCTTAGAAGACGAAGAAGATGTACTTGCACCAGCACTATTTCTTCGTGCTATAAAAGCTGGTTGATTTGGTCTTGGTAGTGTTATGCTTTCACCTCCAAGCATAAAAACAACATTTGACATTACAGGACGCTCAGCTGGATCTTCTTGAACACATAGGAGTGCCACATTCACGCACTTTAGCACTTCACTTTCATCGCACGACTCAACTATGGTTTGATCCATCATGTCTAATGCACTGTCTTTCATCCACAGTCTCCATACCTGTGAAATGCTAATTTTGAGTCAATGAAAGCTTTAAGTAGAATGAGATGTATATTAATGAGGGAAATTTTGGTACTTACATGACCAATGAGGTTAACATCTTCGAAAAATTCCATGTTTCTCCTCCCACTTATGATCTCGAGTAGGACTACTCCGAAGGCAAATACATCAGACTTGATTGAAAAGAGTCCCTCCAATGCATACTCCGGAGACATATAGCCACTGTTTTTAGTGTTCCAGAATAGGTTATTTTAGCATCTAATTTGTGTAAACCAATACATATAGTGAACTAATACCAAGTTTTAGATGTATATATATCTATCTTTTACCCACCAAATCAAAGGTGAAAACAGAACCAAGAGACTTACTATGTTCCAACGACTTTGTTAGTATTGGCTTCTGTATTTTTGCCTTCAATGATCCTTGCCAAGCCAAAATCTGATATTTTGGCATTCATTTCTTCATCTAACAATATGTTACTTGTCTTTAGATCTCTATGAATGATCCTTAGCCTCGAGTCTTGGTGAAGATAAAGTAACCCTCGAGCAATACCCAATATAATTTCAAAACGAATCCTCCAGTCCAGTAATCGACAGAATGCATGATCTAATTTCAAGATTTGTAAGATAAATTCAGAGAGAATCAATCATAAAACTATTACTGCAACGAGTTTCATGGTAGGGAGGGAAGTATACTAACCGAATAGAAACGTATCCAAGCTTTTGTTGGGCATATATTCATATAACAAAATCTTTTCATTTCTCTCAACACAATAGCCTAGAAGCCTAACTAAATTTCTGTGCTGCAGTTTGGCAATCAACATTACTTCAGTTTTAAATTCTTCAACACCTTGTCCAGAATTACTTGACAACCTTTTAACTGCCATATCTGTACCTCCGAGAAACTTACCCTGCATAAATATATCTCCAGACTGTTAAATAACGAAAACGAAAGAAAAAAATCTGAATGGTAAAACAACTTAGAACAGAAGAAGGAAAAAAAAAAAAAGTTGCAAAAACCTTATAAACAGGTCCAAATCCACCTCTCCCGAGCTTACTTGCATTTGAGAAGTTTTCGGTAGCAACTAGTATGCTATTGAAGCTGAAAAACGGGACATCAATCCGTTTCTTATCATCTTCAGTGATTAAATCTTCATCAAAACTATCTCTATGAGGCAAGTACTCAATAGGCATTCCCAAAACAATTTCTCTGGCTTCTATAATCAAAACAATTGAAGTGATTACGATATCCAAAAGTTGGAGTAGTTGAGAAAAAGCAGATGAAATTTCTACATTGTTACCTTTACTTCTTGCCGATCTTTTCAGATAAATTATATAAATAATACCACACAGAACCATAACTCCAAGAATTACAGAGATGGAAATAACTAGGGGTTGCTGATTCCGTGAGGATGTCTGCATCGGTGTATTGTTCAATGTTCCAACTTCCGAAGACAATTCAATAAATGAAACAAGCTAAGTGTTGGTATCAGAAAGGTAAAATGAAGAATTTATGGTCAGACATCAGCTTCTTACCATTAAGGGGCACGCGGACAGAGAGGTTGAAACCACCAGTGTAGTTCTCCTGGAGATTATTGAGATTCGACCCCCAAAACCAGCATCCAGAATCGTTATAATATGTATATGCTTTGCACGAGCAGTCGCTTAAACAATGACTCATGCAGTTCTCATTGGTATTAATCTTTTTATCTGTCCAATTTGAATTTCCAAATTTCATTGAGCTCAGATGCACAAATGTGTCTTCTTTGCAAGAGTTCTCTGATATTCTCGAACATCCACCTGAATATTCCCCATCTCCATAATCTTCTCGAGAATCACTCTGAAACCCACGCAAACAGCTGCATTCTGAACTTTCATTGCTGTTACAAATCTCAAATTTCCCACATTTTCTAAACTGGTCGCATTTATCTTTTGGGGCAAACCAGACCAAGGACCATCTACTCTGGCTATCCCGTAAGTAGAATTGTATTTCTCCAGAGGAGTGCATCAGGAGTCTAGCACTTTCGAAAATAGAATTTTTGTTACTATGATTGACTAACCTTGAAAAATCAATCGGAGTAAAACTACGATTATTATTGAATAATGTTCTTGTCGCTTCCACTGAATTATTGAATAATGTTCTTGTCACTTCAACTAAATTATTGGATAAAAAGAAGGTTACAAAAGAGGGCATATCATTGAATCTGAAGTATTTATAAGCAGTTGAGTTCGCAAACCCTCCTACAGACCCTTGCCAGTGAATTTTACCCACTCCGTTCTCAACTATCACATATTTTTTGTTGTCTCCTTGATCTACTTTGAATTTGTACTTCCAATCTCCAGAGCCTTCCCAAGAAGTTAATTCCAGACTCTCCATATTCATGCCAGGAAGGAAAGTATTCGTTGGATTCTGAAAACTCTGCCAAATTTTAACTCCTAATTCATTAACTAAAACCAAATTCCCTGTATCCAACAACTCTGCTTTAACGCCAGACTTATCATCATCTACTCCTGAGGAGAAATAAGTGTATCCACTAATTGAATTCAAAACTTTGAGGTTACCATCTTCAACGACAATGGAAACATTCACCTTATTTTTTGTTGAATACTGAATCGAAACATTCCAATTAGCAACCCATACAACAGTTCGAGGTCTTAACTTGTAATACCATATGCCTACATACCTGTTTAACCCTTCAGAAAAGAATCCCATTTCGAAGTTTTCTCCATCAGATACCAGTGTTTCCCCGTTGTCTATTAACTCACTCTTTCCATCGATCGTGCTCCTTGCATCACATCCACATATAATCACCAACACTGCAAACAACAACAAGACAAAATTACTCATTTGCATAACATAAACTTTTCCAGCAACTACTTGAGTCAGTAACATTTTTTATGGTGTTTGATGATATGAAAAAGTTAACATTCACTTCAAATGGAACCTATACTACTAAATGTTTGATTGAGAGTACAGTCAACTCACCAAGTCAATGGTCGTCCTAGCTGTTTTTTCAGCCAACCATTGAGACTTTATATGATAAAAACACTTTGTTTCTATTACTCAACTATTTGTAATCTACTTATAATAATACTATGTATAATTGAGTGAGTAATAAACTTCACACACATGATAAGCTATGGAGAATTGATATAGAGTAAATTACTTCCTCTGTCCAAAATGTAACTAGGGTGTTTCAGAGACTAAAGTAATTCTTGATTTCATTTGTACAAGTTCCATCATATTATTAGACATTTAGATTCTACTGCAAAATACTGTTAGAATTACTTTCTAATTCTCATTTACTGTATGGTGTGACTTCACATAAAAACGAAGAAAAGTATTCAAAATGTTTAATAATTTAGGACTAGTATTATTGACAGAAATATAACCACATATATTGTTTTCATTTTTATAAGATGAAAGAAATGAGACGACGAAAAATCTAAGTCGAGTCAACTTTGGAGTACAGGATTTTCTCGTACACTATAGCTAATTTATTAGCTCTTCCTTTATTTTCTCTATCGACAAATAAGACGTATGGTCCTATATATCTCACAAAATGATTCCTGGAATCAAATTATTTTTTTATTTTTTTTATATGGACAAAGACTGAAATCCAGTTCTACATATTTTCAGACGACATAATTATAAATTATGTCATTTAACTTTGTTTAAGTTACACTCTGTTTGTATCATTGTTACTCATTTATTTGATCCAAATACTAGATTTTTCTAGTATTTGGGAATTTGGGTTATTTGTCAAAAATATTTGCCAAATAATATCAAATTGTATGGACAAACACTATTTGCTAATTTTTTTCCCCAAATTTTACTTGAGAAATCTATGGCCAAACAGGTCCTACATTATTTGCTTGATAAGGATAAGATCTGCGTATACTCGTTTATATAGAACTAGTCCTAGACACGTGAGTTCCGTGAAATGTATGAATTACTGGCAAAATCACATTTTAATCAGTATCACAAGCTATTTAAAAAAGTACAATTTAAAATAGATGAACAATCAATGTATTCAAATAACTTCTTTATTGTATATCAAATGATTAGACATTTGATGAACCTGCAAAATTTAGTTTGGTATCTAAAATAATGAGTTACATTTTTATGTTATTAGGTCCAAGCATATGATATATTAGTATGTGCAAAAATGAATAACAAAAATGATTAAGGGTTCTCATTTAAATGCACAATAAGAAAACTTCTACATATACCTTAAATTGATATCTATACTTCAAGTCCAACACTCATACAATTTTAAATGATTCATGGAAGAAAAATTTTATAATGGAGAAAGAAAGCAAGAACGAAAAGTTGAGGATATTGCAAAGAAAGTCTTCATGCCCTGAAAAGAAAACTTTGTTATTGTTAGAGACAACATATCAACATAAGATTGTTCACTGTTTAATACTACACATGTATTAAATTTACTCCTTTTTGCTATTTTTTCTTCTTGATTACCAATTTTCAGCATTTTTTTGGTTATCCTCACCTGCAACTTCTAACTCTCTTATCTTCTCATGTTGAATTGAGTAATTTCCATAATTCAATTTCCTATTGTGAGTCTCCATCTTTGCAAGTTGGTTCTTAAATAGCATTAGGAAATGACCCTTTAATTTTAAATTTTAATTTTGAAATTGATTTCTACATTAAAGTGATGAATGACTTTCCATATCATAACTTTTCAAATTCTTCCATTATGAGATTTATTATTATGATTAAAAGCAATATCAATGTACTCATTTATCAAGAAAATGATAATTTAATTTTTTTTTATTAAAGGGCTTAAGGACTTCAAATTCTACCATTATGTAATTAAAATATTTATATTTAATCAAATTTTAATTTAGTAGAGGGGCAAAATGGTAATTTAACTTTTCACTTTGGAGCTTCCCACTTATGATAATATATGATATGATGCTGGTTGCTGGTTGCTGGTTGCTGGAGCCTGGATGTATGGAAAAATTCTTTTGGCCAGAAAATTTGGTCAGAATTTGGCTAGAATGGTAAAATAACATATTTCACACTATGTTATTTTACATTTTTACCATTTTAACTTTAATACCTTTTAATTAAAAAAAATGGAAAAAAGATCCGTTTATTTTAAAATAAAAGGATATTATAGACTTTTAAATTTTCTGGTCATTTAGCATTAACCCTGGATGTATACATAATACATTAATTGTGACATTATATCCAAACAAAATTTTTAGAGAACTTATACATAAATCTACTTGATAATAATTTTTTTAATTATTCTATCGAGACTAACTCAATCGGTTATTTAGCGTGCCAAAATAATTAACAGAAATTCAAACTGAAATTGAAGAAAAGATATACCGGCACATTGTTGGCTTATGTGCGTTATGCATTTAACTTATATATATCGATTTCATCGGCCTACTTCTTCAGTTATTGTCAACCCATTGTTGGAATTGTTGTAGAGCTTAGAAGACGAAGAAGATGTACTTGCACCAGCACTATTTCTTCGTGCTATAAAAGCTGGTTGATTTGGTCTTGGTAGTGTTATGCTTTCACCTCCAAGCATAAAAACAACATTTGGCATTACAGGACGCTCAGCTGGATCTTCTTGAACACATAAGAGTGCCACATTCATACACCTTAGCACTTCATTTTCATCGCACGACTCAATTATGGTTTGATCTATCATGTCTAATGCACTATCTTTCATCCACAGTCTCCATACCTGTGATAAGTAATTTTGAGTCAATGAAAGCTTTAAGTAGAATGAGATGTATATTATTAATGAGGGAAATTTTGGTACTTACATGACCAATGAGGTTTACATCTTCAAAAAATTCCATGTTTCTCCTCCCACTTATGATCTCGAGTAAGACCACTCCGAAGGCAAATACATCAGACTTGATTGAAAAGAGTCCCTCCATTGCATATTCCGGAGACATATAGCCACTGTTTTTAGTGTTCCAGAATAGGTTATTTTAGCATCTAATTTGTGTAAACCAATACATTTTGGTGTGTATATATCTATCTTCTTCCCACCAAATCTAAGGTGAAAGCAGAACTAAGAGACTTACTATGTTCCAACGACTTTGTTCGTATTAGCTTCTGTATTTTTGCCTTCAACAATCCTTGCCAAGCCAAAATCTGATATTTTGGCATTCATTTCTTCATCTAACAATATGTTGCTTGTCTTTAGATCTCTATGAATGATCCTTAGCCTCGAGTCTTGGTGAAGATAAAGTAGCCCTCGAGCAATACCCAATATAATTTCAAAACGAATCCTCCAGTCCAGTAATCGGCAGAATGCATGATCTAATTGCAAGGTTTGTAAGATAACTTCAGAGAGAATCAATCATAAAACTATTACTGCAACGAGTTTCGTGGTAGGGAGGGAAGTATACTAACCGAATAGAAACGTATCCAAGCTTTTGTTGGGCATATATTCATATAACAAAATCTTTTCATTTCTCTCAACACAATAGCCTAGAAGCCTAACTAAATTTCTGTGCTGCAGTTTGGCAATCAACGTTACTTCAGTTTTAAATTCTTCAACACCTTGTCCAGAATCACTTGACAACCTTTTAACTGCCATATCTGTACCTCCGAGAAACTTACCCTGCATAATTATATCTCCAGACTGTTAT
The DNA here is from genome assembly GCF_900185275.1 of Solanum verrucosum. Lineage (NCBI taxonomy): Eukaryota > Viridiplantae > Streptophyta > Magnoliopsida > Solanales > Solanaceae > Solanum > Solanum verrucosum. The sequence continues at coordinate 2,388,918 of NW_026019982.1, read as the reverse complement.
ATAACGAAAACGAAAGAAAAAAATCTGAATAGTAAAACAACTTAGAACAGAAGAAGGAAAAAAGAAAAGAAAATTGCAAAACCTTATAAACAGGTCCAAATCCACCTCTCCCGAGCTTACTTGCATTTGAGAAGTTTTCGGTAGCAACTAGTATGCTATTCAGGCTGAAAAAGGGGACATCAATCCGTTTCTTATCATCTTCAGTGATTAAATCTTCATCAAAACTATCTCTATGAGGCAAGTACTCCATAGGCATTCCCAAAACAATTTCTCTGGCTTCAATAATCAAAACAATTGAAGTGATTTACGATATCCAAAAGTTGGAGTAGTTGAGAAAAAGCAGATGAAATTTCTATATTGTTACCTTTACTTCTTGCCGATCTTTTCAGATAAATTATATAAATAATACCACACAGAACCATAACTCCAAGAATTACAGAGATGGAAATAACTAGGGGTTGCTGATTCCGTGAGGATGTCTGCATCGGTGTATTGTTCAATGTTCCAACTTCTGAAAACAATTCAATAAATGAAACAAGCTAAGTGTTGGTATCAGAAAGGTAAAATGAAGATTTATGGTCACACATCAGCTTCTTACCATTAGGGGGCACGCGGACAGAGAGGTTGAAGCCACCAGTGTAGTTCTCCTGGAGATTATTGAGATTCGACCCCCAAAACCAGCATCCATAATTGTTAGAATATGTATATGCATTGCACGAGCAGTTGCTTAAACAATGACTCAGGCAGTTCTCACTGGTATTAATCTTTCTATCTGTCCATTCTGGATTCACAAATTTCATTGAGCTCAGATTCATAAATGTGTCTTGTTTGCAAGAGTTATTTGATATTCTCGAACATCCAGCTGAATATACCCCGTCTCCATAATATTCTTGAGGATCACTCTGAAACCCAGGCAAACATCTGCACACTTGCCTGTCTTTGATGTTACAAATCTCAAATTTCCCACATTGTCTGAACTCGTCGCATTTGTCTTTTGGGGCATACCATAACGTGGACCATCCAGTCTCGTTATCCCAAAAGGTGAAATGTATTTTATCATCGGTCATCAGGAGTCTAGAATGTTCGTAAATAGAATCTTTGTTACTATGATTGGCTAAGCTTGAAATATTCAATAATGTTCTTCTCGCTTCATCTGAATTATTGGATAAAAAGAAGGATACAAAAGAGGGCATATCATTGAATCTGAAGAATTCATAAGCAGTTGAGTTCGCAAACCCTTGCCAGTGATTACCCACTCCGTTCTCAACTATCACATATTTTTTGTTGTCATTTTGATCTACTTTGAATTTGAACTTCCAATTTCCAGATCCTACCCAAGATGTTATTTCCAGATTCTCCATATTCATGCCTGGTAGGAAAGTATTCGTTGGATTCCGAAAACTCTCCCACACTTTAGTTCCTGATTCATCAAATAAAACCAAATTCCCTGTATCCAACAACTCTGCTTTAACGCCAGACTTATCATCATCTACTCCTGAGGAGAAATAAGTGTATCCACTAATATTCAAAATTTTGAGCTTACCATCTTTAATGACCATGGAAGCATTCTCCTTTTTTCTTGTTGATTCCGCTATCGAATCATTCCAATTAGCAACCCATACAATAATTAGATAACCTGGCCTGTTATACCATATGCCTACATACCTCTTTAACCCTCCATCACCACGAAAGAATCCCATTGCGAAGTTTCCTCCAGTAGATACCAGTATTTCCCCGTTGTCTGCTAACTCACTCCCTTCATCGATCGTGCTCCTTGCATCACATCCACATATAATCACCAACACTGCAAACAACAACAACAACAGAAAATTACTCATTTGCATACCATAAACTTTTCCAGCAACTACTTGAGTTTTATGGTATTTTCATGATATGAAAAAGTAAAGGCATGCACTTCAATAAATGCTTGATTGCGAGTACAGGGTCCTCCTTAAATTATTTTAGCTGCTTTTTCAGCCAACTTTTTTTATGTGATCAATTTTTTTTTCTATTACTCAATCATCACTCCAATTATAATTGAGTAACTTTTTTGAGTAATAAACTTCACACGCATGGTAAGCTTTGGAGAATTCATAGAGTAAATTAACTTTACTCTATAATATAATTGAGTGACTATTTGAATAATAAACTCCGAAAAACTTTTAACCTATGGTAAACTTTTTTATTCTTGATTTCATTTGTACAAATTCATCATATTATTAGACATTTAGATACTACTGCAAAATACTGTTAGAATTACTTTCTAATTCTGATTTACTGTTTGGTGTGACTTCACATAAAAAGAAGAAAAGTATTCAAAATCTTTAATAATTTAGGACTAGAATTATTGAAAGAAATATAACCACATACATTGTTTTCATCTTTATAAAATGAAAGAAATGAGACGACAAAAAGTTAGAGTCAAGTCATTTTCTTTTTTTTTAGTTAAAGTTAAAGTCAAGTCTGTCAAAACTCAGAATGAAAGCAGCAAATCACCATTAATGGTGGATTCTAGAAAATACTGAACTCAAAGTTAAGAGAGAGCTGATTGAGAAAACACATTTCTCATTTCTGAATTATGAAAACTGAATGTGAACTAGATATAGTGAGCTATATATCTACAGACTGGAAATCTGAAAAAATATCTAGCTAACTCAATTCTAACAACTAGGACAGCTGGCTAATGGAAAGCTAACTAACTACAAAAACTGTTAACTAACTAACTCTGTGAAAATAACACTGTTTAAACTAACTAACTAATTATGCATAAATTTATTAATCTCAACACCCTCCTTCAAGTTGGAGGTGAGGTAAACACAACCAATTTGTCCATCATAGCAGACTGTTTGATTCCAGTGAGAGACTTCGTGAGGATATCAGCCAATTGATCACCAACGTTGATGTGATGTGATGCAATGAAATTAAACCTTCTTGAAGCTTGGATCTAACAAAGTGGCAATCGACCTCCATGTGTTTGGTTCTCTCGTGAAAAACTGGATTCTTGACTATGTGAAGTGCAGCATGACTGTCACAATATACTGGGAAAGGACAAATAGGAGGAACAGTTAACTCAGTGAACAATCGACGTAGCCAAACCAATTCTCCAACAACTTTTCGTAATGATCTGTACTCAGCTTCTGCAGAAGATAACGAAATGGTCTCCTGCTTCTTAGATTTCCAGCTGATGGGACTGTTTCCTAGCAAGACAATGTAGCTACTAACAGATTTTCTAGAGTCAAGGCATGATGCCCAATAGGAGTCACAAAAATCTTGAACTTCAAAATCAGGAGAAGATGACATGAAAATGCCCAAAGTGGGATCATTTTTAAGATACCTCAACAGGTGAAAAGCAGCTTGAAGATGAGGTTCTCTGGGATCTTGCATATATTGACTCAAATGTTGAATTCCATAGGCAATATCAATTCTAGTATGAGTAAGGAAATTCAGCTTCCCTACCAACTTCCTATACAAGGTAGGATTACTCAATGGTCTGCCAACTTCCTATACAAGGTAGGATCACTCAATGAGTTATCCTATGTGACGATTCACATCCTACACGTATTATATCATGTAGAAATATGTGTCCACCCATTGATCATCTTTATACATGTTTAAATGTTATTTGTGGACACTCAAAGTTGGAAGGCGTAGATCCTAACTCAAATAAAATTAAGGGACATGTTTATGCATTATGTCTTTGAAGACTCCTATTAAAAAATATTTTAGGACTGATAAATGAACAGATTCAAATTGATTTTAGGCAAGTCAAAATGAGTTTGAATCATTGGTCATTGTGCACCTATGCTTAGTTGGGCTGAAAATTGAAAAGGAGTAAACAATGATTGTTAACCCAAATAAGCCCAATTTGGGTAACAATCCAACATATATATATTTTTAATTTGTACTTTACGTTACTATTATAGAAGTGTGAGTAATGGAGTGGTATCAACATGTCAGTTTTAAAATTCAAATTGAGGGCATTTTTTACTTTTAACATACTATAGAAAATGTGTGTTGAATCTAAAGTACCATGGTATCTCACATTCAATTTCAAAGCTTGTGTTAATCGATTATTATCTTCTCTCTTCAAAATACGGCATCAAAGACAAAGAAGAGACCACCAATTTCATCCCCTAAAAATTTTCCTAAAGAAGTAGTGAAGTGTGACCTCCTTTTTAGCTGTACTTTTTTGAGTTCCAGTTCCAATTGTGGATCATTGTTATAGAAAATTCAATAGAGATCCACAATTGAGAAGTCGGTGTCTTATGTATTAATTTTACAAGATATTGTTTAGTTCTATTTTTTTTTCCTTATATTTCCGGATTTTACTGTTTGTGATTCTAATAGTGATGGGTCGTTGTTCCCTTTAATTTACAATTGTACGCTTTAGTTATGGAGTGTGGTTGATATTACTGAAAGTTGTTACAACAACATGATGCAATTTCAAACGACAAAAGCTTGATAGTATATTAACAATAAGCTAGATTTTTAATATAAGATGTAAGATTAATCTATGAATGAAATACAACAATACTTAACAAGGTTAATATTATCTAGTAATAATTAGAAGAAGCAATAAGGGATCATTTGGTATATGATTTAGATATGAGTTAATGTAGTTATAAGTAATATACTATTGTCGGTAGTTGATTAGGAGGTAAATTATCATGTATAAAATTAATACGGTGTTTGATTTGTAATTTAAATATCTGTATAACTAATACATGTATAAGTTATGAGAGCATCTATATATTATTTGATACAAAATAGAAGGCAGAATAACTAATCCCATCTTAATTTTTGAGTGCACAGTCTTATGCTATTCCACAATCTTAATTTTATTCTTAATTTTCGAGTTGACGATATTCTTAATTTTATTTAGTAGAACAAAATACTGGTCATTTTAACAAACATACGATAATTTAAACAAAAGTCGATATGTCCGAGTGGTTAAGGAGACAGACTTGAAATCTGTTGGGCTTCGCCCGCGCAGGTTCGAACCCTGCTGTCGACGTTTATTTTATTTTTATTTATTTTGTATTAATAAATTTTCCAAAAATCCGTAGAAGGGATTTTTGTAGCATATCCTCTCCAATATACTCATACTCGATGTATTTTGACAGGTAGATACTATAAAGGTCAGAATGTATATAGATCTTATCTTGCTTCGTGAAAATAGAGAGATTTTTTCTGAAAGAACAACAACTCAAGCAACACAAGAAAATACTACTTGTTATGAAATTCATTGTATGAAATATCCATACATATTCACTAGTTCTATGAATTTTTTGTATGTTACAATTTCCCTATTAATTTGGTCACTTAACATTTATAATATTTGGGTGATTTATCATCCTATAAATTAAGATGTCATTCACCTTTTAAAAACATACTACAAATACACTTGAATAAAATAATCTCTATATTCTTCTCTGCCGAACTTAATCGACCTTCTGGTAATATGGTCCACAATCAAATGAAATATTCAGGTTATGGTGCCTCAGTCTTTTCCTTTTGGGACAAAAAACTATCAATACTCTGAAAAAAGATTTTCTAATAGAAAAAATAATTTGTGTTATTATACTATTTTGTAGAACATAAATTTAAAAGTTAAGAACTTATTAGACAAAAATGAAATTGTGATGCTGGGATTTTGAGCCGAGGCAAATGATATTTTAGTAGGTAAAAATTAGCACTTCAGGTCATGAGACTTGCGTTTCATATTTTGCAGTTTATATCTCATTCTACCTCAAATAAAATATTTCATCGAACGCTCTTATAAACACTCAATTTTATGATTTATTAAGATTAGTACATATAATATAATTAAAGAATGTATTTAGTTTAAATGACTAACTATCCTCCATTGAACTAAAGGGTTATTTTGTAGGAAATAACTTATTCCATTAATTTCAGAATAAGTTATCCTACCTTGTATACTCTATCGCATTACTATGATAATATTTACTTTGAATTTTAAAGAGAAGGTTTGAAAACATATTTATTCTGATTCAGAATAAATAATCATATGACTATCTAATACTCCCTCTATTTTATATTATCTGAATCTTTGAATTGTGGACGTTTGAATTTTTTTTCATATTTGCCCTATCTTTTAATAAAGTTTGATATTTTCTAGGAGATAAATTACCCTACTAACAAAATTATACTATTTATAATTTCACAAACCACAATAGTAAAACGTATGATTTAAAGTATATCATTAAATATTTTTCTTGATAAGTATATTATCTCATAAATTCAATTAATAGAAAATAAGAAAAATACCTTAAATCAAATACTGAATAAAATAATATTTATATTTTATTTTAAAATTATTATATATTTTATACTTCACGCGAAACAACTCTTGTGGAGCACCACTGTATTATTATTGACATATATAGTGATATTAAATTGTGAGAATGTGGATGGAAGAAGAATTCGCCATAAGGAAATGACACATGGGACATTGTTTACCTTGTAAAATGATTTCATTTTCAGGCACATAATTAATTTCAATGTAACGCTACGCAATTCAATGAATTTTGTGATTTGAGCTTTGGGTCCCATGCCAATTCAAATTCCTCTTCAGGCGCATTTCACGTGGCCCCATTACTCCACGTCAGACAAATCAGAATCTTCCTCCAACTCTAAATCTCCACGTCAGCTCAACCCCACATACTCTACAAAAATATCCTGTACGAACCCAAGGAAACATCCCTTCCCGAGCCACACAAGAAAATTAAAAAAAGAGAAACTCTTCACGTACCTAACACCTGTCACTCTTTTTTACCATTCAATCTCTTCTATACGCTGTCGTTTTTATATCATCTCTACCTCTTTTCCATTAAATTTATACTCCCTTCTTAGCTGAATGAACAATTGGTGTTTTTGACTCAGTTTTCTCTCTCTCCATTTTCTCTGTTTTGCGTTGAAGTTGTTGCTGTGGTTTAATTTGTTTTGTCTTTTTGGAAAAATATAGAGAAACTATGAAGAATTGTGAACTTTGTAAGGGATTTGCTAGGATGTATTGTGAATCGGATAACGCTAGTTTGTGTTGGGACTGTGATGCGAAGGTTCACTCCGCGAATTTTTTGGCGGCGAGGCATTCTAGGTCTTTGCTATGTCAGGTGTGTCAATCACCGACGGCTTGGTCGGCTGCCGGTGCGAAGCTGGGGAAGACGGTCTCTGTATGTGAGAAGTGTGTGGATGGGTACTACCATAGGGATGAAATGGAGGAGAGTGAGAGCGTGAATGATGAAGGGAGTGGTACAGAGGACGAGGAAACTGATTATGAAGAGGATGAAGAAGATGAGGACGAAATTGATTCGGAGGGTATTCAGGTTGTTCCGTGGTCAAATATGACGCCTCCACCGCCGGCTAGTTCATCCAGCAGTGAAGATTCATCAAATGGCTGTAGAAATGTCTCTTTAAAGCGAATGCGTGAAGCTGATCCGGATCTTCATTCAGATGTATGAACTTTTCCTACCTTTTCTTATTCTTATTTTGATATTTCTCCCTTTTTCATGAGTTTTTGAATACTTAAATCTTTGTTATCGTGGTTATAGGACGACAGCGGAAGTTCGTCATGTCACCAGAAAGTTCATACATCGCCGGCGATGGATGCAGACGGCGGAGACGACGCAGCAGCTATTGTTGACTCATACTCATCAAAAATGAGAACGCCGGCTAAGATCCAGAGAACAGATCGTCTCACGGCTCCTAGATGCACGTCGGTAATAGAGTTTATCAGAAGAAATAATCGGCAGAGGATGAGCTCCGGTGCGGCGATCGCTGAGCTTTGTAGACTCAATAATGACTCAAGGACCATAGATCTGGAAAGCTCAGAGACATCGTAGCCGTCTGATTGACCATTCGTTTCAATCACATTACGTGGATTCTACTTTACTTACCCTTTACCCCCAAAATCTTTTAGTCGGTTGATATATTTTAGGATAAGAGTTGTTGAATTTGTTCTAGTACTACTAATCTTCTTAGGGATAGGACCATTTGCTAGTATTTTATTTTACTGTATGATGTACTAATATGTTTAGGATTAATATTAAGATGAGGAATGCCTGCCTTAAAAACACATTTGTATCAAATATGCATTACATTCTTTTTGTTATTTCTCTTTCCCTTTTATCTGAATCATAATTTCTAGTAACAAAAATATAATCAAGTATATGCTTGTACAGGGGAATAAACATTTTAAATCAGCAAGTATAGATATTTTTTATAATCCTGGAGTTTAGGCAGTTTGTGCTGAGTTCTGACTAATTTGTATGAGATATCTGCTACCATTTACCAGTTCTTGGTGTTGAGTAACAAGTCCACCATAGCTTGAACAATTCTACTAAAATGTTATACTCCCTAACCCTATCCTTTTTACTCTCTGATTCAAAAAAAAATGTCACCGGATCGTAAGTTTCAGAAGTTTTTTTAAAAAATATTGTGTCAAGTCTAACAATGCTACGTTAAATAAAATAAGATGAAAAGAGTAATTTTAATTTTTAACTACAAGATTAAACGGAGATAGTAGTTATTAGTAGTAGAAAAATTTTAATGAAATAAGCAAGAAAAGATTTGAGAGGGACCCTTTAACCAGAAGAAACCCAACATGAGTAGTTTGTTAGAAGTATTGGTTGCGCCACTCGATTTTAAAACCTCTAATTTAGAAATGGTACAGAAAGCTGCAAGGCCACAACAATTTTGAGGTCATTTTATTCTCTTTTTATATTACATAATATTTATATTTAAAATAGATATTTTATTTTAATAAATTAAGAAAAAAATTGCTAAATAATATTAAATGATTGGAATATTTTTCTTTAAAAAAATTGGGTTTTTTGGGGTGGGGAAGAAAAATAGGAGGGAAGATTGCGATATGAAAAATCGAACCCACACTAACAAAATGAAATTCAAATAGTCAACTAATTAAAGATTCGTTAACAAACGATGGAAATAATAAATTTGAGAATCCGTAATTTTTTCCGCAATAAGAAATTGTATGGAGGGAGTGGTGGTTCAAATTCAACAAGAGTGGATGAATGGCTAAAAACTTTAGCAATTACTCAGTATAGTAATATAGATATTCAATATTGCCTGCGTTTGACAAACACCACATATTTTTTAATATTTTTTTTTGCTTTTAATATAAAAATAAATCATTCATGACTTGTTTTCAAGAAATTAGTGAACCTAATTTGTTCTCTTTTTTTTGGGCCCACAGTTGATATATTATAATTGAGGCATCTATTCAGAAGATATTTTCATGCCTCTGTTTTATTTTATTAATATAGTTTGTAAAATATCTGGAGGTTGATAGTGGCCTTAATTTGAGGATTAATGTCCCTAATTTTGAATTATTAAGCAAACTAGTTGTGGCCGGCAATCACATCAACTTGGACAAAGCTAAAAATTTGGAGAAAGTTATTAATTTATATTTTATACTTCTAAATTCATTTTTATTTATTCAGTATTTAATTTGGCATGCTTCTTGAGATTTAAGGAGCAATAAATAAAATAATTTTTTTATTATATCAATATAATAAAATATTTTTTTGAAAATTAACTACATTAATAATAAAGATAAATTAAAAAATATGTCATAACTTATCATTTGATAGTATAAATTGGACAAATAAAAATACATATCTATTTTTTATAAAGGACAACTGGACAAGTAAAATCATGGATAAAGTAAGACTCTTGACAAATACATAAGGGTTGTTTAGTTTGAATACAAGTTATGATGAGATAAGTTATGTTGGGATTAGTTATGCTAAGATTATTTCTAATTGAATGTTCGATTTGTTGTATTCAAAATAATATGCATTGCATAAATTTTAAGAACAAGTTATTTGTTTACAAAAATATCCTTTATGAATGTGAAAAGTAATGTATAAAAAGGGTTTAAATGGATATTTTTGTCATTTACCTATTTTATTTCGGGATAGTTATCATCACCCAAGGGGAGCTTATCTCGGCACTAATTATTAATCTTGAGATAAGTTATTCTGGACTTGTCAACCAATGAATTAAGTGGAACTATAATTTAATCTCATGACTATTTGGTATTATTTTTCACACTAAATGACCCCTAGAGTTTGTTTGGATTGATTTTTCGCTTTTGACTTATAAACCAAAATTCATAAGTAGTTTGACTATTTTTTATTAGTAGTTTAATTTAAAATCAAGAGTTTATAAGCATTTTTTTAAATTTATCTAAATACTTCAAAAATCGTTTAAAAACTATTTCGACTTACGATAAGCCAATCCGAACCGGCTCTTACTCAATAGATATTTCTATTATACACAAGTTCCAATTCATCACGTTTACACATGTTCAGTAAATAAATTTTGTTTTGAGTTTAGATTCTATTTACTCATAATGTAAAAATTATAATGTACACGTTAAAAATCAGTTACAGTAAAACCTCACTAAATTAATACTGTATTAGGTTAATTAATAATTTTTTAAAAATAATATTTTCTTTCGATCCTGACTTGGGCCAATGGAAAAAATCACCAATTTCCATAAGATAATAAGATAATATAATTTTCACAAGACTCTTATATAAATATTTGGTCTCGTTAATATTATAAATTAATAATTCTTTAAAAATACAAATATATCTAAGACAATTTAGTCAAATATGATTTTATATTGTTTTATTTTTTTGTTAAAATTTAAATCTAATTGAAACTCATCTCTTATTGCATCCAAAAGTTTTGATCTTATCTTTTCGAACTGCACCATAAAATTATGAAAAGTTATAAATGTGATAAGTGTTTTCTTATGCGTAATTGGTTCCAAAGGTATTGTATCATCTTCAACTTTATCACCAACATTATTTTTTTCAACTGTATCCATAATTTCTTCTAAGTTTTGAACTTTTGAACATGTATCATTTTCACCCATTCAACAAGTTATTAACATCCATTTTACTGCGTTAACCGAGATCATTAATCATGACATCAAGTTCATGAAAGACCTTTTCACAAGTGGGTTCATTTAAAATCTCTCAAAATTTCATCTCCGAATGAATTTTGCGGTGTCGAAATCTTCTTTAAATTAATAAATATCAATTTATCAGTTAAATAATAACTCTATAAAAAAATAATAATAATAATTTATGATCCCACCTATATTAATTAATTGAGATTTTACTGTAAGCTAAGTCATTTTTGTTATCATCTAAAGTACTATAGCCAAGTAGTTTTGTCTTGAATTATCGGCCATGAAAATGTGTATGACCAAAGAATGTGGCGGTGTGGATGAGAACCCTCCTCCCTTAAATTAGAGGTCTCGGATTTAGGTCTTGAATATGAAAAAATCATTGGTAGAGAGCGGGTCTTATCCGACACGAATTCTAATTAGTCGGATTTCAATGTGAATATCGAACATCGAATGAAAAAAAAAAAAAAGAAAGAAAAAGAAAAACGTGTGTGAAAGAGGGGTAAGATGGTAAAATTCAAATCAATTATATGGCACTAGAGAGCAATTCTAGTTCATTTTGCACTTGTACATTAACTTGTGGCCTAGCGAGGTGTTGGCTTGTACATAGTTTGAGTCACAAGTTCAATATAAAAAAAATTGTTGGATTTATTTGGAGACTCATCGAATATAAAACTCAACAATTTATATTTTATAATAAAAAGGAATGAAAAAGGTAAAAGGAATTTGTGCCTTTAAAGTTTAAACAACACAAAAGTATACAAAAATAATTACAAAAGACTTTCTAGATTTTTATTTCCGATTTTTCATCGGTAAACAATAATTTTTCTTTTTTAATTTATACTTCCATGTAAATATAGAAGTTTGTCATTTAAGATAGCAAATAAATAGGAGATCGTTGAATAGTTTGTTACCTTTTCAACTTTTACTTTCGTGTAAACACTAATTTGTTATTTAAGATAAACTAATAATTAGGATAGTTGGTTAATTGTTATTTTATCTTTTTGCTATATATACATGTATCCTACATAGGAATAAAGTTACAAACATTCAAAACAATTTTTTTTAAAATATATTTTACTATCTTTTATATTCTTATTCAAAAATTAGCTTTATATTAGCAAAATTACAAATTACAAATTACAATTTTAATCACATCACCCTCGAATTTTATCAGTAGCTTAAGATTGTGGAATAACAGAAGACTATGCACAATCATACATGAGTTGTCTTTTGCTAGTCCACAACCTTCTACTACTGATAAAATATCTCGTGTGGTTATAAGGCTCCAATAAATTCAACAAAAAGTAATCATAGAGGTAATAATTTCAGTCTATATTTATAGAATCTGTTCATTTAACGTATTATCTAGTTATATAAACTATAGTAGTTTGAAACAACAAGGTGATTACTTACTCATTTATTTAGATTACTAATAATTCAGGTTTAGATAAAGAATATGTTGTTTTCTTATTATTGTGTAGATATTTTTATATTTGTCGTGTATTAAACTTAAATATTAAGAAACTATTTTTTTTTTTTATGTAAATAAAAATTCTTGTGTTGGGTGACTCTTTTGAGAGACGAAGAAGAGTCTCCTGGAGAATAGTACGTTTATCTTGTGGTGTAGAATTCATCAAACAAATTCAATGAATATGGATTCTCAGATGCTCTGGATCGGAATTTCTTATATTCTTAATCAGAAGTTTCAAATTGAATGAGTATGAAATATTTTTTGTTAAAAGCATCCTCCGTAGAGGTGAAGGCAAAATTTTAAATCTTATGAGTTCTGGGTTTTTTATAAGACAATTTCAAATATTAATAATTGGATTCTAAAATTAATATTTTTATATATTTAATAATACATTGAGCAAAAATTTAAACGGAAATGGACCTTATAATATAAACATTGAATAGAAAAAAATAAGTAAGACCACTTGTGGGATATAATAACATAAGTTGATCATGTCAAAAGAACTATATATATATATATCTTGTGGTGTAGAACTCATAAGACAAATAAAGGAGTTGATTTGAAATGGCATTTGTATTTGTCTTTTTATTTTTATTATTTAAAAAATAATAATTTGTGGCTATATATATAGTTGAAGCACTGTGGAAGATATTATGAGAAAGAGGTTGCCTTGTAAAATACTCTTTAAATTATGACCATCATTTTTATTTTATTATATTATATATGTGTGATTATTATGATCACTCAAACAGGAATCAAGTTTGGACCTACTCTTCAATTATGACAACTATATTTCTTCTTTCTTTTTGACGTTCTCAATAGCAACACTTGATTCTAGTATAGTCCTTGTATATTATGCTCATATGATGATTAATAATGTCTTTTTAATTTCTACAACTTGTCTATTAAATACTCTTAAACCTCATGTCTGCCCCTTTTTTGGATGAGTTTTTATGTTTGTTTGGAATAAAATTATAGAATAATTTATTTTGAGATTAGTTATTCTTGGATAGTAGCTGTGTTATTTTGATATCACACTAAAGGTGTAATAATAATAATTATGAGATAACTAATTTTATAGTAATTAATTTTGAGGAACTTATTTTCAACCAAATAAATCTTACGTTCTCATTGTATCTCCTTCGATTGGGCACCGTTTCACCCAACACAACTGAGAAGAATTAACCTACACTACCGTGCAATCCTTCCATGTCTAACTCAATTCAGAAAGTAGCTTATAAAGTGAAAGACTATTCAATATCATATAATGATATAATAATTTATTTTCTTGTCAAAATAGAATAACTTTATCACTCACCTCCCTCCTCTCCACATGCTTTGAACTAGATAATTGTAGTATGAATAATATAATATCAGAAGTTGACGGTGGATAGAATAAGGAAGACTCTAGCTTTAATACTATAGTATAATACTATGTAAAGAAAATAAAATTTGAATTTAACTTTAACCCTAAAAATTAGCCTATTATGTGGATAATTATTCAATACCATCATATGGTTACAATTACTCATTCCCTCAATCAAATTATAATTCATGTCATTACAACTTGAAATTTGACTTATTTTTCTATTTTTCATCCCTCAAAAATGTGGAAAAGGTGGGGAATCAAACAAAGGAATTGATTCTAAAGCTAAAAGCATTTATACTATTGCCCTGAGAGAGGGACAAGCCCTTATCTGAAAGGGATGTTCATCTTGGTGAAGTTGACACATTTTGTATAAGAGATTGAATTATTTAATTTTATTTTCAAATATTATAAAATTATTTCATCTCTACATATATGGTGAATAAAGTTGGCATTTATAATGCAATTTTCAGTGAAATAATTTGAACATTCAATTCTAAATCTTAAAGCAATGGATAATTAATAAGGAATATAAAAGACCCATAATTACTAATTTCTCCATTCCAAAACAAATGAATTTCTGGGTGTGCTTCAAGAAAATTAGTTAATTACATTAGTCAAAGGTAATTTATCAATACTATCCTTTTATTTCTTCCCAAAGTTTTCTTAAAACTAGAGATGTAATTGAAAACCCCATAAAAAAGAAGGGTAATTTTGAAAAAAAAAAATAATTAATACTTTTTTGAAGTTTGAAAAATTCATTCATTTCGACACATAAAAAGTGTCAGAAATTCATTTATTTAGTAGCGATGAGGGTATTTTTGTAGGCACTTACAAATAATTACGCAACATAACAATATATTTTTTAAAAATAGCTATAACTTTTGTTTTGTGTATGAAAATAACTTTTGTGTTGTTATGGGAAAAGTGAGAATGCAACTCTCTTTCTTTTTCTTTTCTTTTGAGTATGAAAACAACTTTTGAAATTGTTATGGAAAAACAGGTGGCAGTGATGACTTGTGATAGATTTGTGGTGATAATTTGAAAGGAACAAATGTACGTCTGATATATGTTCAACGTATCACACTATATATAAAAGAGAAAAGACATTAAATAACACCTGAACTTGTCCTGAATTTTCACTAAGATATTTTAACTATGCAGACGTCCTATTAGCCGTATATCTTGTATATGTCAATGTATATCATTGTATGTCAAGTCTGTTCATGACATACACATGACATATATGATAACTCCATAATGTCCCAATCCAGAGTAACAACCATAAAATCACGTTTGCCATTCTCCATAAATCATATATGTAATAGTTTACAGTAAAGATTTACAAGAGAAAAATTGGAGTCGCTATCGGTTAGGCAAAATAACTTATTTATTCCAGACATGTAAATCAAGTTAGAAATAGTACATTAAACACACACAAAAAATAAATCGCAATGTCTCAAGAAAGATTAATGGCACTCCCGCATAGTTTTTCTAGTTCGTCTTCCAAAACCTTGTGCAGGTTTGCCTTGGTTCGTCTATAGATCCAACCATGAGAGCTCTGATCCCAATCAAACCTTGATGGACCGCTGCAACAAAAATGTTTCGTGAACACAATGGAGATCGGATGGGTGTGTGTCTGAATATCGAAACTTAACACAAACCAGAAAGAGCAAATGATTGTAGTATGATATACCAACTTCATCAGTAAAAGCTTAAAGAAAATTTTAAAATCATCTTAGCATTGAAGTGATACTGCTATAAATACAGGGAAACCAGAGAAACAAGTGAATCTTTTGAATCCACTGGCGAGTGAACATGCTCTTTCGGGGATAAAATAATAATTCACACAGTATGTTTAAATATTCTTCCGGGTACTTTTAATTTAACTATCTACATCTGGATATTATTTTCATAACGGAAAGCATATTACGGCCATATTGTTACAATTATGTATAGAGCAGAGTACAGGGAAGCCCCTCAATGATATACATACTCTTTGAACTCAATGAGCCTATAACAATTGTTTGCTGGTCTAAATGTGTAAATATTTGACTCCTCATAGTTGTTTCTTAAATATTGACTTTGAATCACAGATTCTTTTTTCCTAAGCATGTTACAGTCTTGTATATACACTAAAGGAAGTACAAGAAATGTTTCCAAGTTGACGAAAAGAGAGAACAATGAAATTATACATGGAGGTGGCACAGGGGACGTATTTGCAGACTGCATTGTGTTAGAAGGTTGATTTTTGATATGGTCCACACAAAGATTATATGAAAATAAAAACATAAACCAAGAAACATCAGAAATGCAATTACAAAGAGAGAGAAGGAGGCATTGGTACCTCACTGGTGAAGACATCCAAATCTGCCTATTTGGCGTCTGTTTGTTTATCACGTAGGTTCCCAGGCTCCCAAGCTTCAGCGTTAAAACCTCATTCTAAGAACAAAATCTAGAATATCAAGAAAAATGCAGGACATTGAAAGAAATATATTTTAATGCTATTTTATCCTTCTCACCCCATAATCCACATCGAAACCATCAATGTCAACTGAGTCCCCATATTCCTGTCATGTAGAAAAAGATGTAACTGTTAAAAAAATAAAAAAATGCAGACTGCTAATCATATGTACAACACAACCCAACTCAATTTTAACTTAGCAGATTGACAAACAATTTTAACAAGAGAAGGAAGTGCGCTGCATGGGGTTAAAATCTCTTCATGGATATGAATGCATGATGCATAACCAATGTTTGGGGTAACATGTTCTTCAACTACTCGACAAAAAGTAGAGCAATTTCAAGCAGCCACTTGGGAAATTCAATCCAAATGACATACATAAGAGATTGCACGTGGATGTTTCAGAATGCTAGTTGACGGACTAATTAACTGCCATCATTCGCAATTGGCCGTGGAAATGTATTTGGAGAAACAAGGCCCCATTGAAAGTAAAGTGTTTCACATGGTTGGTGGCTCACGAACAGTGCCTACCTCAAGATAACCTTCGGAAAAGAGGAAGGATTATTTGTAGCAGATGTGCACTGTGTGAGAGGCACAATGAGGATGCCAATCATCTTTTTATTCATTGTGCATTCACTAGACAGATCTGGGATTTTGTTCTGAACAACATCAGGGTTAACTGGAAAATGCCAAGGACGACAAGAGAACTGCTCCAGTGTTGGTACTCAAGAAGGTTTGGTAAGACAAAGATGATAAACATGAAAAATCTCCCTTCGGCAGCATGGTGGACCCTTTGGAAGGAAATGAATGCAAGCATTTTTGAAAGCAAATCAGAATATGTAGTTAGTACTAAGTACAAATGTTTATCCCAACTGTTTTTTTTTGGGTGTAACATGGCAATTGCAAATGATATAGAGGCCATGATAGATTTTTTGAGCTCACTACACAATATGAAATGGAGCGACCCCTTGTAAATTCCCCACGCACCTTCTGGTTGCTGGACTTTTAATACAATACCTTTTTAACGATAAAAAATGTCCAAGTAATTTTTCTAAGTATCAATAAATTCGTGAGGGTGAGTAGCACAAGGCTCACGGCTCGATGGATAATAGGCCCACTCCTCTAACCTTCTCCATTTAAATACCCAAGCTTTTGTTTAAGAGAAGTTCCTGATACTAAATAAACTTTTGAAAACAAAAAAGAAGATTCAATACAAACAAACACAAATTTTAGACTGACTAATAAACATCAGCAACCACCTTGAGTATCACAGTGAAACCGCTAAGGCCTAAGATATAGGAACATATACGAGAAAGTCCAACTAAACTTGATACAAATAAAGTTAAACTTAAGTATATTGAATACATCAGTATACCTCCAACTTATCTAGCAAGTCATGGATGGTGGCATTTGCCAGTCTATGATACTCATCTTCCTGCAGCAGAGACCTGTAAATTTACAAATTTAGTATGACGATACGACACATTTTCCTCAAAAATATTCCAACTATGGAAGGACGTTCTAAGAATTACAAACAGAAAACAATCTCCATTGTAGATTTTACAGAGAGAGCAACACACACACAGAGGAGAGAGAGAGAGAGAGAGAGAGGGGGGGGGGGGGAGGGGGACTAAGACAACGTTAGTTTCTATGTGAGAATCAACGGTACTGTACATAAGACACAAAAATCTAAGTATCAAGCATTGACTATTATGCAGTAAGATGGGAGCTTTAGCAATAAATTACAAATCCATGGGACAATAGCGCAAATGTTTTATGCTGCTCTTCCTTTTAACACGTAGAGAAAAGGTGTACCATTTCAATCTTCCCAAATTTACTTTTCTTTTGTCAAGCTTATCTTTACTTGTCTAGAAATGCAGTATTAGCTTTTCAGACAATATAGTTTCCCGCATATAAGATCTATAGGAGCCAGGCAAAACAGTTTCAGACTTATGTGCAGTTATTTGAAGCTTCTAATGACTTCTTCTACTTTTCATCATATTTTTGTTTTACATCCACCTTAGCTTACTTTTACCTCACATTACATCAACCATGCAACACACCCTCAGTCAAAACAAACCAAAATAGATATTCCTTTATCACGGGAAAGTGTAAATCAAACACTAAACTTCATCTATTACTCTAGTGCTGGACCACGGCTTCAAAAATCAGTATATTGACCTGCAGAATTCTTCTAGACTAATTGTATTACCTACATTCTATCCTCACTTACATTGGAAGTCCTAACACATTGGAAAATCAAAGATTCTCTGAGATACAGTATAAAATGAGGACATTAAGCTGCTTAATCAAACTAAAAAATTTCATCTTTCAACATTTATGTGTTTACACCCTTTACAGTGATGCTTAACAATTACACAAAGGAGGCGAAGAGGGGAAATTAGAAGGACACATGTTTGGTCTGATGTGAAATTTTTCCTCAATGAATTTATGTTCCACGAAAATACTAAAAGTAATTATGCCACTTACCACAGAAATCATTTTCATTTACAAAGCTCCTTACTCTTATTCAATCTCACTTACTTCAAACAATGGTAAGACATGGAGGTTGAAGATTAGGATAGGAAGATAGTAGGTAGCTAAGTGTTGTCACATTTTTGTGTGGGAGAGGCAGGAGTCTAGCCCCCTTCTCCTCTTCTCCTTTTTTGAAATATTTTGTAGTTATCGCATAGTTTCTTATTCTTCAATGTACTACTATATGTTGTTGTATTTGCTTTGTATCTTGCCACTTGATTGTCTTATTCCCTTACAAACCTGCATTGGGTACATTTCTATTGAGTCAAGGGTACACCAGAAACAGTCTCTATACCTTCTCTACTTCACAAAGGTAGGGGATAAGTCTGCCTACATCCTGCACTCCCCAGACCTCACTTATGGGATTACAATGAGTTTGTTCTTGTTGTTTAGACATTGGTTATTGACCTTTACTACCCAAAATATCACCAAAAACTTTACCCTCACACTCTATCCTACACCTTGCACACTTACCATATATGATGCACCTCTCCACCAAAACACCGGACAGACCAGATGCATCTGTCCCTATTTCTACTTCTAACAATCCTCTAACCGTACACTCAATACTACTCTCCAATCTAATATTCAGGTCTACTAACATCCTAAGGCATGCCCTATTTCGCAACAGAAAAACAACTAAGATCGAACTAGTTTGAAGCAAATTGAAAATGAAGAAATTCTAGGTACAGGATACTCAAATCTCCGTTCTCCAATTTTTCAAGCAAATTCTATAATCATTACAAATAAAAGCAAGTAATCGGAACTAAAATTTGTTAACCTACCGGTAATCAATAGCAGCAGGACCTTCAGAAGCATCTTGGAGAGGTGACGAGCGGGAACAATAGCTTCTAGAAACTTTTGAGAGTAACGATTTGGATATAGTACCCGAAGATTCTAGAAGATATTTATGCGTAGAAGAAGAAAGAAATGATCTTTGTATTAATGAAGAGGAATTAGGTTTGAGAGCTCTGCATAGCGATTTCCGAAGCAGAAGCAGTTTCCGTGAACAAGAAGACGCCATTTTTGCTCTTTAGACCAGTTTCCAGTTCCTTCGCCATTCTAGTTACTTTACACAAGCTGCCAACAGGCCCAAACTTATTCTTTAAGGTTTAAGCCCATCATTTTATATACTTTTTTGGGCCTTACACACTTTGTTTCGATGATCGTTAGATATTGTTTCTTAAAGTAGCATATTGTTGTTGTATTATATTATAGTAAAAATTAGGCAAATGACATAGTATAAGAAAGAAATTACTTCATTTCCCTACTCTTTCATTAATTACCAAAAATCCCTTTTTTTAGTGTTTTTCGGATACATAATATAGCAGTGTGGATACTTAATATAGCAGCGCGGATACTTTAATTAATAACGGGCGGATACTTAAATTATTAAGTTAGCAACACGGATACTTAATTAACGGACGGATGCATAATATAGCAGCGCAAATACTTTAATTAATAACATGCGGATACTTAAATTATTAAGTTGTTAGCAGCACGGATACTTAATTAACGGGCAGATGCATAATATAGCAGCACATATACTTTAATTAATAATGGGCGGATACTTAAACTAATAAAGTATCCGGTTAAGTTGAATTGGGGAAAAATAAGGGATTTTTGTATTTTAGTAAAAGAGTAGGGAAATATTGAGAATAGATAAAAAAGTGTTGTGTATTTAAGTAATTTTTCCTATATTATATTGTACTTTTTAAATAAATATAATGTTTGGATGTATTGTATCGTTTTTCTTTGTTATATAATTTCACATATTCATAGTTTGAACAATAAACCTACAAGAATTTATAGGATACGGGGTGAAGCTACTATGAAAAGGTGGAAACAAGAAATAGGTTTTTTCGTCATTACCCAACGATAAATTTAAATGATGTAATATAATAAAATTTAAGTAACAATCAAAACAAACATCGTATTTAAACTAATAATACAATACAACATATAATAACCATTCAAACAAGGTGTCAATGTTCGTCAGGAAAATTCTTACTTATTTACTAATAATATAATAGTATATAATATTTTATTATTTACCAACTTTCCCAAAAAAATTATTCCCTTTATTAGCCTAATCAAATAGTATATATATATTTGACATTTGTTTAACCCAAAAAGAAAAATGTAGATATAGGTTCATGATCATTTTGTCCTTACTTATGTCTTAAGAGATAAAAAACAAAGTACATTTAACATTTTCATTATTTATGTGTTATTACCTTATAATTGAAATATTTATAGACTTTGATAACAATTACTATAAAAAAAATAAAGTGTTTTTTTTTTATCTTGAACACGACAGATAATTTAAGAGAAAAAATAGGGAGTAAGAATTGGTTTCCAAACTAAATCTCATTTTTCATCGGTCAAAGCAACCCCAACAACATAACTGAAAACTCGCAAAAATAGTTTCTTTAATAAAAAAGAGCAAATATAATATATGGTAGGTAACAAACTAGATAATTAATTAGTTGATGAAATGAATTTCAAAAGGCCAATTGAAAGAGGAAGTATGCTGTTATTTTTTACATGGAAATGAAAAATGAAAAAGGAGTTACAATTAGTTACTTAGTTGAAAGTTCATCAACCATAGATAGAACTAATCCCTTCAAGAGAAGAATTCATTCAAATCCAATTATATTAGGGACAAGAAGGAAATTTGGTTGTAATCGTCGAGCACAACTTTTAGCCATTGCTCATGAGTTAAGGCATCATCAACAACTATCTCACAAGTCATCATCGAAACAAAAACACAAGGTAATCATATATAGTGAAATGTTCTTTTTTATTTTATAACAAAGAAATTCTACGTCCAATGCATAATGGATATGTACATCTACGTTCTCTACTTAAATATTTCAAACTTTTGATCATGGTTGGATTTAGAGGTGGATCGAGAAAAAAATTGCTTAAGAGTTCAAACTGTAAAGAATTAAACACATAAATAAATCACGGGATCCAATATATATATATAACAATAACAACTTATTCAGTATAATCTCAGAAGTAGGTCAGAGAAGCATAAGATATCTACACACTTTATCTCTATCTTTGTGAGGCAAAAAAGTTATTTCCGATAAACCTTCAGCTCATATAGTATATATACATAAGAAAGAAAGAAAAGACAAAAAAGTCTTCTTGGTCGAGCTCGTGGCACCGAGTTTGCCTAGTGTGGGTTACCTCTCCTGTGTGGTTTGCAATTTTGTTGCGGAGTGAAGTTTTACCTTGTGCGCACTCAAAGGATAGTGGCTACGGATTTCCTTAATTATAAAAAATAAAATAAAAATAAAAACTCTGCACATGTAATTTTCCAGTGAAAGGTCAATATTACTTGAATTTGAACTATTCCTTTTATATTGTTAATACATATTCATAATCATGTGTTGCGCTCTTATCGCTTAATCAAAAGCACTAGGATCAAGTGAAATGCTTTATTTATTTTGGTTGGTATATATTGTGTATTACTCTTGTTAATATGAGTTATTAAAATTTTGTACAGAAATGGAGATGGACAAAAAGGATTAGATTGTCATTTTCCCGTTTGTTTCGTAGAAATGATAAGCAATGGAGGTATGAGAACATTGGAACACAAGGCTGCAAAGGAGCAAGAAAGAGAACAACTAATTTTTGTGTAAGTCTTGCTATTATTATTTTCTATAGTAATAAAAATTATGTGTATTTTGGAAGGGGAAAAAATCATACTGTCAGTCGGTGCAAAGAATTTAAACTCCAACTAATTTGTGTTCTTTTTGTTGTGTTATGCAGAATAAATTGAAGGGCTTCTTCAAGGACATCTTAGGTGTCTGGCAATTTTATAAGCAATCGTAAATTTTAGAAATGACAAATTAGTTCATGAAAACATGATCCATTCATAACGGATTAATAATTTGCTCACTTTGAGACGTTCAAATTTTGTCCAATTCGCCTATTTTACATCACCAATCGTGATGATCTAGTATTCTTCCGTTTAATTGAATTTTAGAAAGTTTCTAATTGAAGTAAATTTGATTTTCCTGTGCAAGATATTTCAAATTCATTTTCAGCTATACACATAGTTTTTGACTTTTGTTGCTCGCACTCTTTAAAAGTTTCAACGGATGTACGTCGAGTTATCCAAAAGTAATTATTTTTTGAGAATCCGAAACCAGAAGATCATAGTTAAATGTTTGTGAACTATGGTCCACAAAATATGGTTAGTTTGGTTATCAGATTTGAGAAATGCTCCTAAATGAAGTAGTAGATATATATACTTTTGCTTACTGTTAAACAACTACTTTCATCATCAACAATCAATTTTAAAAGAGTTAATTACTCCAAAGATTTCTATATTACTATGAAAATCCAAAAATAAGGAAATCATCAATCAGATAACAGTATTTATTTTTTTTAATATAGCACCATGCGATAAAATATTTTTAATGTGCATGCGTGCTTAAAAGAACATCAATTTGAACCCTCTCTGGAAAAAATAATAATTCTTACATAGATAAAATTATAAACCGAATAAAAAGAGTCTAAAGGTAAAAATGCCTTTTCCTTGCTCCTTTTCATTGCCGAGATACTGATGTTCTGTTTTTGAATTGAAATATATGTACGGAAGCATAGGCGCCACTCTCTAGGTGAGGTGCACGTGCACCCGTTAACTTTGAAAAAGATCATGTATATATATATATATATATATATATTTATATGTATATCTATTTTGAGACACTGACAGAAATTAGGATATAACTAACAATGCATATATGAAAAGTATAGGAGTGTCATTGTGATGCTAGTAGGGGTGTACATGATCGGGTTGGTTCGGGTTTTTCAAATAACAAACCAAACCATTTGTGTAAAATTTTTAAATTTATAAACCAAACCAAACTAATAAAATTCGGATTTTTTCGGGTTTTTCAACTTCGGGTTGGTTCGGGTTTTTCAAATACCAAACCAAACCATTGTGTCGAATTTTTAAATTTATAAATCAAACCAAACTAATAAACCTCGAACTTTTTCAGATTTTTTTATTTTTTCGGTAAAGTTTGCATACAAACATATAATTAACTTGTGCTCCAAATATTTTTTTAGTCCAACCAAAATACAATTATCTAAGGTGTTTCTTAAACAAATAACACAAAATATGAGATAAGTACTGATGATACAAAAATATTTAATAAAAAATAATAATGAAATCATCATATAAAATAAATATTGCAAAGTCATAATGAAAATGATCATAATTTAAAAGTACTAAATCATGCTAAAATAAGTTTAATAAGTATTAGTTACATTACTAAATATTCAAGGAAAATTAAAATTAGATTATGTATTTTAATTGTCTAAACTAATGTAAAACTAAAGAACAAATATTCAATATTATTGTCAGTCTTAGTGTTGAATTGATTTTCTTTTTGCATTAGTATTAATTTGGTTTTGATTTAAGTTTTATTATAATTATCAACATCTATGAACTATAATATTTATTGGACCATTCCGAATTCTAAGTTTTAAACTTGAAATAATATATTAAAAGATAAAAACTATGAAATAGTATAAGAAATATTTTAAAATTATATCAAAGTAAATATCTTTATGTATAAAATAAAATTTTAAAATTACTATATAATGTCAGGTTGGTTTGGTCTCGGATTGTTTTTTTTTAGTTAAAATCAAACCAACCCAAATATAGTCGGATTTTTTTATCCAATACCAAACCAAGTCAAACCAAACCACTAGTCGGGTTTTTTTTCGGTTTGACTCGGTTTACGGTTTGGTTCGGTTTTGTACACCCCTAGATGCTAGTACAAGCTAGAGGATCCACCCGCAAGACCTGGGTTCAAATCCAGCTAGAGTGTTTATTTCATTATTTTTATTTTAAGTTTATCTTAGAGCTCACATTTGAGCTAAGGTAATATTAATGCACCCAAAGTCTATTCTGGGTTCACATATCACTTACGTTATGCGGTGCTTTTATTTGGAATTTTGGATGATATGTATTTTTGTATACCAGGGCAGTAACTTTTTTTCGATTTGGTATAACTCAACTATTATCACAGTCCATCAGTTAATCATCGACCTATTTTTCAGTTCATTCCTCTCTTTCATTTTCAATTTGTATGTATATATAATTGAATTCCATGTTCTATAACACATAACCTCCTTTTTTTGCAGTAACCATAAAAGAATAGTAAATTCATCAGTATGAGACTATAAGATTTGTTTGCATATAAATCATAGTTTTACCCCATGAATCCTAGAGCAAATAGCAACTATAGTACGTATATACATCATCTATATAGTTAAAAAGAAAGGATAAACGGTGCAATAAGATATTTGCATCTAATTCTTTTGTATGTGTATATCGTATCAATTGATCATCAAAAGCAACTACATTCCGATATTGTTATAGGTGTGTTCGTATGAAGGAAAACATTTTCTTGAAATAGATACTCTTATTTATTGATATTTGGTAACTAAGCAAAACATTATTTGTCCTAAAATATTTATATATAGATAAAAGAACACTATGGACAAGGGTGTGGTAGGCAGTGAGGTCGTCATGGGTGGCGGGAGGAAGACAAAGCTTAGAATATAAAGTAAACTTATAATGAACGTTTTTTTTCTCAAACCAATGACTCACATGTTCGGTAATGCTAACTATTATAAAAGAATGCCACCCCTCAAGACTATCAGTAGCTTCTATTGTTGAATCTCGTACAAGTTAAGTTGCATTGACTGCAAGTGAAACATGAACACTTTAAGTATACATTGATCATGCACTCTCACTTTGTGTATATTGTCGTATATATTATAGAAGTAGTGTGGTGATTGACCTCAATACTAATGGTGATCTCAAAGTTAAACAAATGAATGAAGCCATGATCGTATTGGAATAGATGCACAAAGCAGTCAATAGCAATTGATTCCCATCTATCAATAGATCGCAAGTTACTTTCATAACTCAAACCACTTGAAATTGAATTGCTGCTCTTTTTTTTCTTGTCATTGATAGAGTGGTATTCTCCACGTTAACCCTTGTGAAAAAGGGACAATCCTATCAAACATAAGAAGAAGAATCACGTACGCATTGCAAGCCGGTAAAAAACATAAGGACCGATACTCTCAAATAAGCTTATTACACGAACCATCCAACGCGCAAACCAAAGGCAATACAAGAAGTACTAGTTCATAGTTTATAAAATTAACCCCATGCACAAATGTTGCAACCTTCTTTTCCTCAAGGATATGAATATATCCAATGAGAGAAAAAATCTTTAATATTACCTGATTTATGAAACTATTGCCTAGTTCATGAAATTAAAGTACCTAGGAGTAAGGAGGAGGGTTGAATTTACTTTACTATGCAATCAGGTTCCTATTTACAGGCAACTACAGGAACTCCAAATTGCTGTAAGCAGTGCCCTCAATCCTCGCAGTAACCAGGGTTAGGATCTGCAACATGGATGTCTCACACATTTTTCTGGGTTACGACGAAGAAAATCATAGTCAAACAAACATGTCTCAGCATCCCAACCACTCTTGAAAACCTTTTTTCCTGATAAATCACCGAATTCTGCTACTTGCTCGATGTCGTTGCCGCCTCCTTGATCTTCCCAACAAGAGCCTACTGTGAAGTCGAGAGATTCTGTTGAAAACATTAGATGCAGCCTCAGTGCCAGAATGATGGACAAAAAAATCATCCTGATCAAATGAATGATAGCGATCATCGAAAAGATCATCTGGGTGGACATTATTATTCCACAGATCACTAAGAGGGTCTGACCTAAAAAGAGTCTCATCGAGATGGTTATCCAATCCAAAATTCCTGTGCAGCCCTCCAAAATTACCATCTATTACATAATCTCCCATTACAATTGCCCCAGGCATGGCAGACCTGATTGTGCTAAACACATCGTTCAACTCTCTCTCGTGCTCAAGCTTCTTCCATTTCTCTGCAAGTGAAGGGTCTACTTCTAGGGGGCGTGCTGAAGGATGCTCCCGCCTTACATGTTTCCTTAGCTTTTTGTACGTTCCAACAAACGAGCAATTTTCATGCATGCATGTTCTCTTCTTTGCATTTAGATGCTTGCGTGCAGGTTCCACAACCGTCCAACCCTTTACCTGCCCACGACAGAGTGGGCATATAAGTACAGTTGCCCCAGCTAAACAACCTGCTCCTGACGAGCAATAAGGATCATCAGTTGACAGCAACCCTGGTTCAGAGCCCTCAATTGAAGTGACTTTAGTATACGCTTTCTTGTACTGCTCAAGACAATTTGAGAAACGGCAGCTAGTAGCACACATATAAGGACGACATCCCTTGTCATAAGATGAGCACAGCAGCAGCACTGCATTGTGAGGGTGCTCCATACAAACTGAGCAAGTTGCCCCTTCCCATTCTTTCTTCTCTGATGATTTTGGCCGTTTCTCCTTTTGGTGAAGCTTTTTGCACATTTTTGAGCGGCAAGACGGCAAATCATGGTGATGGAAATCAGCTATCCGTCGCACCTTGCTTGGTTTTGTCATTTCTGGTAAAGAAGACAGTCCCCACCCGCAAAATAAAGGGAACAAAGAAACCAATGGGATAGGGTGGGGGAGGGGAAGAGGTTAGTAAACCAGATTTTTGCTAAACAAGCAAAACTTAAACTATTAAAACAATAACAGGAAAGAAGGAAAAGATATCATGCAAGGTTTCAAATGTTTCTCAAACTCTACATTTAGAACTTGAGCGCATTCAGATATGTTGCTAACACAGATGAATTTGCTGTCTTGATGGAAGAAAGCTAGAGGATAAAAGATGTCTTAAATCACCAAAACCTGTTTAGTGCACACAATGCTGATCCGCATAACATGAGAACTAAATTATTAACAATTTTAGGAAGTAGAGCAGGTAAATATACACCAGTTAAATGCACATGTAATGACGCATCTCAACCACACAAAAAGAGTGCTCCATGAAAACCCAACCCCCAGCACATGCTTTTCTTTTTGTTATTGATAAGCATGGTGTCCGGGCCAGTTTGCATGCAGTATGCACTTAGAATAATTCCACGGGATACCGCCACCTCTAACCAGTAACAGACATAAGGTAACTTTGACCACAAGGCTAGAACCAATGGGAAGAATTCACCTCCAACACATACTGGTGCTTCAAAATAGATTCCAGTGGACCATAAAGTTTATGCCTTTTACAGGTGCATTCGTTTATTCGCCAACTATTCACGCCGACTTTTCGTTAAAAATCACAAAGGTACCAGAACTAAAAGTTAGAGCCTCTCTATTTATATCATCAATAAATTTAAAATAGCATACAACACTCAATCATAGGTAAAACATTTAAAGTGAAAAGAATGGGAACAATAACATAAATTCAAATTAACCAACTTCACAAAATGAAAAAGAAAAAAGATATGAAGAAAAGGAAGGAAAAGAATTGTAGTTAGCTAATTTAGATAACAAAATAGGCATCGTCTTCTATATCAATTGTCAATGCCATGATTTTGGTATAGGATTGAGAGAACAACTACAGGCTAATGTGACTGAAAAAGTTTATCTTTACTCCCTTCAACTCGATTTATGTGATGGTGCTTGACTGGGCACATAGTTTAAGAAGGAAAGAAAAGACATTGGAACTTGTCTGGTCTAAAATAAACCATAGATATTTTAAGTGGCTATAAATCATCCCATTAAGGGTAAAATGGGTATTTTAAAGTCAAATTGTTACTAAATATAGAAAGGTGACATTCTTTTTGGGATTAACTACAAAAGAAAATAGTGTCATGTAAAATTAAGCCGGAAAGAGAAAAGGTTGGTGTTTGGGACAACTTGTGTACACCTCAATTATTCCACCAAATACATGCTACCTTCGACTAGTACAAACACCGGATAACTCTGTCTAACAAAGCTTAGGAAGATGGAAATTAAACCCCGAGCTCCACTTATATTAATCACTAGGCCACACTATTAGTTGCTAGATTAAAAAAAAATGTTTCTTAAAACAAAATTGGCAAGAGCAAAATAGGCATTGCCTCTCTATAAACTCCCCTGCCAATGACATGATTTTGAAATAGGATTGAGAAAATGTCAATAGGCTAACATCACAGGGAGTTTAATTGCACAAAATTACTGACCAAAAAGGTTTTATTTATAAAGACAGTGCTTAGGCCAACTTGTGTACACCTCGATTATTCCAACAAATACCTGCTACCTTCCACCAATAAAGTACCGGGAAACTCTATCTAATAGAACATAAGCTCTCTACTGAAAACTGAATCATGATCTCTAAGAGTTTCACCCACTTTATAAACCACTAGGTCAGACCCTTGAGTGCCTAGTAAAAGAGTCCCTTTTTAACACAAAATTGGAGAGAGAACAGTGTTGCCACCCTATCTTAATGAACATATGTCAATGCAAATTGTAAGCAAATTGAGCGTTTTAATATATAGTTTTAAAATCTTATATACCTTTTTATTATCAGGATATTTTATAGATATGAAATACGATTCTTTTACATTTGAACCACATCCTTTAACATAGGAGCAGGGTGATACCAAATCCCCCACCCCGCAAAAACATTTCAAATTTTCATCAGACCGACGACAAGAATTTTATAACCATACCCTCCTCCATCTGAGAGAGCTAAGTTTAAATTATGTACTCCCTTTGTCCCAATTTTGTGGCAACCTGTGGATTTTGAGAATCAATTTTTTTAATTTTAACCGTGAATGCAAAAATTAAATGTTGATTTTTTATTGGAATAAAATTTACAAATTTGAAACTATGTAAAATGTATTATAAGTCACTATAATTGACAATTTAAAATATTTGCAAGCCATTTGAAAAATATTTAGTCAAAAAAAAAATAACTCGTTTGACTTTCAAACCCAAAATGTGCCACATAAATTGGGATGGAGGAAGCATAAAAGATGAGCAACATAATCAGCTAGATAGCCTAGGTTGTTTAACTTGTAAAAGAACATTAAAGATCAAAATCTCTCTCAATATCCCAACTTTGGCACTTTGCAACCCAAAATTATAAAAACAACAGTAATTGTGCCTGATCAAAACTCAAATATGAGCAGCAAGGTCATTCAAAACTAGGAGAATATTGATCCTCCAAATTGTGTTCAGGGATCTTCATCCTCTAACTATGTTTTTAACAATTTATACAAGATATCCACAACAAACTGAACAGAACAATAGAACATAATAGCTCAATTGTAACAGTTAATAGCATCATCATCACTTCAAACAAGTACTTATGTCCCAAACTCGCCCTTTCGAACAGGATTCTCATTTATCCTCTTTTCAATTAAAGAGAACTAATAAGATATTTTCAAACAGATTAACCATTGCAATACATAGAAAAACAAGCAAGAAGGTCCTATTTAAAAACATCCAAACAAGAAAAGTGACCAATTTTCCGATTCCAACTATTAAGTAACACTCTCAGGTAAAGTTATCCATAACAAGCCTTTTTGCTAACATCACATTACCTTGAGAGAGTTTTAGAATATGTTAGGTAAATAAATGCATAGTATAGAGATAAAAAAACAACACAACCTATAAACACTACCAAAACTTAATCAATATGCAATCTACTCAGAAACGAGAAATAAAAATCAATCTGCTCCATTTAAACACAAACATTTACATAACTAAATCAATTAAAGCAGGAATCAACCAATCGAAATCCGGAAAACGGATACTTAGTA
Source organism: Solanum verrucosum (assembly GCF_900185275.1). Taxonomy (NCBI): domain Eukaryota; kingdom Viridiplantae; phylum Streptophyta; class Magnoliopsida; order Solanales; family Solanaceae; genus Solanum; species Solanum verrucosum. The sequence goes on along the minus strand of NW_026019982.1, from coordinate 2,358,399 downwards.
ACAAAAACAGATCAGATCTTGAACAAATGTACCTGAATACCGTAACGAATCGATTATAGGGTAGGTTTATCTGCACTTTTGTATATAGACCCGATTTGAAGAAGAAAATTTGTATGGAGGAGAGAGAAGGAAGGAGAGAGAAAGTGTGTATGCCGTACTCTCCTCGCTCCTCTAATCTTTCCGGAAGATTTGAGGGTTTGCGTCCAACAATTGCTTTCTCTCTCCAGTTTTCGGAGCCTTCTGCTGTGGGCTTACACTGTTATATATCTGTGCAATTTACAGTGACGGGTCGGGTTGCTTCCTGTTTTAGGGCAGAAAAATACATAAATGAGTTTTAAAATTTAATATTTTTAATCAGCATTAAATATTTATCGAATTTATAGTTTAGATTTGGCGAGAATATAAGGAAAAAAAGATTTCCACCTGAAATAAAGTTCTATCATATCCTAAGATATACAATCATAAAAAGAAATTATACCTTAAAAAACTATGCCTCCAAATGCCAATTTCTTTTCTTTCGTAAATATTGACGGAGATTAAAAATAATAACTTCTGATAAATTTGCTTAAAGGATCAAATTATTTGGTGCCTACTCAAAAAATATTTTAAACTTGTCATAAGTATAAAGAATGACTTTTGTTATTTTCTCTAACTTAGGGATTCCCTTGGATGTAAATGCAACATCAACATAGTGGAGCCATATTTAACACATTGTGACGCCATTATTTCATCATGAGTGACTTTTTCACTGAGGAATATGTACCTCTATTATATTAATCAATAAATTTGGAAATTATCGTAATTTAATTAAAGTATATTTACTAAAAGATGATTTTAAAATATTGTCAGTGTCATACTGTTAAAATGTCCCTATTAAAATGTCAGATTTTGAACCTGATAGCACTTACAATTCAGACCCAATATCACTATTAACTAGTTCAAATTTTAGTAGTTTATAATGCTTCCATAGTAATATTATTTGTAAAATAGTGTATACTTGAGAAACCTAAAATAAAAATGAATCATTTTCATTCTATCTAAATAATATATAGCAGAACCAAAACTATTGTTTTTTTTTTATAAAAATAAGTTACAATCTTTCAAAAAGCAACGATCTTAAATCTGTTTAGACAATGAACTCTATATTCTTGAGCGCATTTCCCCAAATTATTAGATCTTCAACATGTTTATACCCTTCGTTGGCACATTAGTTTATCTCTCTCCCCGGATATGATTGATAAAGGAGCAGATACCGTATACCAATACAATTCTTTTTCAAATTTTCAAAGCTCACGTATTATCTAATAAACTTACTTTTGTTACGTTCATTATCCCTAAAAAACGAACAAATTCTCCAAAAAGTTTATAAAGTTTAAAGGCATTTGATGCTTCTGAACCAATTCAAAAAGATTCCCCCAAAGAAATCATTCTTGTACAGTAATACTTTTGGATGGCTTCCTCGATTTTTAACTGGTAAAGTGATTTAAAACTAATTCATTTCTTAAAACCTGTTAGTATATTCTTTCTCCAAACATCTATACGACATACTATCCTATTAAACTATACTAGTTGAAGTAATCTGTTATTTATCAAACAAATTGGAGGTTTTTTTTTTAAAAAAATGTGAGTAAGTTAGAGTGAACAATTTTTTGATGTTTTTCAAAAACCTGAATATTCCAAAATTCTGAATGTTTCAAAATTTTATAGTCAAATGTGTTTTTCAGAGTTAAACACCCCCTTTATTCACATGATATCAGAACTAGACTCTTCTTTGTTCTTGGTTTATCTAAGGTTAATCTCCATATTATTGTTCATGCTCCAATTGTTCATAAATCTTTCTTCATATCAACCAGGCTTAACCTCACTTCTAACTTACTGAATCTCGATCCCCCATGTTATATGGTCATGCTCCAGATATCCAACTCTAGACATGCAGGATTGTTGTTGTTCCATAATAGTTGACATGTGTTCACTTCTATCAACTAGCTTTTGAGGTTGAGTCACAAACAAAATACGCACTTTCCTCATGGAGGCAGAATTTTTAATTTGATCAAGTACCTTTTTCTTTTCCTTTAAACGTGAATCAAAATCCCAAAGTTGATTTCTTTTTTCGTTATTCCATTTTATCAATTTGCAGAGAGGGAAATATAACTAGTTAGGCATATGACTCGTCCCACATCGGTGTTGCAACATATTTGTCTGTTGTTTATTAAGTGAACAACTACGATTTAAGTACATGACCTTACTTGAACAGGATCTGTTTTATAGGCTCGTATTACCTTGGAAATCAAGTATGGTGGATAAAGCATGGCCAGATGGTCACATGTCTGTCTGACAGACTCCTCGAACTTTTTGTTTGTTCCTCTTTTTTTTCGAATACTAGCTTTCTATTTCAGCCTGTTTGCTTCCATTTTCAGCTACTCTTCGGTGATACTTTCTGACTGCAATTTAGAGTTCTTGGTCCCAAAAAGAAAAATAAAGTCTTCGTTGAGTAAGAAGACAAGTAGCTAGAAAGCGACTTAAGAATGGTTCTTCAAGCTATTCGACTTACATAAACTCAAGGCTGTGATCCAAGCGCATAAAGAGAGGAGAAGCTCACTGAACTTTAATGGTTGATAAATAATATGATTGTATTGTAGTATTAGAAGACAAGATAGTCATTGAGTTGTTTACTTACATAGTATTAGAGCTGCTAGGAAGCTTATCGTTTGGTAGAGTGTATAAAAATAATGCTAAATTGAGTGTATTAGTAATGCTTGCATCAGTTATACATAGATTATTTTTAAGCATTATTTGGTTTGATGCATTAAAAATAATAATTTACAAAGATACCATTCACTAATATGGTACAAAAGATATAAAAAAGGTATTGAGGGGAAATTGGGTCTTTAATTGAGTTAATCCATGCATTAAAACCATTGCATTGCTAATACCTAGAAATCCATGGTATTAGCAATACACACCTTAATACACAATAGGGTGTATAACTAAAGTTATACATAGGTTGGAAAAGAGCACCAATCAAGACACTAGTAATACACAAAGTTAATGCATACATTAATTTTTTTAATACACTCTACCAAACGAGAGTATTACAGTTAATGTACTGGTATTTTCCACCTGAAAGGCTTACTTGAATTAATCCAAACTGGATGTCTGGCACGATCCAAGTGTTGAATGTATGTAAATTGAACAATAGTAATATACAGAAGTAACAATCTATGTATAGCTCTCACTTGTGTTATTGCTGACAAAGAAGGGCAACACCTACGAAACTTTATGATCAAATAACCTTTGCTTTGCACTTGGCATATCACACCCTGTTACTGATGCAAACAATCTGTACACATGCCTAACTTGTAGATAAAATAAAATAGGAGAATAAATTGCAGCTTTATTACCGAGTTCCTGATAGTCAAGGATCCTTACAAAAACATGTGAGCCAAAAAGTGGATCATGGCATATGAATCCTCAACATTTTACAGACAATACTGGGAAAAACAACCCCCTTCTTCAGAATGTATTAAAATAATAAAATACACACAGGAGTGAAGCACTAATACGCAACCCACACATCTTCATCCTTACAGCTTCGAAGCTGCATCCTTATCTAAAAACCAAACTAATTCTCCTTCGGGTGAAACCATCTGCACAGGCAGCAAATCAGAACTTTTATCATCACCTAGCGATTTATGCACTACATCTGCCTTCCCAGCACCTACTACAGCAAGTGCAATATTTGCAGATGAGTTTATTACAGGGAATGTAAATGTAATCCTGTTCGGTGGAGGTTTTGGAGAGTCTTTGATGAAGGTGACCCACTTCTCTTTCTCATGGACAAGAGGATGCCCGGGAAACAAGGAAGCTACATGTCCGTCTGGACCCATACCCAATAGCATTACATCAAATTTTGGAAATCCACTCTCTTTAGAGATGTCAAGAATCTTGCTCTTAACTAAGTGCCTTAGACAAGTCTCATAATCATCTGCCGCAGCCTCTGCTGATAATGCATCATTTATGAGAAGTAAAGGTGAGGTTAGAAGTTTGGTAGAAAGAATTAAAGATGTCAACTGAGAATAATGATGAAGTAAGAGTTATCATCATTCATAATAAGATCAAACAATGTAGGCAGTTCACATGTGAAGCAAGTACTATGAGCAATTTGAAATACAAAAAGATGCCCTTGGCAGCTATGCATCACTAAACATCTTTTCTGATACAAATTGGATAATTTAGTTCTCAACCATCTTTATTTAAACAGTATGTGCTTAAGAGCTAGTCAGACTGCCAAATAGGAATTAAGATGTCATGCAAGGTTTCAAATGTTTCTCAAACTCTACAATTAAAACTTGCGCGCATTCAGATATGTTGTTGTTAAAACAGATAAATTTGCTGCCTTTGATGAAAGAAATCTAGAGGATAAAGATAACTTAAATCACCAAAACCTGTTTAGTGCACTCAATGCTGATCCACATAACATGAGAACTAAATTATTAACAATTATAGGAAGTAGAGCAGGTAAATATACACCAGTTAAATGCACATGTAATGAGTCATCTCAACCACACAAAAAAGAGTGCTCCATGAAAAGCCAACCTTCAACACATGCTTTTCTTTTCATTATTGATAATCGTGGTGTCCGGGCCTGTTTGCACGCACTTAGACTAATTCAATGGGGTACTATCACCTCTAACACAAACTGGGTGTTTCAAAACAGATTCCACTGGACCATAAAGTCAGGGGCGGCTGGTTAGGCTTAAGGAAAAGTCCTAGGCCTTAGGCCCCCAATTTTATTTTTATATATTCTATCCTCCTCCCTTCCTCTCTTCTATTTATTCTCACTTCTCTTCTCTAAATTCTAATTTTACATCTCTCTTATTCAAAGCTTAAGAATTTACTTGTTCTATTGATAATTTATATTTTAAATTTGGAGAAAAATATATTGCGACAGCCCGAATCATTTAGAGTTGATTACTTCTTATACATAGTAGATCAAGCCATCTTTTCACTTCAAAATAGATTTGAACAATTTGAAGTATATGAAAATATTTTTGGTTTTCTATTTAGTGGGAAGAAATTGAGATCATTTGATGATGAGAATTTTAAAAAAATATTGTCTTAATCTTGAATGTTCCTTAAAACATAATACTCACTCCGATATTGACGGTTTAGACTTATTTTCTGAATTAAAAGTGTTAAGGAAAATCATAAAAGTAGAAGACAATACTCTAATTGAGATACTCAATCAAATAAAAAGACTTTATTCTTTTCCAAATGCTTACATTGCTTATCGAATAATGTTAACAATTCCCGTAACAGTCGCCTTAACTGAAAGAAGTTTTTAAAAATTAAAAATAATAAAATCTTATTTAAGATCGACAATATCTCAAGAATGATTAAGTGGTTTGGCTATATTATCGATTGAAAAAGAATTACTAGAAGAGATTGACTACACTAAAATTATTAACAACTTTGCATCTAAAAAAAATAGAAAAATAAATTTAAAATAAAAATATTTATAATTTTTGTAAGGCCTCTAGTTTGAGTTTGGCCTTAGACCACCATCGAGTTTGAGCCGCCCCTGCATAAAGTTTATGTCTTTTATAGGTGCAATCGTTTATTTGCTAACAATTCACGCCGACTTTTCGTTGAAAATCACGAAGGTACCAGAACTAAATGTTAGAGCCTCTCTATTCATATCATCAATAAATTTAAAATAGCTTATAACACTCAATCATAGGTAAAACATTTAAAGTGAAAAGAATGGGACCAAAAACATACTTCATAAAAAAATGGGAACAATAACATAAATTCAAGTTAACCAACTTTGCAAAAAGAAAAAGAAAATAGATATGAAAAAAGGAACGAAAAGAATTGTAGTTTGCTAATTTAGATAGCATAATAGGCATTGTATTCTAAATCAATGGTCAATGACATGATTTTGGTATAGGATTGAGAGAACTGCAGGCTAACATGACTGAAAAAGTTCATCTTTACTCCCTCCAACTCGATTTATGTGATGGTGCTTGACTGGGCACATAATTTGAGAAGGAAAGAAAAGACTTTGGAACTTGTCAAGTCTAAAATAAACCATAGATATTTGAGTGGCTATAAATCCTCTCATTATGGGTAAAATGGGCATTTTAAAGTTAAAATGTTACTAAATATAGAAAAGTGTCATTCTTTTTTGGACTAACTAAAAAAGAAAATAGTGTCATACAAAATTAAGACAGAAAGAGTAAGAAAGAAGGTGTTTGGGCCAACTTGGTACACCTCAATTATTCCACCAAATACATGCTACCTTCCACTAGTACAGACACCGGATAACTCTGTCTAACAAAGCTTAGGCAGATGGAAATAAAACCCCGAGCTCCACTTATATTAATCACTAGGCCACACTATTAGTTGCTAGATAAAAAAATGTTTTTTAAAACAAAATTGGCAAGTGCTAAATAGGCATTGCCTCTCTATAAACTACCCTGCCAATGTCATGATATTGAAATAGGATTGAGAGAATGTCTATAGGCTAACGTCAAAGAGAGTTTAATTGCACAAAATTACTGACAAAAAATATTTTATTTATAAAGATTGTGTTTAGGCCAGCTTGTGTACACCTTGATTATTCCACCAAGTACTTGCTACCTTCCACCAACAAAGTACGGGAAACTCTATCAAATAAAATTTACGTTCTCTGTTGAATATTGAACCATGATCTCTAAGAGTTTCACACACTTCATAAACCACTAGGCCAGACCCTTGAGTGCCTGGTAAAAGGGTGCTTTTTTTACAGAAAATTGGTGAGAGAACATTGTTGCTACCCTATCTTAATGAACATATGTCAATGCAAATTGTAAGCAAATTGAGAGTTTTAATATATAGTTTTTAACTCTATTATACCTTTTTATTATCAGGAGATTTTATAGATATGAAATACAATTCTTCTATCCTTGAACTACCATCCATCTCTCCTCTTTTCAGTTAAGTAGAATTAATAAGACATTTTCAAACAAATTAACCATTGCAAAACATAGACAAACAAGCCAGAAGGTCTTTTTAAAAAACTTCCAAACACGAAAATGGACACATCTTCCAAATCCAACTATTAAGTGAAACTCTTAGGTAAGGTTTTCCCTAACAAGTCTTTTTGCTAACTTCGAATTGCCTTGAGAGAGTTTTACAATATGTTATCTAAATAAATGCATGATATATAAATGTAAACAACCCAACCAATAAACACTACCAAAACTTAATCAATACACAATGTACTCAGCAACAAGAAATAAAAATCAATATGCTCCATTTAAACACAAATATTTACATAACTAATCAATTAAAGCAGGAATCAACCAATCGAAATCCGAAAAAACAGATACTTAGTAACAAAAACAGATCAGATCTTGAACAAATGTACCTGAATACCGTAACGAATCGATTATAGGTTAGGTTTATCAGCACTTGGAAGAAGAAGAAGAAAAATTGTATAGAGAAGAGAGTAAGTAGGTGTTTGGCCATGCAATATCATATCACCATATGGTATCATGAGATGGAATCAGTGTTTGGACATGCGATTTTACGATGATTCCATATTATGATACCATGATATGGAATTATATGGGAATTTCATATCATGATTTGAGATATTTAAAAACAAAAATTGATCCACAAGTTTATATTTTGTTAAAACAACCTCACATTTATATCTACTAACCATTTATTTCATATGTAAATAAAATTTATAGTCAACGTCACAATTTCCATATCCGCACATGATAGTAAAATACTTGAGAATGCACTTGTTGAACCAACTTCACAATTTCCATTACACAAAGTTGTCTCATTTACGTCACATATGCTTTTAGTAATTCTTAAAAAATGTTTGTTGGTAGATAAATATTATGTTGTTGATGCTGGTTTCGAAACACAAAAGGATGTTTAGCTCCATACAAAGGACTACGCTATCATTTGCAAGATTACCGAGGAAGTGAAAGAGAGCCTCAAAATTCCAAAGAACTGTTTAATTATAGACATTCATCTCTGTGCAATGTGATTGAACGGACTTTTGGAGCTTGGAAAAATAGATTTAGAATACTGAAACAAGGCATGAAGCATTATGATATTGATACACAAGTAAAAATTGTCATAGTTTGTGCAGTGTTACATAATTATTTGCGAGAATATCAAAGTACTGATGAAATATTTATGGTCAATGAGCATGAAAATATAGTTGTGGATGATATTGACCAACAAATGGCTCAAAGTAAATGTTGGTTCGTCCTCTCGGTCACATGATCGAGAAATGCAAGTTCAACGTGAGGAAATTGTCCGTACTGATGTGGGAGGATTATATTAAAAACTAATACACTACAATGTGATTGAACGGACTTTTGGAGCTTGGAAAAATAGATTTAGAATACTGAAACAAGGCATGAAGCATTATGATATTGATACACAAGTAAAAATTGTCATAGCTTGTGCAGTGTTACATAATAATTTGCGAGAATATCAAAGTACTGATGAAATATTTATGGTCAATGAGCATGAAAATATAGTTGTGGATGATATTGACCAACAAATGGCTCAAAGTAAATGTTGGTTCGTCCTCTCGGTCACATGATCGAGAAATGCAAGTTCAACGTGAGGAAATTGTTCGTACTGATGTGGGAGGATTATATTAAAAACTAGTACACTACAATTTATGTTCATTTTCTTTTTATTAAATTAAAGTTAGATAAAAACAATAACTTAAGTGGAGAACAAATAGTTTTGTAATAATTTATTATGCGATTTTATAATTTTTTGTTTATTTGGTAAGATTGAATAAACAATTGGGCTATTTTAATAGGTTTACAACTTATGAGATTTTTATGTTTATGAGAAAATATAGAACACAAAAATTTCATATCGCATGTCCAAACAAAACTTCATTTTCATCTGATAATTTCATATCATGATATCATATCATGATTCAATATCACATGGCCAAACGGGTCCTAAGTGTGAATGCCTTACTCTCCTCGCTCCTCTATATCTGTGCAATTTACAGTGATTTCATTTTACAGGTCGGGTTGCTTCCTGTTTTAGGGCAGAAAAATACATAAATGAGTTTTAAAATTTACTCCTTTTTAATCAACATTAAATATTTATCGAATTTATATGTTGGATTTGACGAGAATAAAAGGAAAAAAAAAAAGTCCACCTGAAATACTAAGATAGTTCTATTATATTCTAAAATATACAATCATAAAAAAAATTATACTACACACTAATATAAGATTAAAAGTTAAAAAACCATACCAGACTTTAGAAATAAAACAAAAATAGTAACTATAAGAATTATACCTACAAGGCTCCAAACGTGAGACTCACCTAATTTTCTTTTTCTTCAAATCTAAGTATTTAACCCATGGGATTCGGTAAATATTGATAGAGATTAAAAATATTAACTTTTGATAAATTTAACTTGAAGGATCAAATTAGTTGGTGCATATTCGAAAAACTATTTTAAATCTGTCATTAAATGTAAAGAATTATTTTTGTTATTTCCTCTATTTAGGGATTTTCTTGGATGTAAATGCAACATCAACATGGTGGAGTCATATTGTGACGCCATTATTTCATCCTGGTGACTTTTTCACCTAGAAATGTATACCTCTATTATATTAATCAATAATTTGGAAATTATAGTAATTTAATCAAAGTATATTTACTAAAAGATGATTTTATATTATTGTCAGTTTCATATTGTTAAAATTTCACATTTTGACCTGATAGCACTTACCATTCAAACCCAATATCACTATTAACTAGTTCAAATTTTAGTAGTTTATAATGCTTCAATAGTAATATTATTTTTTAAATAGTGTATACTTGATAAACCTAAAATAATAATGAATCATTTCCATTCTATCTAAATAACAATAGTAGAACTAAAATTATTGTTTTTTTTTTAAAAAGAAGTTACAATCTTTCAAAAAGCAACGCATCTTAAATCTGTTTGGACAATGAACTCTATATTCTTGAGCGCATTTCCCAAATTATTAGATCTTCAACATGTTTATACCCTTCGTTTGTAGGAAAATTGACACATTAGTTTGTCTCTCTCCAGATATGATTGATAAAGAAGCAAGTATAGTATACCAATACAATTCTCTTTCAAATTTTCAAAGCTCGCGTATTATCTAATAAACTTACTTTTGTAAGTCCATTATCCCAGAAAAACGAACAAATTCTCCTAAAAGCTTATAGGCATTTGATGCTTCTTTACCTGTAATACTTTTGGACGTCTTTCTTTTAACTGGTAAAGTGATTCAGAACTAATTCATTTCTTAAAACCTGTTATATTCTTTCTCCAAACATCTATACAACATACCCATACTAGTTGAAGAAATCTGTTATTTGTCATACAAATTGGAGCCTTTTTTAAAATTGTTGCAACTTTGGAGTGAAAACAATTTTTTGATGTTTATAAAAAAACCTGAAAAATCCAAAATTCTGAATTTTCAAAAATTTTATAGTCAAACGTGTTTTTCAGAGTTAAACGCCCCCTGATCTTGTTCACATGGTATCATGACCAGACTCTTCTCCATTCTTGGTTTATTCTCCATATTATTGTTCATGCTCCTTCATAAATCTTATTCATATCAAAACCAAGCGTAACCTCACATCTAACTTGCCAAATCTTGGTCCCCCGTGTTTTATGGTCACGCTCTAGATATCCAACTCTAGACATGCAAGATTGTTGTTGTTCCACAATAGTTATGTGTTCACTTCTATCAACTAGCTTTTGAGATTGAGTTAGACAAAGTACGCACTTCCCTCACAGATTCGTACCATCTTCCACATAATTATAAGACACTAGCAGCTTCTTTTACTGCTAGCCCACAGCTTGTTCCGAGAAAATTGAAATGCAGTACACATTAGATTTTACAACACAAAGGACCAAATAAGTAAAAAAGAAAATAAACAAGAGGGGTAGGAAGCAACAAATGGGCCTCTTCTAGTGATATATACATTTCAAATGGGTTCTCTATCTTTACATCCCATACCGGCTCAAGCACTCAACTATGAATTAAACTACATATACAACACAATACCCCGACCTCTTCTTTCCTTCCATGGTGGAGTGGGAGAGAGGCGTCGGGAAGAGGAAAGAACCGAGGGGGTTGGGGGCTCAAAATTACACTGCAGCAAAGGCATTGACCACGATTGCGAACAGCTCTCTATGTGGTTTCAAAAACATCAAATGTCTGAACTCAGTGTTCGAATACAGATTCTAGGACACGCATCCATTTAAACCCCCCTTCAAAATTTTGAGGATCCAATAAGGAAGAACAGAGCTGCAGGAAAAATTACATAAATATATCTTAGATTAACTAATAAAGTCTAGTGAGACCAGTAGATTGTAATAAAACATCAAAGTCCATCCAAAGGCACATAGTAGAAAGAGAACGGTGATAAATGACTACGACAAGATCGTGGCCCTGGTAAGCAAGAGGGAAAGGAGTCCTATATACTTTCAGAACAGAGCATTGTTATCATGTTCGTCAGTTTTTCTTTTTCATTTTTTTTTAATATTGGTCTTGCTCGGGCCAGCTTACATGTCCCTCCAGTATTCCACTAAATACATGATACATTGTGCCAGGTAATTCAGCCCCACCAAGACTCGGGACACTTGGAGAGAAACTACTAAGTCACTTTTGTTGGAGTTAGACCCTGGTTTCCAAAGTTTGCACCCTACACAAGACCATACCGTTGGACTATTATCATGTTTGTCGGTGGAAGTGCCCTTTCAAGTGAGTCAACGTACTTGAGAAAGCAACAAGCTAAACCACAAAACGTCTTTGCAGAATGGGCTAGGAAAGGCATGTACTCAGAATGAAGGAGGGGCGCAATGAAAGACTAAATATCAAAGGTCTTTCCAATAAAGGGACTAAAATTTCAAAGAGGACTGAAAAACCTGATTGACACATTACCCTCCTCCCTGAAGTCCAGGAAACCGGTCCCCTATTGCACACAGGTCACATGGCCCAACTCAATGCTTGCACAGGGAGAACCAGAATCTACCAAGCAAAGCCCTACCATCTGGATTCGCCCAATGGTCTATCAATTAATGCACCCACCAGGATCAGGCCCTCATAACAAGGGGTGCTAAATCACCGGGGATTCTGATAATATCAATAATTTTAGACTTTTCTTTTCTTCATCAAAGCAGCATATTCATTAATGATGTACCTTTTATTACAAGTAAATGTATTATTAATGAGGTACCTTTTAGCTTCTCCCAAAAAATTGTAAAGTTTTTGCCCAGTTTTTGGCATTTGAAATTAGCCCCTGCGGGCAGTAAATCCCACCTCATCAATCTTTAGCTGATGAGTTTTCTTATGTGAATACAAAATTACTTCTATAAAAAATAAAAAATAAAAAAACCTTCTCCCTAAAAAGTCAAATGTTTCAACCTTATATAGAGTATACTGTGATTCTCTCAAACAAATTTAAGCATTTAAATAGCCACTTTGAATTAGTAGTTCAGTTTTGCTTGAATACTTCTCAATTCTATAGGTTCTAATAATATCTAAAATCTGAAGACTAGTTGATTTTATCCTTGCAAACAACGAAGAAACTACATATTCGGACACAGATGGATATTAATGGAACATTTTGCTTCTTTTACATTGCCATTCACTTTTTGATACACTAATGATTCAAGTGACCAACACATCTTCATTGGGAGAGAAATAAATGGTCATGTGGGTAAAAATAGTGATGGTTTTAACCAATAGAACAAGGGGGATATGTTTATGGCACTAGGAGTGATGAAGGAAAGGCTATCCTAAAGATAGTGACAGATTTGACCAAGATCCCAACTTATTTGGGATTGAGGCATAGTTGTTGTTGTAATTGTTCAAGTGACACAAAACATAAGTAAATTCTCTTTAAATGATTGTGTGAATTTATAACTAAAACAGATATCAATAATTAGATGGCAGAATTTTTTGATAACTCAACTGAAACAATGGCAGGAATCAAGGTGCACATGGTAGCATTTTGAAATTCTAACACTACAGTTGATCAAGTGACTATCACAAGTAAAAATAGATGACAAAGTAACCATTGGAACTTACAACAAGATTTCAAAGCCTCCTGCCTAGATTGAGAGGTGAAGCTGAGCCCGAGGAAAAGGGAAGTGTTTGTTTCACAAACGGATGCTCCAAGAGCTGAGTAGCAGTTGGACGGGCACTTGGATCCACTTGCAGACAGTGATTAATGAAATTGCATGCATCTTCCGAAAGGGTATTAGGCACAGCTGGAGGTTCCCCCTTCCCAATCTGAAACAGTACCTGCATTGGCTGTTCTACAAAATATACATGGTCACTCTTCAAAAAATAGTGAATTTGCACACATCAGAATCTCCACAAAGAAGGTGAATCAAAGAAATCTTATCCCCCCACCCAACTTCCTCTTTTTTCATTTTTATATAAACAAGTTAAAGACAGTTGCACAAGAATAACATTTTCTAAGTTGACCATAATAAGAAATATAACGAAAGGAAACCTCATAAACTAATATAGCATTTGACAGGAGAACAGTTATTGCTCTTGTATTATGAGGTAACTTCCAACTTACAGACTCTTATTCCTCGTCCGAAAATCCACACACACCTTAAACAGTGGTCTTCCATTAATCAAATATAACTAGCTAAAGATCACTTAACATAGCACAGTAACATAAACAAACACATTTCATGTGTGAATATAGATCCCAAACATCTACAGCTAATGGTGCACACCTCCAAAAAATTATCCTCCTTACAATAACTGGAAAAAGAGAAGACCAAAGTAAATAATAGGTCAAAGGCATGGATAATTCCACAATTCAATAGCCATTTCATTTAGGTACAAATACAATTTGGTTTAGACAGCTTAATTAAGTATTGAATTATACTCTATATGTTTCAACAACAGAGCATTCCAATCATCGTTTCTGGAATAGGCCTTGTGCACATCGTCCAATCAAAGTGAATAACCAGGTATCAAATTTCAAAAATAATAAGCAATTAGTAATATTTAGCATGAATTAGCTCACCAGATTAAGGGATAGTGTATTAGACCCTCAGCCTCATGTGGCAAAATGAATACCATTTCAGCAATAACAGTTGTCTAGATTTTACCAATAACAAGTACCACAATAAGCTATTTCAGGAGGATTAGGAGGTTATGAGTTCAAAGCCATTGATGAGCATGTCTGACCAATCAATATTCAAGGAAGGAAAAAGAATATGAAGTTTGTGGTAACGTACATTATCTAAGTGGGAGTAAGGAAACTGGCGAGTAAGCATCTCTAGGACAGTGCAGCCAAGGCTCCATATATCAGCTGCAAGTCCATAACCTGGGTTCTTCCTGTTCACAACCTACATAGAAGATGGGATTCAAATTTAAAAAATGAAATAAATATGTGGATGTGTTAACAACCCACAATAAAACTACATGGTAAACAAAATTTTGCAGTGGTTCACTCATACAAACTTGCAAAACTATCTATAGATATTAAATTTTCTACCATAGGTATTACTAATTAGTGATATAAGTGCATTGCTTCGTCTAGAAATACTCCTATGACTTCCTATTTGGATACACATGAACCCAAAAAGAACACTGAAGAATTCATTCTGCAACCTCAAACTCAGAATAAATAGACAAGTTATTTAGATTTGCTTGTAGAAGTTGTAAAGAATAGAGAACTCGAGCTACTACAAAACTATTTGGGTTTAAATTTTGGGATTCAGGAGGAGAAGACCAATGAAATGTCACATCTAATATTTAGATATAGGCCAATACATTGATAAGAAGGTAAAATAAGCAAGCTGACAGAAAATTAACAGTCATGCAAACCTAAGATCTACATATGCAATGTGAACCACCTCTATCACACATCCACACACCACTAAAAATCTGCATCACCTATTTTCAGATTGAGCTTGACATATAGGCTCAATCTTTAACAAAGGAGGAGACAATTTTCCTCACACTAGATATGAAATCATAAGTGTGGCCCATCACCCATGAGGCATACGCTAGAAGCTGCTATCAATAACTTGGTTTTGAGCATTTGAAACTGCAAGAAACAAACCAAACAAGTTTCTCTGGCTAGCAGCTTGACACACAAATCATTACACATTGGGTGACTGAGAAACCCTGTCGAGTAGCTATTTTCAATATCTGCCTACAAGCACTAGTTCACTCAAAAGGATAATTATAACTAGAGTAACAACTCATTCATATTTAAACAGTTCACCATGTGAAAATATTAACACTATAAGCTAAGACCACAAGACTCTTAGTGTGCGTGCCAAATGCGGGTTCTTTCAAAGATTACTAAATCCTGTTTCTAAAAGCTGAATGGTAATTGCTAAGAAGCAAGCATGAGAACACGAGACTCCTGTTGCGTGCGGCAAGTACATGTTCTCCCAAAAGAGTATTATATCCATTTCTTGATGCTAATTGATGATTGCTAAGAAACAGGAATGAAAGAACCCCAAACTCATTAATGCACTCGGAAGCTAAATTTAACACACTTAAAATTTGATTTCTGTTATATTACGTTGCAAAATGCACCAACACTGATGTTCTTTATCACACCAAAGCAGGCCCCTATAAAGATTTGCAATATTACATATATATTTAGATTTGCCGATTTCCTTTTAATCATCAAAAGACAAATCAAAGCTTACCTCAGGAGCCATCCAGAGTGCAGTACCCTTGAAAGACTTGACATCATTCAACTTAGTAGCCTGCATGCATGTCGAATGAATCCGCTTATCAGAAATTGTGACATACAAAAAAGATTAAAACTCCTGGAAGTTTGGAAGACAATAAAAGCATCGAAATGAGAAAGAAAAAATAAAGGACAAGAGTGCAATGAAATGACAACCTTTGCAAGGCCAAAATCAGCAAGCTTGACTGATCCATTAGCATGCACCAATATATTAGCGCATTTAATATCTCTACAAGAAAATAAAATAAAGAATATCAATATCCTATGTTATTCTGCAGGCATTTTCAAAGATTTGGGACCCACCACTTTCAACTGCAAACAAGATACAAAAAAACATAAAAACTAAAGGAAAACAATTTTCAAGTAAATCCTTCTATTAATAAATAATTTTTCATATAGATAATTGACTGGTAAAAATTATTTAAAGGGCCACCTTCTCAACAATCCTTCACAAATCACAATTCAGGAGCCTTTTCTTTACAAGTACAAATTAATCACATGCTAGCATGAGTATGCTCAAGTTTCTAGATCATTTAACCTTACAATTTCTCATCTTCCTAAACTTTGACAACAAACCAGATGAGAAAACAGTTCATAAAGATATACAGTACCACAATTAAAAAAAAACAGTTCATAAAGATATTCTAGAGTCTTTGAAAGCAGATGAGAAAAGTGATCGACCACGGTCAATTAAATAAATAGGCATACTGAATTCAAAAGATTCACTTAAATGTCATTAACTTGCAACCATCCGCAAACAACTTATACCCTTCTTCAAAAGAGACAGTAGGCTTAACTCCTAAGTTCGTTCAGTATCCAGTGTATCACAATAATAGACATAAGACATTGGAAAAAATAATTAAAATTGGTAAAAGAGATCTAATACAGATAAAAAGAAGGGGCAGTATAGAGAGCAAACATTTGTTGCTCTGATTTGTCACCTGTGAACCACATTTCGGTCATGCAAATACTTCAAACCATGTAAAATCTGTCTTGTGTAGGCAGATACTTGCGAATCTCGAAGGTGATATTTCTGGTAAAGTTTCAACAGAGATCCTTGTGTAACCAGCTCAAGAAAGATGTACAATTTCGAATCATTCTGCAAAAAATTTAACCAGGAGTGAAGAAAAAGATCAACTAAAGAGAGAAGATTGCTAGACAATGCAAAGGAGATCGAAGTGTTAAGACAGCTTATCCAATTTAGTCATGGTACTGAAAAACGTGACAACCGAAGTGAATTTTGAAAGGAAAGACGCAAGACAGAAAATAAACAACAAACTGAAACCTAAGACAGTATTTCACATTTAAACTGCCAAAAGTGGAGGATGAGACATACAGATCAAAGAAATTTAGCAAGGTAAGCATTTCTGCATATAGGATCAACATGTACCGATAAAATGTGCACTCTTCAGACTAAAGGCTTTTATATAAAAAAGTAATCATTCACAGGGAAATAATTAGAACAGTTCTTCAGAGGGGAGCCATTTAAGGAAGCATGCAGAAGCACAAAATTGAGAAGGCATTACCTTGTCAGTTCCATAATATTGGACTATGTTCTCGTGTTCGAACTGTCTTAGAAGTTCAATCTCCTAAAAGGCCAAATTAAAAAGAAACAAACGCAAATCAGTGAATATGCCACTAAGGTAGAACATAGGCCACCAAGAAGCACAAAGGAGAAAGCATGAGAATCTAGAAATATAATGACAATTTCATATGCTCATAATAGTAGCTTCCTTCATCATTCAAACTTATTTCATAGATCTTATAAAAGGATGGTCCATTTCTAGTCCAAATACCTCTTCTTTGTTCCACTTCTATTAACTTTTTACTGGAGGTGTGTCTCCAAATTCCAGCAAAAATAAGTAGTTTTGGATAAACTCCAGCACCATCAAAAATATTGTACAAACCTGCTCAAGTTGGTATAGACTCTGTCTTCCCCCATCACCTTGATCAAGTAATGACACTTCCTTCACGGCAAAAAAGAAACCATCACTGCAGCAATGTGAACACAGAAGGTTACTTCCCAATAGAAACTGTGAAAGCAGGAAACGTTAAACAAGCCATAAAATTCTAAAATATATACACATTAGAAAGACCTTTAAATTGGTGGAAATAAGAGAGAAGGTTCAAACTGAGTATGCCAGAAAACTATAATTTTTATTAAAAAAATTGATAATTGTGGTGTCCGGGCCAGCTTACGTGCACCTTGACTAGTTCCACCGGATACATGTCACCTTCCACCGGCAAGGGGTACCAGGTAATACCTTTGTCCACTGGGACAGACGGGAAGAAACCACCTAGTGTTTTTGTCTTTGCTGAGATTTAAGCCAGAAAAACTATAATTTTATGAAGTACATATCAATCTTTTGTTTCCTTTGTGTTCTAGGCGATCAAACCAATATCCTCTTCACTCAGCCTGACTTTTGTAAATGATGTAAACATTATCATTCAGACAAGCTCAGTGCTTTGCACAATCTGTAATGCTTCTGTAGCACTTTGGTAGGGCTACCTTCCCATCAATAAAAGCTTACACTAATCTATCAAGAAAATCCAACAGGTTGGACTCATCAATAAATCATTATTGTAGAAGAGAAAAAGACAATTTTTCCTATTAACCATTAAGTTCTCTGCTATGGTCAGATTAACCAAATTATTATGTCTCTTGAATCTCATCAAGATAGTAAAAATTCACAAATATACTTCCCTTTATCTAACAGTGTGCTCTCCTAACTGTAGCCAATCTTCTTCTTCTTTTTTTTATGACAAGGGAAACCCGCAGCCGCTACCCTTTGGGTGATCATAGGGTAAAACTCCCGCTCCTATGCAATAGCTCGCAAACCACATAGGAGAGGTAACCCACACTAGGCAAGCCCGGTGCGACTAGCTAGACCCAGAAGGCAAACCCCTTGCTTTCGCTGGCAAGGGGTTTCGAACTTGAGACCTCCAACAAGGAAGCCCCAAGCCTAAACCACTGGGCCACCCCGAAGGGTAACTGTAGCCAACCTTAAATTACACTGTATATTCATACAATACATATTCAGCACTGAATGTCAAGTAGCTATTTTCTTAACAATGGAATATCTTTTTGAAATATAAAGTTTCTTATACCTTAAATTGATTAATGATAATTAGATAACAGCTTCCATTACCAAATCCTCAGAAATATATTACTTCCTTAAGATTAAGAATCACAAATAACATCTTGTATTATCTTGATACATCAAATACTTCATAAGCCTTCATTCCTTGAAGCTCTATTTAGTAGTTCCACTTTCGAACAGACAGATGTGCTTGCCTTCAATATAAACCGAGGCAATGAGAAATCTGTTTCCTGGTCTATTAATTTCGAGGTAATGAGATTTTGCATCAAAAGCACAACCAAGAAAAGTAGCTGTAAACGAAGAATTTGATCCACTATATAAAGAACCCCATAATGAAGGGGTGTTTGTTTCTAGAAAATCATGCTAAAAATTGGAAAGCAAAAAAAAAAATGAAGATGAGTCATAGCATTGGGCTTACTGTGAAATTCCTTCATAGACGGATCCAAATGATCCACGTCCTAGGAGTTCTCCCTTGTCCCATCCTGTAATGAAGCGTGTGAATCTCCCATTCGGTGAGATGATTGACATACGCTCTGTCGTGCAGCTGGAAGAATCGTCATCATTTGAAGTATTGGTGAAAGAACTGGACTGAGATAGTAAGCTACTCCCTCCTAATATCCTCCTATTACTGTTCTCCTCATCCTCCTCATCCTTCATATATTCTTCATCTCCATTGACAACCTCAGATCTACAAATCCCATGACCCGCGATTCCTGATTCCCTATGATCTTCAGGGCCAAAGGCCCTAAAAATATCCCAAGTAGAGCATGCATCATCAACAATTGGCAGTGACATGACCGGTGGAGGAGAGAGAAGAGGTGGCCTTAAACCCCTAATCCCTCCTCCACCACCACCTCCAAGTAAACTTACAGGTTCATTTCCATTCGAAACAACTCCGTTCACTGTAACACCATCATCTAATCTAGTATCCGCTCTAGACACATCACTAATCACTCTAGCAGCACAAACAACTCCACCTCTGTCATAATTTAACTCGACTGACTGAACTTGCTGCTGAATTACATGACTAGCTTTAGAACTATCCGAATATCGACAAATATCCTCCTTAATTAACTTACTACCTACATCAATCACCCTTCCAGAACCCGAACACTGACTACCTCCCCCTCCACAACAACTGCCGTTACTATTAACATCAATCACATGATTATCCAAAGAGGAGCGCACAATCATAGCATCCCATTCATCCGTAGGGATAGCGAAATCATCAGGACCAGAAAATCCCAACTTTTCAAAAAATTCAATAAACTCACCATTTTTTCCTTCGATTCGAAAGCTCTTCTCCCCGCTGAACTCAAGCATAGAAGGTTCGTAGTCGATATTCTTCCTAGCGTTCAGCCGCTGTAGCTTCGGCTGCGGCTTGACAGAGGATTCGGCGCGTTTATGCTTAGAATCGACGCGCTTCTTGTGAGCAAAGAATCCTGGCAATCGATGCATTGCCGGATTCAGCTCGATCCATGTATTAGTATTATAGCAGCGGCGGAAATCGGAGAAAATTGCAGAAATTGGGTATTATAGGGTTTTTGCCGGGAAGATTGGATAGAGGAAAAAGGGAAAGGGGAAGGAAAAAAGAGAGAAATGAGTGGTAAACGCCGTCCGTCAAATGTAGGACCGAAGGAGACACGAAACGCGGTGCTTATGGTGGAGTGCGGAGTGATTGAGCTTACACTTTTTTATACTAATTTAATTTTTTTAAAATTTGAGACACTGGATTTCATAAATTTCACGTGTCATGATTGGGTAATGTGAATTAACTATTCCCATTAATTGGTTTGGTACAATGAACTAATCCGATTAGCACTCCTAATTTGTTTATTTTTTTAATTAAACTGAAATAATCTCAATCATCCCGCTACAACTCATGTAGCTTTCTTTAATTTTATTAAATGATGAAATGTCATGTCTTTTCTTTTGTCGTGGGGAAGGGAAGATGGAAATTGAAAAATCAAACAAACAAAATTTAATTTGATTTAGTAGTATTTAACTAAAATAAGGTCAAATGTAAAATTGAAAAATATTTTACAAAAGAAAAAAGAAAGGGAGAACAAAACGAAGTGTTCATTGAATTTATAGTAAGGTCAAAATGATCATCCTGGCCTGACCGCCTCTGGCTGATGAAATGCCACAACAGCAGATAGGTAAGTGGTGACAATTTTTTTTTTAATAAATAAAAATATCGTAATGCAATTGAAATATCATCGTGAAGGAAAAGTATAGGGATGGTCGATGGAGCGGTTTGTTAGTACTTAATATCATAAATTATAATTATTATATAAGCAGTCAGAATATGCTACTGTATGTAAGATATTTTAATATTATAATATTAAAATAAATATCTTTATTTTGTATTGTATGATTGAATTTCAAATGCTAGCGGACTTGTATGACCCGCAGCCTATGCCAGGTTTGCGAGAAATATGGAGCTTTTTATTTTGATTTTCTATCTCCCAAAGGCTTCAATTATCACACAAGAATTTTCAAGGAAAGAAAATATATCTTCTCTCCCACCCCCAAAAATTAAAAAAAAATACACCCTCCTGCTTTTCATGTTACATGTTAAAAATATTTAATTAAAGAGACAATTTATAAATAATATATGCAGAGATTATAAAAAATACATGCAAGTATAATATAATTATCACGACCCAAATTATCGTGATTGGCACCCACACAAATCCTCCGGTGGGAGAACCATTACTACAACCCAAACAAACAAATTTTATGAAAATTAAGGCATTTAAAAATACGAAAGCATGTTAAATGACAATAAAAATGGAGTTCTCATAAACTCCAAAGGTTTAAACAATTAACTAACCAAACTAATGCGGAAATTCAACCCCTAGAACCTGAAAGTCATTGTACCAAAACTCTACTAACGACAAGTCTAAGAACAAGGGGTACAACCTCGAAACTAAACAACACCTTAAATAAATAGTTTGAGTCCGAAAAGAGTGGACTTAAACAAGAAAGATCCATAGCAGCCTGAAAGAACTGGGTCACCCTTGAATTTGGGCACGCTCAATAGTCACCTAGCTGAGGCTATTAATAGCCGTCTGAAGATGCCCTATACACAACAAAGAACAAGCAAGTGCAATATTAGTACACAACTACAGTGTACTGGTAGGATCACATTGTTATCCCAATAAGTGAAACGCATGCAAGTAACAACAACATTATAAACAGGCATATACTGAACATATACAATATTAGTCATCTTTTCAAGATCAATGTAGCATTCCACGTTCTCAATAATACACATTGGTTATCATTTTAGAGCAACAACAATCTTTCAACCTCAATCACCTAGATATGAACATAATCAACACAAGTAGATACACAACACAATACAATGGTCCTCTCACGGAACCCAATTCAATGGTCCTCTCATGGAATCCAAACTCAAACTGTTAGTGTACCAGTTTGTTGTACCCGATCCAATATTTATACCGAAACGTGGCAATCGATCCCATATTTATGCCGAAACGTGGCAATCGATCCCATGTTTATGTCGGAACGTGGCAACCGATCCAAGTTAGTGTGTCGGAACGCAACACCCGATCCATTCAACAAACCACAATCACAATCACAATATATATTCTCACAATCATACAACAAGAGGTGATTCATGGCATACAATTATTCAATTATTCTCATTCACGATTAGGGTGATCAATAATGCATCAATCACATATGCATTATAATGAGCAATTACAAACATATATCACACCAGCATGAAATCACAACCATCACCTACCTCGAATTCAAACTTGAATCCCCTAAGGCACTTGAATCTTCCCTTTTCTAATTATTCTCACTTGTTCGTGGTCTAAAAACATACAATTTACGCAATGATCAATAAACGAGGCCTAATTACCCAAATCATAATCAATAGTATCAACCCTAGGTCAAACCTTGATCCCCAGACCCAGATTAGGGCTTTTTCCACCATTAACTTCAAATCAAAACCTTCCCCCAATGATAATTACCCAAGAAACTACGTTCTACAGATCAAAAAATGGATTTGGGGAGTTAAAACCTTACCTTTAGCCTCAAGAATGGTGAAAAACGGTCAAGAACTTGTCTGGGGTCGTTCCTTAGCTCTCAAAGTCGAAAAATGCAGAATAAAGATGTTTTGGGGTTTATTTACGACCTTAAGTCGCGTCGGATCCGCCATAGCGACTTGCACGGATCCAGTGAGCTATTTTAAGAATTCAAAGACCCCCATTTCACAACACACCTTTAACCAAAATACTCAAAAAATACCGTGCTAAGATCGATTTCGGGAGTTCTACTCACCCGAATTCAATTTTGTAAGGTCGTATAGATTCCTTAACGACTTATCTAACCACTCATGTAATCAAAATCATAAATAAGTCACCTGATTGTTACCAAATTTCCCTACACCTTAACAACTCTGATTTCGTCCAAATTTGAACTAGGTTGGGAAATCCAAAGTTACTACTCAAAAGTTTTCTGGCTCCAATTCTTTCTCCATTGGCTTTTCTATAACGATGGGAACGGGTCGTTACAATAACATACATATTGACTATATCGGTTTGATATTGCTCCTAAAAATGGTTTTTTTTAGAAGCACTTTTTTAAAAAAAAAAATAGAAAAGTGCTTTCGAAAAAGAAAAAAAACAATTTGTGTTTGGCTAATTCATTTGAAAAGTTCTTTTAATAAGCAAATTGCTTTTGACAAATCCTTTTTTAAAAAATGCTTTTGAAAGTTAAATTACGAAAAGGACAACTATTAATGTATTTTTAATATTAAAATTATTTTATAAAGAAGAACTATTTTAAATATATATTATAAAAAAAGTTAATTAAACTTTTATTTTTATTAAATAAAAATGTACTTATTTAAATTTTCAATCAATATTATACCTTTTTTGGGAGGGTTGAAATCCTTAATTGTTATTTTTTTTTCTCTTTTCTCTAACCTTACAAAAATATTGTTATTATATTTTTTCTAATTTTGTAATATCATACGTAAAATAATATGTAAAATGTAAAATTTCAATCGAGACTTGATCTTGATTCGGGGATTCAAGACCCGATCCTAACCTAAGACCCCTGAGACTCGAGACACCTTGACCCGAGAACATGAGACCAAGGACGACCTGACCCCAACCTAAGAGTCAACCCTGATTCGAGACTCAATCCCAATTCGGGATTTGAGACTCGAATCCTAACCTTGATTCGAGCCTCTATCCTATTAAGTATGACGAAAATATTTGGGTGAAACCTATGATTTAGCGACGATGAAAAGTGAGTTGAATTTCACAATTACATTAGACTAAGCTAACAATTATTTTAAAATGAATTACGCTTGAATGAGTAAAAATTTAATTCAATTTTAAATTATCTTGAGTCAAATTCATAATTGCGTGGATATTTATTTTTAAGCTCATTGACAATCAACTATTCAACCCTACCTACCTGACAAGACCAATGGCAACCATGTACTTCACTACACGTAGTTTCCCATTTTCAACTTTGTTCTAGTTAGGACTTAGGCACAAGAACAAAGTTGAAAATGGGAAACTATGTGTAGTGAAGTACATGGTTGCTATTGGTCTTGTCAGGTAGGTAGGGTTGAATAGTTGATTGTCAATGAGCTTAAAAATAAATATCCACGCAATTATGAATTTGACTCAAGATAATTTAAAATTGAATTAAATTTTTACTCATTCAAGCGTAATTTATTTTGTCCATTTAATTTTCTAGAATATAATTGAAGTAACAAATGCCAGACGGCTTTTTATTTGTACTCTAACTTAAGGAATATGTAGGACATCATTTTAAAGGGAGAGACGTATACATAATTCCCTTTTTTATTTATTTCATATAAAATATTTTTTTTGGATAAGAATAAATTATAAAATAGATTAAATACAAAAATGATATGGAAGATTTTCATAAATATTGCATAGAATACATATCTTGATTCAACCATCAAGGCTTAATATTATTTATTGTATGTATTACTATTACTATATATAATAAGAGGGAATAATTATTACTTAACACATAACAAGTGTTGGATGATATGTGCTTGATAGTGTTGTACATTCTTCTTTTATGGTTGTACCTTTAAATTTTATATTATTGGCCAATTTAACACCATTAATTACCTACTACTTTATTAGCCAAAAAGTTTGACCTCATTTGGGTCCATTTATTATTTATATGTTTTCAATTTTCAATATATGTTGTCTATCTAATTCTTTTTTTCAACCTTTTATTTTAAACTTCTTGAAATTTAATTACCTATTTATTACTCTCTCTATGCACTTTTAATTGTTATGATTTCCTTTTTAGAGTCAAACTATAAGAATTTTAACTAATATTTTACAATGTGTTTTTTCATCATATTCATAGGCCAAAAATTACAATTTATAGTACTTTTTGTATAAATTTTGCATATTAATTTTTTTTTAAAAAGTATCGAATTAATACAATCTGATTTAACATTGAAAATTAGTCAAATGGACTTTCAAAAAGCATAACATGACAAATACAAGTGGACGGAGAGAGTATATTTTAGCTACAAAATATATTAGAGGTACAACTTTTTAAAAAATTAAATTTTTATTGCGTTGGCTCTTGAAATCTTATCATTGTCATATGGATTATAACAAATTATATATTATTAAAAGTTACATAAAAAATGCTATAAATCAGAATAATTAGCAATTAAAAATATTTTTAAATCATATAAGAAATTTGGTTGACTAATTGGAATAGAATAAGTAACATATACTATTTGAAAATAACATCAAAATTTCTAGAATTCACAATAAATTAACAACTTAAAATAATTATGATTATTCACGTGAATTGAAACACGAGTAGCCTATATTATTCAAAACTAACGCAAAAATACTATAAATCACAACAATTTAATAACTTCAAATATATTTTTAAGAAAACATATAAAAAATCGACTGATCTTCAAATTCCATTTATATCACATAAATTAAAACAAAAAAAATTAATATTTATTGGGCTCGTGCTGGCACGGGCACCAAATATCTATATATATGTGTCACAAATGAAAAAGTCTCAATCAAGGAAGCAACATCTATCATTTACAAATGACTTAAAAAGCATTAAAAATTACAATAATTACCAATTTAAAATATTTAAAAGCTATATAATAAAATACGTTGACTCTTAGAATTCTATCAGGCTCACATATATTGGGACAGAAAAAATAATACATATCATTTTAAAATTACCAAAAAAGTATTATAAATAATAATAATTAACAACTTAAAATATCCGAAAGACATTTTAAAAGGGTTAATTTTGTAATTTTTTCCATATCACATAAATTAGGACAAAGTGACCAGTAATGTACGTTATTTGAAAGTTACATAAAAATATTATAAATCACAATAATTAATAACTTAAATCATTTTTTTTTTAAAAATATGCAAATTTGGATGACTCTCCAAATTTCATTTGTGTCACATAAATTGAGACAACAAAAATAACATACATTGGGTCCATTTTAATTTATTTGTCTTATTTTTTATTTTATTTTTATATTTATAAATTGAGTAAAAATACTATAAATCATGATAATTGACAATATAAAATATGTTTTGAAAAAAATACAAAATATTCCACTGATTCTTGAAGTGAATCTATCGTAAAAATATTATAAATCATGATAATTGACAACATAAAATATTTCAAAAATGTTGTATGTGAGTAGTCTTATTATGCCTTAAATAACGTCAAAGAAAGTACAAGTTTGTGATAAAAAAAACTTATTCTTTTATTCACGCAAACAATCGCTTTAAAAACTCAATTATTAGCCCCAAAACATACCATTTATATTATTGGGCCCGTGCATAGCACGGACAACATTATTTAGTAAAACAATAAGCCGCCATATGCTTAATAATTAGTATAGATTATAAAATATTATATAGTACAAGTCATAGTCAAATGATGTAAAGAAAATTTAGATACACCATGAATAATCAAAGCGTAATTGGGTCAAAAGACAAGTGACAAAACTAGGCTAAAGCATGCATTGAAAACACTAACTAGATCGAGGTAAACATAATTCCGTACACTACCAAATATTTAATATTTTTTCGAGTTATTTTATTTATACATTTTTAAAAGAAAATATTAATAAATGTTAATGTAAAATTATTAGAATCCATTTTGAAATGTCATGCCATATTTCAGTATAAATATAAAAAATAAAGTAAAAATTATATTTTAGTTGACTTTAGCAATATTGAATGACTTTATGTAAAAAAGACACAAAAAATCACTTCTTGTAGATTTAAAACTTGACAACTTTTAATGATATAAAATGGAAAAATAAACTTTATATGATAAATTTTAAAAGTTAAATGATATTTACGTAATAAAATTTTATTATTAACACATACCACAGCTTGTTCCACATGTCATGTCAACTTTACTAAGTTATAAGTACTACTAATTAATTTGATGCAGAAAGGGACCCCACACAAGCATTTGGAAATAAGTTTGTATTTTTTCTATTTTAATTTGTTTGATTGATTTTATTTTCGAACAAAATTTTAAAAAGGCCTTTGCACCTTGCTCTAATCAGCATATTGATCACCTCAGGTGTTAATTGTGAAAAATGAATAAATTACTAATATAACTTAAAGATAAGAAAAAGAAAACAATGACTAAAGGATAAGAAGAGAACAATGTAATGTCATATTTTATTTACTTAAAAATTGTTAGGAAGTTTCCTTTTTTAATTGTTATTATTGTCAAGACGTGAAACCATGACTTATATGTCACCTGTCGGGTTCGTGGACCGGCCAAACGGTGTCGTATAGAGACCTATCTTAATCAAATTTCTATAATTCACTTGTAGGTTTCTTGCTTTTGATAAAGTGTTTCGGATTGATATCTATTTTTGAAATCGTAATTAATTTAGATTCATGTCGTATAAGGTCTTAGAAAATATAGTATTGAAAATATTAGTGTATGAGATTTATGATCAATTTAAATTTAATTTTTTGAAGTCGTGGTGTTTGACTTAGCTTGTGCGCAGCTCGACAAATGTCACCTCCCAACTCTTACCAACAATATATATCAAATAACTTCATCCATCAAAATTAGAACAGATGAAAAGAAATCACCTAATATTTAGTCTTTGTTAGAATTTGAATCGAAGATCTCATTATTAATTTCTCTTTAGCGGAGGACATATGCAGTAACCACAACTCCTATTAATGATCTTTGTCTGTTTGAAAATTATCCTAAAATTTCGAATGAATCCTGACTATAAGATGGCTCTTGAAGAAGGGGTGTAATTTTCTAACACCTATAAAAATGTCAATTGACTAACAAGCTAATTGACACTTACTATTATATATGGATGGATTCGATACGATATTTTCTATGAGAATATTTTTTCGTTGACGTTGAAGATATTCAAGCCTAAAAACACATGTGCATGAAAAAAATATTATGGAACTTGAGAAAAAACATTTAAATTCTTGAATCTATCTATCTCAGAAAACAACATTTTTGCTGCTTTTTCCTTTTCCTTTTACTATAGAGGAAATCTTCCCCTACCCCATCACGGCAAACATAGACAGAGAGGAAACGAACAGGAAAGTAAAGAATTTCTAGATGTTTTCAATTATGATAAGATGTATCAAGGATTAACTCTTAGCTCTTTTTTTTTTTTTACTTTTATGGTGAATGTATTGATGCAGTAAATTCAAATAAAGGTCTTATGGTATGTGTTATTTACGGATGACATAGTTTTGATTGATGAGACTTGTGATAGAGTTAAAATGTTTGAAGACAAATTTTGGAGTCTAATTATTCAGGTTGAGCAGGACCAATATACTTGGAGTGCAAATTTAGTAACGTAGCACATGATGCTGGGCGTGGAAGTGAGGCTTGACATACAGGTCATCTAAAAGAGAGAGAGTTTCAAGTATCTAAGTCTATTTTATATATATTCAAGGAAATGGTGAGACCGGCGATGATGTCACGCATTGTATTACTGTAGAGTGGATGAAATATAATGGAGGTTCGCACCTAGAGACTTGTGTGATAAGCAGGTGCATGTCACATTAACTTAAAGGCATGTTCTATTCTTATTTTTTTTAAAGAGGCAAGTTCTACATAGTAATGGTTAGATGAATTATGTTATATGGCGTAAAGTATTGGTTACTTAAGAACTCTCATGTCTAGAAGTTGAAAGTTGTGAAAATAAAAATATTGTTGCCTATGCGTAGGCAACATTAGGAAAGACATGATGAGAAATGAAGAATATATACGACAAAGTAGGAATAATTTTGGTAGAGGACGCAATGGAAAGAGTGAAGCAAAGATGGTTTGAAAATTAATATGAAAAGAAGATACACATATGTCCCAAAGGTGTGAAATGTGATAAGGAACTGGAAAGTGCACATATATGTATTTTCATAATCTAGACCTAGTTTAGTTTGTAATTTTTATGATTAAAATCTTATCACTTTAGAATCAACTTCAAAACGATTCGAAGTTTTATAAACTTTAGGCATTCACATTTGAATTTTGACTTCTAAAGTTAATTTTAGATATCTTAGTTTGTTTGGTCGGAAGTTTAGACTCACAGTTAGGACTATTTAAAATCGAACCGTAATCGATAAGTCAATTACAAAATTGGCTTATTAGTATTGAGTTATTAGATTAATGATTGGTGAATGAATTAAAATTTTATACTTAACGATTTATTGGTGTGTGCGCAGATTAATCTATTTCTTTATTGGATAAATCATTAACCCATTAAGAATTATCTACTTACATTTTTACCCCTTGATATATAAAGTACATATTATTAAATCTAAAAGCCCATTTAATATTGAGGAACTTTCGCATATAGCCACTCAAAAATAGCCTAATTATGCTCGATGACTATATTTTTGTAATTACAATTCGTAGCTACATGTTATAGGGAGGAGAGTGGCGAGCGAGACTGGGAGAGGGCAGAGAGTGAGAGAGAGGTGAATTGTATATGTATAGCGGTTAGATAATCGTATTTTATACATATGTATTTGTATATTTTGGTGAGAGAGATTGGGAAAGGGAGGAGAGAGGCGAGCGAGATTGGGAGAGGGAGGAGAGAGGCGAGCGCGAGAGGACAATAATCGTATAATTCACATCTCGTTTGTATAATTCGCAGGTACGTTTGTATAATTCATGTATTTTTATATAATTGAGTAATATAAAGTTTGGAATTATACAAATATAATAAAACTCAAAATAACGAATTGATACAAACATAAACATATGATCTTTAAACAATTTTACAAAATATATTATACAAATTACATTATATAAATTATATTATACAAAAATCCAAAAACTACACGTTTATACAAATTTTAAAAAGTTATACACAAAAAGATTGAATGTATATGATGACAAAACTGAAAAACCAAAGGAAATTATCGTCATATACAAATACAAACAATTGTATACAAATACAAATCAAACAAAGAATTGTTAGCTGCGAATTATACAATTGTGGCGAATTATACATATACAAACGTGGCTAATTATACAAACTCAAGTCAGCCCACGTAATTAATGTATAATGTTAGTCGCGAGTGGTAATTATAGCAAACTAGAGCTATGATGAGTAATTAAGTATTATACGTTTGCTTAACCGCGTAATTTTTCCTATAGTATTTGTCCGCTCCTTATGCGACTCTATACATATTTGTGAGTTAAATTTTTTACCACTAGCTAGCTAGTTTGATTACGAATTTTCACTTTTTATTTATAAAAATTGTATATTTGAAATGTATTTTAGTCTTGAAATATTGATTGTTGTACAAGTGAATATTTGTTAAATACTTAAATAAATGTTTATGTTCATGCACACTCAAATTTTAGTTTTTCATATATTTATCATTGTGATTTATGACTACATAACTATCAGTTAAAGTAGAGATAGAAAAATTATTTTGTTTGATGGAAGATCAATATAATTGTGAGTAAAAATGAAAAAAGAGAACATGAAAGGATTGAGCTAATACACCGTTCATCAATCGCCCGATAATTACCTACCCGATACCAAATCAACACATATCTTAATAATTGGCTAGCAAATTAATAAATATTAAAATTGATATCCAATGCTACATGGGGCGAAGTGTTGGTTACTTAAGAATTCTCATGTCTAGAAGCTGAAAGTTGTGGAAATGAAAATATTATGTGTGACAACATTAGAAAAGACATGATTAGAAATTAAAATATCTACAACAAAGTAAGAGTAATTTTGGTAGAGGAAAAAATGAAAAAAGTGAAACAAA
Organism: Solanum verrucosum; assembly: GCF_900185275.1. Classification (NCBI taxonomy): domain Eukaryota; kingdom Viridiplantae; phylum Streptophyta; class Magnoliopsida; order Solanales; family Solanaceae; genus Solanum; species Solanum verrucosum. Next base: position 2,327,180 of record NW_026019982.1, on the reverse strand, counting down.
GATGGTTAGAAAATTAATATGAAAAAGAAGATACACATATGCCCCAATACAAAAGTGTGAAAGGTTGGAAGGAACTGGATAGTGCACATATATGTAATTTCAGAATCTAGACCTAGTTTAGTTTGCAATTATTATGATTAAATTTTAATCACTTTAAAATCAACTTCAAAAACATGAAGTTTTATTAACTCTAGGCATTCACATTTGAATTTTGACTTGCTAAAGTTAATTTTAGATATCCTAGTTCTTTTGGTCGGAAGTTTTGCCTAGCAGTTAGGATTGTTCAAAATGAATTGTAATAGATAAGTCAATTGTGAAATTGACTTATTGGTATTGAGTTATTAGATTAATTATTGGTGAACGAATTAAAATTTTATACTTAACGATTTATTGGTGTGCGGTCCGATTACTCAATTTCTTTATTGGATAAACCGTTAACCCATTAAGAATTATCTACTTATATTTTTACCCCTTGATATATAAAGTACATATTATTAAATCTAAAATCACATTTACTATTTTTTTTCCGCTCCTTATTTGTGAGTTAGATTTCTTATTGGTCTACTAGCAAGCTTATCTGATCATAATGTAAGAACTTTCACTTCTTATTTATAAAAATTGTATATTTGAAATATATTTTAGTCTTGAAATATTAGTTGGTGTGCGGAAGAATATTTGTTAAATAAATGTTTATGTTTATGCATACTCAAATTTTAAGTTTTCATGTATTTATCATTGTGATTTACGACTACATAACTATCAGTTAAAGTAGAGATAGAAAAATCATTTTATTTGATGGGAGATCAATATAATGGTAAGTAAAACTGTAAAAAAAGAACGTGAGATGATTGAACTAATACACCGTTCATCAACCGTTGATAATTACCTACCCGATACCAAACCAACAAATATCTTAATAATTAGCTAACAAATTAATATATTTAAAAATCAATATCAGATAATTCAAATCATTAAACATAATTATCCTTTCAATTCATTGAATAAACAGCCATACCCCACATTGTCCCAAACTTTAGATATCAATCAACTTGAATATGTTTAACTAATCCTAGTATTACTTATCTCACATTAGATGTGGGATAAATGATTCAAATATTTAATTTAATGTTTTTCGGTGTCAAATTAATACTAGTAATCAAATATTGGTTAAATAGCATGGAGCAAAATAAGACAAAGAAGTAATTTATATGACACAATAAGATCAAATTATCAAAATATGTAATCATAACTCACAAGCATAATACTCCTTTCCTCCCGAAATACTTTGACACATTTTATTTTTCAAAAATCAAAATACATAAATTTTGATTAATAATTTAAGATATATTTTTCAATGAAAAATATCATAATTTATGATACTTTTCATATAATTTTTAAATATTAAATTAACTCAAAAAATTAATTAAATTAAACTTGAAAAAATAAGAAGATAGTTGACACGTATTATGCAAGGGACAGTAATAATTAATTTGGCTTTAATTAGCTTCAAAGCGTTCTTTTAATTAGGTCAAAAGTCGGTATGAATCACCAACTTAAACGCCGATTCAAACAAATCGAACGGTTATTATTAAACTGTCACATTTATATAAAATCACAGCCCGTACAATTAGAGGAATACTCCTTCCCTTTTTATAAGTGGTCATAAAATCCGATCTCAAAATTCTATTTTTAGTGGTCACCAATAAAATTTAAAAAAATAGTTTTTTCTTTTCTTTTTTCTTACTTATGAATAATGTATAATCATAATAAATAAATATGTCATTTAATTTGCCATCATGTAGGATATGTTTATTTGTTTAATTTTATACAAATTTAAATGTCAACTTATGCACATTAAAACTAAAATTTATAAATATAAAATAAGATTAAGTAAAAAGATATATTTATGTATTATACATAATAATAATAATAATATACCACGTAATATATTCCAAGCTTATTTGTTAAATCAACAAAAATAATAATAAAGTTAGTTGAAAAAAATCAGGTCCCGTTCAATGGAGCTATAAATTCTTAGCCAAACACATTTTTCACAATTTAGTTGTAGGGTTGTTGTTGCTGCTGCCATTATTGTTGTTCTTCTTGTTACTCGGTTCAAAGCCACAAAAAAAATTAAAAAAAAAAATTGTTCCTTCTTTGTTAATTTTCAGTTCAGATACGTAAAAGTAAAACTGGCTAGTAGAAGGTTAGATCTTTGAATCTTGTTTTCCTTCTGTTGGTTTTTTTTGTTTTTCTTTTGGTGGGATGAATGTGTTGTTGTATGAGAAGTTTGATTAATGGAAGTTGTGAATTGGGGTTTGTTTGTTTTTATGGTTTTGAAGGTGTGTATTTTGATATAGATGTGGAATGGATTGAAATGAGTCGAAATTGGGTAGAATAGATTTTGAGGATTCATGTACGGATTCCAGCTTGTTTGGGATTTAGGCGTAGTAGTAATAGTAATTGTTGATGGTGTATTGATATGTTTTCTGGGCTTTGATGATGTTGTCAACGAATATAATTGGAAGACCATGGTATACAATTCAAACATTTGCTATTAATTGAATTGAAGATGTTAGAAGAATTTATGAGTTTGATATAGATGTTAACTGGGTTGAAATTGGTCAAAACCGTGTAGAATAGATTTTGAGGATTCATATAGCGGATCTCCAACTTGTTTGGGATTTAGGCATAGTAGTAATAGTAGTTGTTGTGGATGATGTTGTATTGATATGGTTCTTGAGCTTTGATGATGTTGTCTAGTAATTTAATCTGGAAAACCATGGTATACAATTCAAACTTTTGCAATTACTAGAATTGAAGATGTTAGAAGAATTTATGAGTTTGAAGGTGTGGATTTTGTAATAGATGTTAACTGGATAGAAATTGGGTAGAATAGGTTTTGAGGATAACATATAGTGGATCCCAACTTGTTTGGGGTTTAGGCGTAGTAGTAGTAGTTTTTTTTTTTTGTGATGACCGTGGTGTCCGGACAACCAATAGTAGTAGCTGTTGATGGTTTATTGATATGTTTTCTGGGCTTTGATGTTGTTGTCTAGTAATTTAATTGGGAAAACCATGGTATACAATTCAAACTTTTGCTATTACTTGAATTGGAGATGTTAGAAGAATTGTTTATATTGATATAGATGTTGAATGGATTGAACTTGGTCAAAATGGAGTAGAAAAGATTTTGAGGATTCATATAGGGACCCCAGCTAGTTTGGGAGTTAGGTGTGGTAGTAGAAGTTGTTGATGTAGTATTGATATGTTTCTTGGGCTTTGATGTTGTTGTCTAGTAATTTAATCTGGATAATCATGGTATACAATTAAACTTTTGCTATTACTTGAATTGGAGATGTTAGAAGAATTTATAGGAAGTGGTTGTTGTTTGATTTCATGGTGCGCTAAATGCGGCCATGCCTTGTACTGTTATTTAATTTTTTATTGGAAAAAAATACATGTAGAATCACTGTTGTGAAATTACATCGGGTATGTTGTTGTGATGAAAATGATTGAGGGTACCTGGTGTCTATTACATGAATTTAGAGAACTAAAGGAAAAGGGAATAGGGATCTGTAAGTAGCATACATAATCAAATATCGTATTTCATTAGACCATATAGATTTTGAACTTTCTGACATGGTATATTACTCATTTATTGATTTTAATCCTTTGTTCATCACAGTTTCGGTTTGTTTATTTTTTCCTTTTTAACAGGTTGGTATCTTTGAGGCGTAGCAATCATTGGGTTCTTTTAGATTTTGACTATCTTCTTCCAGTCTGGCCGCTATAAAAACTTCCTGCTTCTCTTGCACCTCTAAGTGGGTGTGGGGCAAGAACGAGAGGGTGATTTTGCTATGTGTTTTGAGGAGATCAAGATCATCACATATCTGGAGATTGTGCCGTGTCTCAGCAGGGCTCACACTTGATTATGGCTAAGATTGCCCTGTGCTAAGTCCCTCAGTCATGTGACCTTATTTTGCTGAAATTCTACAGATTACCAGTTTAGAAAAATATTAGAATATTAGAGCTCTTCAATATCTCGAAAGTGATTAAATCTCATGTGAACCCAATTTCTTTTTCTTTTTAAAGATGTTTAAGTTTTCATGCTTCCCAGCTCACATCCATTCCCACAGGCAAAAGGTTAGAAAATAAATATTTTGGATGTTTATGCACATATTACTTTTCCTTGCTTGCATAATTTTAAAATGTTGCTGATTCTATGTTCCACTATAATCAGAAAACAGTTCAACTATCTGCTGAAGCAATGCATAAAAGATTTGAAGATTGTTCACAGAATCACACCATGAAGGATTTTGCTTACTTGTCCACAACTAGTGCATCATGTGCGGCGGATGGAGATGCTCTCGAGAACTATGCGGATCATGCTTCAGATTCTTCTCGCTTAGAGCATGATTATAAATCTGACGAATTAAAGAGCAAATCTAATACTGAACGTGGAGTCATACATAACAGTGCACAGATGAGGAAAAGTTTATCTTTGGGTAGTAGTATACATTTGGAAGGAAGAGTTGCCAGTGGCAATAACTCAGAGCATGAGAGTGGTAGATATTCTTGTTATGAATCAGATGATCAATGCGGATCAGCAACTGCAGATGATGGGAAGGAATTTAATATCAGCTTGCTTGGTTTATTTCACAAAGCTGGACCCTCTGATTCCGTTCAAATTGGAGATGCAAAAGAGTCAGAAAAAGAGGGACAGGAGAACTATGAGGTTCAGTTGTCTAGTGCAAATGAGTCTGGTGACTGTTCACCTCGTACTTCTCCTTGTATTGTAAAATCAAGTTCATTGCCTAACATTCATTCCCCAGGTCGACAATTTAGCCGCAACTGCCATCACTCCAGATCTGCTGAGGACTTGAACATTTTAGATGCAAGACGGAAAGAACATTTTGTGGATGAGGTAGCAAACAAGGTGATGAAACATGAAAAGGAAGATAGTTTACATAATAATGGAAATGGTAATGATGAAACCCCACCGGATGAGAATTTTGATACATATAACTATGTTGGCTCAGCCAAAGACTGGATACTACCTGGGATGGATGAGGTTAACGTGAAGAGGCATGTTAATGGAGAATCTACATTTTGCCGGTGGAATGAACTGACAGGCAATGATTTTAAGACAAAACGTATTGAGGAGTGGGTTACAGACCTTCAGCATTGCGGCAGATTTGAAGAAACAGATGACTTTTCTGTTCCTGAGAATGGTCCTGAAGTGCAAAAAGGTAAAGCTGTCTTGGATGCTTCTCCTGTTGCAAAGTTGGATGGTAAGGTCATACCTGGTGCAGAAAGTATAAAGAAATATATCTCTTCATTGAGTGCCAATGCCACATCAGCTCAGATGATAAATCATGGGTTGGTTGTGATTCCATTTCTCAGTGCTTTTGTGAGTTTGAGAGCACTTAACTTATCAGGGAATTCCATAGGTTTGTATCTCATACATTCTATTCCGCTGGCTTGAGTTCACTTTTTCCTCCTCCAAGTCTTCATAAAATTAGAACTGACAGTTTATTTTCTCGCTTCTATTTTTTTCCCAGTGAGGATAACTGCTGGTGCTCTCCCTCGAGGGCTTCATATTCTGAATTTGTCCAGGAACAGTATCTCAGTTATTGAAGGATTGCGTGAACTTACACGACTTCGTGTTCTTGACCTGAGCTACAATCGACTAGTGAGGATTGGACATGGTATGATTTTTTTCAAGATGCACTACGACATTGTTGGTAGAATTCCTTGATGTAGACACCATTATCTCTTGAAGTCCTAATAACTGGTCATTAAGTTTATAGAGGAAGTTCTTTATTCATCTAAGTGAATGATCATGCAACTTTTTAGAAATTTTCCACTTCAAAGGATGCTTTTGCAGTTTGAGGAACTTCAAGGAATAATTCTTTTATCATGATGAGTGGAGAAATCTGTACCCCATATGAACTTGACAAGTCTTGTTAGTTGAATGTATGCATAACCTCCCAGATCTGGTGCAGTAACAACTCTATATGAATGTTAAAATAAACTGAAAATGCCTTGCAAGTTTAGCCACATTTATAGCGTGACTTAATTGGTTCTTTGCTAAATCATCTTTGTTTGTGGATTTTCTTAAGACTTGACTTTTATTTTTCTTTTGAGTGTTCTTGCAATTAATATACACTTCTGTGAAAGAAAGAACTTAGAGGTGATGCTTTGATCCATTTACTAAAATCTTCTTTATTCTCTCAGTAATCAAAGTTGGCAATTCAACTTAATAAAACTAAATTAATATCTTACTAGCTAGCTATATACTGCTTCCATCTCAAATTAGTTGCAAACCAACCCTTTTCAGGTCATCTAAAGTACTGGCCACTTTGCTAGTGAACAGAACAGTACATGTTATACAACAGAACAAGCCAGATATGCCATAGGATCAGTTATGTACTTCTATATACTGTTTTCTGCTCCTCATTTTTATATCAATACACTCAAAAAGTAAGTAAGTGACTATCATTAACCCTCTTTTTTAATTATAAAACCCTCAGAACTCATTATCACCTAGTTCAGAATGAACAGTTCAATTTCCTTTCAAGTTGGTGAAGATTCTCTAATTTATGGCCTCATCTGTGTGGTACATTATTACCTAAGTACAAATAACAATGTATCATTCATCTCTCTTCTTATCAAGTGTGTTGAGTCATATATACCCATTCAAAGTCGGCGCTGAGAGGCGATATAATTTCTCCATATGTTAGCTTTAAGTTACCTTTCTTTCGTTTATCCAGATTTTTCCCTTTATGTTCTTCATCCTTATAAGTTAATAGATTATAATTGAGCTAAATTACTTCTACTATGGACAATTTGGCCTGTAGGTCTTGCTTCATGTTCTTCCTTGAAAGAGCTGTACCTAGCTGGGAATAAAATCAGTGAGGTTGAGGGTCTTCACCGCCTCCTAAAATTGAATGTCCTGGATTTGAGATTCAACAAAATATCTACAGCCAAATGTTTGGGCCAACTTGCAGCTAATTATGGTTCTTTACAAGCAATCAGCCTGGAAGGGAACCCTGCCCAGAAGAATGTTGGTGATGAACAACTGAAAAAGAATCTTCAAGGCCTTCTTCCGAATCTCATTTACTTCAACAGAAAACCCGTCAAGGTAAAGGACACAGCAGACAGATCTGCTAGATTAGCTGTTGGTGCTCATCAACTTGATCGAGGTCTCAAGCCGGTCAAGGCTATGCGGAAGGCAAGCCATGGTGTTGTCACACACAAAGCATCATCTTCATCAACCCATGGTCGTAAAAGTAAAAAAATGACCTCAACAAAACCATCCAAAAGTAGACCCACTGCCCGCCTGCCCCCTATTGGAACTAAAACTACCACACGACAGCAGGTCTATGACTTCAGCAGCAAACTTCTTAGCTTCAGACCTGACCTGTCTATGCGCAGGACCCGGAGTGAGGGAACACTTGGTGTGATTTGAGGATCACAGTATTTAACTTAAGATACTTTAACGTGGTCCTCCTGTTTCAGTGTTTGAACAAGTATTTTAATTAGGGAAATTCGTCCCTTCCCCCTACCCCTCTAGTTTTAGTTTCCCAGGAAGATCAGCAAGGCAGCCTGCACTTGCAAACTTCAGTCGACCTGTGCCTGTCGGTATCCAGATTTCAGTTCTATGCTTTAGCTGTTATTGAATTACTATGTTTTAAGGACAATATAGTTGTGTGGTAGTATTTGCTAGCCTCATATGTGCAAGCGACGTACCATAACAGTTTCATATTTCTTGAATCATCTTTCTGGATACAATAAGAAGTTCATTGTTTCCGAAATTGGATGTTGAGGTGTGGTTGTTTTATCTTGAGCCGAGGGGTCTATTGGAAACATTATCTTTGCCTTCACAAGGTAGGGTAAAGTTTCGTATTCACTACCCTCTTCAGATCCACTTTCCTAGTGAAATGTTGAATCTTTTGGTCAAAGAGACTTTTTTAAAACCATTCTGAAATAAAGGGAAGCGACAAAAAACTACTCAAAAGTTGACATCATTTTTATGAAAAAATTTAGGTACGTTACTCCTGGCACACACTTGTGTAAGGAGTAGGTAAAAAAAACAAATCCAGGAATAGAGACTTTGACCTTCATTGGTATGTTGACTATTAGTTGAGAAACGGAAAAACATTATGTGAGTTGTGACAAATACCTGCTGGTCTGATCGTTTTAAGAAAATGAAACCCACTAGTTATAATAAATTGACATAACTCGTAAATTTATCTATTGACTTATTTTAGATTATAACAATAACAATATATTAGGTAAAATTTCATTGAATGAGGTTTGAAAAGGTTAGAATGAACGTAGATTTTATCATTGTCTCGTCGAGGGAGAGAGTGTTTCCAAAAGACTTCAGCTCAAGTGCATAAGTATTTATGTTCTTAGATTAGTAGTTTCAATTTTTTTTAATGTCCAATCAAGTATCATCACATAAATCAAAATGAAGGAAGTAATTTTGTTTTTGGTATAAACGTAAAAATAATTATTTATGACTTCCATCCAGTGATAAGTGCATAAATATCCATTTTGGAGTCTTCATTTAACTTGTGTTTGCTTTGTAATTTAGTTTTTACAAGTTAATAATTTTTTGGGAACATCCTTATATATACGATTAGGGGTGTGCATTCGGTTTTTTGATTTGGTTTTACACTATTTGGTTTGGATTTTCGGTTTTTGGTTTTGTAAAAGTGTAACCCAATCCGATCCAAAATAAATTTGGTTTGGTTTGGTTTTCCTCTATTCGATTTGACTTTCTTTGGTTTGGTTATTCGGTTATGTCAATAATTAATAACATATATAACCAAAGTAATAATATTTAATCCCTTAAATATACTTTCTAATATAAATCATAAGTAAAACTTAAAACACAATACTTATAAGTATACCTATTATAGATGTAATTCAAACATAAAAGGGAGAAGACACAAGTACCCCCTAGACTATGACCGAAATCACAGAGACACACCTTAACTAAATTAAGGTCCTATTACCCCCTTGAACTCATTTTTTTTGTAATTTTGTACACCTTTTAACTTATGTGGCACACCACGCGACTCCACGCAGTATATATATATATATAAAATTCGGTTTTTTTCGGTTTTTATCTTTTAAAATCCAAAACCAAACCAAAAAACCAAACAAAGTAATTTATTAATCCAAAACCAATCCGAAAAACCAAAAAACTAAAAAACCAATCCAAATAAAAATTTGATTTGATTATTCGGTTTAATTCGAATAGTGCACACCCCTATATACGATTGAGATTAAAATTTTGCGTTTGATTTCAATCATATGACTAAAATAGTAAAATGTATGTAGAAATTGTCTTAAATTTCAATCATGTGTGTCTAAATTTGTTTTGCCAACTTTTTGTTTTTCAAAATTTCAATAATCCAACACTCACATTTATTCTAAATAAGCTCAGGTTTGTAACATAAATTTCATATGTTATAAAGAACAAATTCTAATAATCAATTTGCTAAAACACTAACAAATCTAACAAAATCATTTTATATATTTTTTTAAAAATCGTGTATACTTAGTTTCAGTCATATATGATAGAACATATATTAAAATTTTAGTTATATGAGTCTGAATTCATAAAAGAAAAAAGCAAAACAATAAAGCATTTTTGACCAAAACTAAATATTTGTATAAAATATAAAATGGGTATTAATTAAAGAGTAACTTACACAAATTTCACAATATTAATAGCTAGTTACTTTCATGTTAGTTTGCAATATTATGTTCTTTACCATACTTTTGGGGAGACATATCTTTCTTAATATATGATTAAAAAATCTTAATTAATGATAAGATATGTATTTATTTGAAAATACAGATAAAAACAATATATTAGTATATGGTAATAAAGTATTCCCTTCGTCTCATTTTATATGCCATCTTTTTTTATAAATAGTTAGTCTATAATACTTGTCATTTCATAAAATTAATGTATAAATTACCATATTGTTCCTTTTTTACCCTTGTGAATTATTAACCTTGAAAATATACATTTGACCAACTTAGAAAAGTTAAGTTAATGATTCATGTTCATTGGTTAATTAATTAATCAAAATTAATTAATTCATATTCATTGATTGAAAACTTAAGTTTCAAAAGAATTAAATAAAGTAGAAGGGTAAAATTATGACATATAAAATGGGACGGAGGAAATTCTATGTATCTCTGAATAACTCTAATTATAGATAGTTTTTCCTTAATTAAATAAAATTTAAGTGAGACATATTCCTTGAACCCGCCAAAAAATTAAGGTGGAGAAAAAAAGAAGAGGGAAAACAAAAAGGGTAAAATTGGAAAAAAACAAAAACAAAAAGGAAAAGGACTCTTCTACTGCTACTATGTATGGTGTGTCAGTCTGAGTGTCTTCGTGTGGGTTCCAGCAAAAAATAATAAAATATCTTACAGGTACTAAAACTGCAATTTATAAAAACATTTGAGGGGCACGTTGTAATATTTAAAACATCAAAATAGGGGGTAAAACTGAAATTTTGAAAACATTACGGGGTTCAAGTTGAGAAGGGACAAAATTGTAACAGAGAGAACCCTAATTTTTAATCGTGAACTCAACTCTTCTCTGTTCTCTGTATTTGAACGCCGACGCCTAAACTACCCCTTTTTTGCTCACTCTAATCGTCGATCACTCACCGCCTTTTATCTCTCTAGACTTTATGTTTCTCTCTCTAAACTCTCTTTCTAAGTCTTTCTTCTTCACTGGAACTTTCACGAAGACGATCGGTTTTCTCCGCCGTTACAGGTATTTTTAATCTTTTTTCTTGGAAATCTTGAAGATCAATTTTTTTTGGTTGAAGAAAGTGGAAACGGGTACCCTTTTCGTTTATCTGATATGGGTTTTTGTTTTTTAATTATTTTTTTTTGATGATTTTTTGTTTGTTCATCGCTACTCGGTGCAGTTTGACCAGTTTACGGTGCCGTTGGAAGTGAAGACATTTGAATCTAATTAGAACCGAAGTGGATTTTCAATTTTGGGTTCTTTACCGGTTAAGAAGGAGTTGCGTCGGTTACTTCGCAATTTTTGAGGTTATTTGGGAAAAGAACAGGAGTTGATGTAAAAATTGAAAATTGGTCGAGTTGGACTTTAAATTGGGTTTCCAGTAAGGAGGAATATTCTGGGTATTTGCTGAACATGGGATTTAAGAGCAGATTAATTTTAATGAAAACAACTTTCGGCTTGCATGTGTGAGAATTTGCGGTTAAGGGTCTCTATGATACTGTAAGTTTTGGTCGAAATAGCAGTGAAACAGAAAAAAAAAAAACTTTAGTACCAACCTTATTTTGTTGGGGTGGGAAAAGCAGTGAAATAGTGAGGGAAATTGGTTCGAGGGCAGGGGTACTGCCTTTTGAGGTGCGTGCACTTATGCCTTCGGTTGGTGGGATGAGAAGAACTACAAGGATTTTTGGGACAAGGGTTTTGAGGTCAGGGCGGAGGTTGTCAACTCCAGGTGAGGCTAAGCGGGCAAAGCATAGGGATGAGTGGATTGGGCTTCTTGACAATGTAGGTGGTGGTGGTGCTGCTGATGCCACTAGGTGCAAGAAAAACGGGTGGCTTAAGAAGGAAGTTGCTCTGAACCTTGAAGCTGATGAAATGGATATTGATGTAGATAGTAAGTCTATGGATGAACTGGAGTCACCAGAGGCACCTGTGGTGGAGACCATTAGTCCGAATAGCAATATAGATCGGATGTGGGGACTTGTATATACGAGGAAGAGGAAAAGGGTGGACTTGAAAAGGCATGATTCTGTGAAAGGGGAAGTGTTAACAGATGTTAGGAGGTATGGCAAGCAATTTGTAAGGAAGAAAAAAGTTAGATCAGCTTATGCTAAGGATTCGGGTAAATCTGAAGATGGCCAAGTTTCAAGTGGCATTGTTATTGTAAATACATCATATGGAAGCGGTAATTGGGTTTCCTGCCTTTTGAATTGCATTTTAATGTATTTGAGGAGGTCGACTGTTAGTTTGCAGCAAATCTTTGGATTCATCAACTCAAAACCCCTGAGGAACGTTTATTCATTCCAAGGAATCCTCCTCTTCAAGGTAAATCAGTCATCTTTTGTTACTATTGGCCCTCATCCTTTATTTTTCCCATTCTCTTTTGTTTCTTTGATGTCTTAATCTTAGGGAGTTTGTGGCTGATATTGTTGTTTTTCCTGTTTCTGGAACTCAGGATCAGACTCCCAGGAAAATCAAAACTGGAGCTTGTGTTATCTCTGGCGTCAGGTGTTCAGTTCCTGTTTTTACTCTGGACTTTTCTACAGTCCCGTGTTTCTTTTTATACCTGCACTCAAGCTTGCTTCTCAGATTTGTTCCCATGTCATATGCATTAGTCATGCAACCTACAGTTGCCATTGATGAAGTTACGGTGACTAATGACAAGGAGCTTGTATCTTGCCTCACCCCAGTAACTCAGTCTGAATTGGATGTGAATACTCAGTCTGGATTGGATGTAGTCGCACCTGGAGCATATGATTCTAAAAAGATTGAAGTGGTTAACCCAACTGTTGGTCTTCCTAAATTAGCTGCCCGGCACTTGCAGCCAAGGAACAGTCGTAATATCCAGAAGAGGAGAAGCTCATTGAGGTCAATGAGAGGCAGACATTCTTCCTTTGGCACACAGAATGCCACTGGTGTTTTGACTTCTGACAGGTTAAGGTTCAGACGTGATGGCCTCCGATTTTCCTCTCGGACACCTCATTATGAGCTTAGAAGTTCACGACAGAAAACTTCCACGCCAAGCGTCAAAGAACTAAAATCTGCTTTGGTGGGATTGACACAGAATATAGAGTCAACGAGTTGTTCGGCAAACGTATTGGTTATTGAACCAGAGAAGTGTTACAGAGAAGAAGGCGCCGTCATTGGTATGGAACTTTCTGCTGCAAAACAATGGATTCTAGCAGTGAAGATAGGTGGTGTGAGGAGATTTAATCTTACTACTGAAAAAGTGATGAGGCCATGTAGTTCCAACCGTGTAACTCATGACATAATATGGGTTGGGGATAATGGTTGGAAGTTAGAGTTTCCAATTAGGCAAGACTGGTTGATTTTCAAGGAACTTTACAAAGGATGTTCTGATCGCAATGTACAGCCCCCTGCGGTGAGCATCATTCCTGTTCCTGGTGTACGTGAAGTATCAGGCTATGCAGAGAGCAATCCTCCCGAGTTTGCCCGGCCAGTTTCATACATCACTGTTAACGATGATGAACTAGCAAGGGCATTAGCAAGGAGTACAGCTAACTATGACATGGATGGTGATGATGAAGAATGGCTGATAAACTTTAATGATCAGCCTAGTCTGGAAAATGATCACCTTTCAGCTGACAGCTTTGAGTTACTGATTGATAATTTTGAGAAAGGCTTCTATTGTAATCCAGATGATTACTCTGATGAGAAAGCTGCTGTTAGTAGTTGCCCGTATAAGGAAAAGAAAGAGATTGTAGAGGCTGTGTATAATTACTGGTCGAAAAAGAGGAAGCAAAACCGGTCTTCCCTGATAAAAATTTTCCAGGTAAAAGTGATATGATTCAATAGAAACATTTTTCTTAATGATAATATTGGAAGCAATTGTATTCTAGATCTTGAATTGAAGTAAAATTGTTTATACACTTGTCTTCTGACTACTATCAAGTTTTTTCTGCATGGAGTATAGTTTCTGTTTAATTCTCCTGAAAGAAGTTGATATACATCCTCATCTCTCCTAGGTAAAGCAATTTGCGGAGAAGTGACAAAAGCTTCTTTTGTTCCATAATGTGTTTGTGTTATCTAGATGACCAATTGTTCTTCTCTTTTTTATGAATGACAGAACTGCACTACCAATCAGGATGAATTAATATGTCCCTTTGGTATTATAATTATAGAATAAATGTGATAAGTGACTTGAGATTTGCATCCACATTCTCTGTTGAGGATGTGATGGGTTGTAACGAAGAATTGGTCTCCAATCTGACAGGGTAGCAATAGCTTAGTGGTAAGGACCTTCCACTGCCAACCCTGGAGGTGGGGTTTGAGTCACCGAGGAGCAAACTGAAAAGGGCTACTAGTGGGCTCATGGGTGGGGGTGTGAATGGGTTAACTGTATAAAAAAGGCAACATTTTCACCAAGTGGTGTTTACTGGACGTGACTGGTTTATGAGCAAGCAAAAGAATATAAAAGATGCTTTATTGATTGCTGTTACAACTCTAATCAAGTCAGAATTTTATAAAAGAAGTTTTCAGCTGCAACATTGTGACAATAATTGTAGGGGAATACAAAATTTATTTTTCATTAAAAAAAGAAAAGAAAAGATTTGAACTTAGCACTGACATTTCCTCTTCTTTAAGCAAAGCATAAAAAAATCTGTTATTTTCTTTTTATAAATTATCCTTTTCATTATTCTGATACAATTGTCGGTCCATGGTTATCTACATCATATTATGGCTATCTGAAGGTCACAATGATTTTTCCTGACAGTGTTACCAGCCAAGGAGAACTCAAGTGATCCCAAAATCTATTTTCCGGAAGAAGAGGTCTTTCAAACGGCAAGGAAGCAAAGCTGGTAGAGGCAAACATCGGCCTTTTCTACCAGGTGTGTATTCAATTTTATTTATATCAGAATTCTTGTTGTCCTAACTGAGATCTGTACTGCATGTTTACTCCTAGACTCTTGCAAGTAGCTGTTAATGGAAGTTGAAATTACTTGCGAGCAATTTAAGAGAGATTCTACATTAGAGTGGTTAGATGCTGTGCAATAGCCAATGCCATGTTTTAACCTTGCCCATGTTAATGCTTGGGCTTAACTAGGCTAGTATGGCTGCTTGTTTAATTTTTTTGTAAGTTCTGAGGCTATGTCTTCAAGTTCTGCCTACTTTTCTGAAAAAAAAAATATTAACCTGTAAAAGCTCTTTCCTCAAGTTTTCCCAATTTGTGTTCACTATAAACAAAGATATGTTAGTAGTCTTTGCTATGTATGTGTGTATAAACAAAGGTTTCTTGTGCTGGACCTACGACTGTTGAACAATGTTATATTTGCTGAACAGTCGGTATACAGCATTTGCTATTTGTATGTTGATGTTTTCTACTCGATTGAAGACTAATATGAAATTATTATAAAACAGCTGTTGTTGCAGAGAAAGATGCTGTACAGCAACAAAATGCAGTACTGAAGGTGAAAGAAGCAAAAGCTGCTGCAAACAAGTCGGAGGATTTGGCAGTTAGGATGAGACAGAAGGCGCAGCAGCTGATGGAGAACGCTGATCTAGCAACTTACAAAGCAATGATGGCACTTAAAATAGCTGAAGCAGCTAAGATTGCTAAGTCTAAAGAAGCTGTTGGGCTGATTTTCCTAGGTTAGACGACGAGTGTTTTTTTGGTGTTTCAGAAAATTCAGGTTGAAATGGCCAATTTTTCCCCTTGTTGAAATCGGAGGAAAAACAGCCTCGTAATGGCCTTTTTAGAGAAGCCTGTGGAGGTCTCGAAAATCGTTGACAGGATTTGTGTATAGATATTCTAATGGGATGTACATTCTGTATCATTATTTCTTTAGATGTTAGCTTAGATTTGTACAAGGCAAAAATGTTTCAAAAAGCATAACAGATATACAAGATTTTGAGCATCGTACATAGCAGACTCCGTAAATAATGCTGCATGTCTTGTTTTTATGTCTTTTTTTTCATTGTTTTCTTGCCATCTGTTGCTCCATTTTGCTCTCATGTTTTCTTCTTGAGGGTCAGAGTCTATTTGAAATAGTTTCTTTTAATCCTCCGAAGTTATAGGTTAAGGTTTGCATACATTTTTACCCCCTCGGTAGTAGACTTCCTTACATTTCAAAAAAGTTTGTGTTTTTCTCAATTTGACAGTTCTTTAAGATTACAAAGATTAAGGATATTTTGGTACAATTAGGCATTTTAATGTTAAGGGTGTCGTGTTTTGCTGTTTGGTCGTCTTATGTTATGTTGTTAAGAATAGGATTATATTATTTTAATCTTTTGTTTAACCTTAATGCTTTAACGACATGTGTAGTGACAGGCGTGCTAATTATCTTGTAGGCCTTTTGTTTTTTATTTTTATTTTAAGATATTGAGTGATCATGCGTAACTCAAAAGTTGACCACAATATTTGATGTGATATGTCGACGTAATCTTTAATTTGTTATTCATAATTAGATTAAAAAAAGTGTCTGGTCTTGTTGATGTTAAAGTTTAAACCAAAGAAGGAATTTTTTTTTTCACACCTAAATTTGTGGTGTTCACATATATATTTGTATAGATAATTTATTAAAATATTTAATTATGATAAATTGATACGACGTAATATGGGAAGTAATTCCTCTTATTATTATTTGCAACTTCATCTATATTCTTTTCTCTGCTATTTATACTTGCTTTATCTTTCGAGCTCAATCTACCTATGCCTATGCCTACTGAATTGGGGAACTAATGTCCTTCAATAATGATTTTTTGTTCTCTTGAAATCTTCAATTATTTTCGGATGATTTTTTATTTTTTTTTGTACAAGTGACATTTCAAGTTCAGTCACCCACATAATGACCCCACCCCTTGACTAGCTAGATTACGTATAAATATTTTTGGAATAATATTTTTTTCTTTATTTACCCGAATTAAAAAAAAAAAAAAGTAACCTACTTGTTTTCATAAACATTTTCATTCGTACCAAACACACTAAGTAGTTCTTATTCACTTATAAAGGGCTGGCTTTTGGCAATATCAAGGCTATATATTGATATTCTTGTGCTCCAAGCTTTTTATCAACTATGAAGTTTTCATCTGATTCTTCTCATCTCTAGTATAGATTAAATCACATTATTTGTGTATATATGCGTGTAGGAATTATATTATAGTAGATTTTACACAGATCTCACAGTATTAAGAGCTAATTACATTTTATTTTTGTTCTTTTTCAAATTACAAAATCTCTTAAACTTGGTGGAAACCAGATTCATCACGTCTCAGTTTCGGATACATCCCTCAATGTCCTGATACATCGCGTAAAGTAACATATTGATACATCAAGTATGTCCCAATACATCATAAAGGAATGTATTCAACCAATATATCGGCGCAAATGTATCCGATCAATACATCGCGTAAAGTAGGAATTTTTGTAATTTTTTCAAATGGTATGAAATTTTAAAAAATATAGTAAAAATAAGTTGTATATTTAGGTAAGTTTTTGACGAAAAACTTGAGAAAAATTCACAAAATTAAAATAAAAGAAAATATTTGATCCAAAAAATTTATCACTCAATTTATTTGCCATTCTCAACAGACAGCTCTTTAAGAGCTAGAAGTGTTTTTCCATAGGCATAATACATATATTGGACCCTAAACTTGGCTTCAAATTTCAACTTTGACCTCCAACTTTCATAGTGCACAAACAGGCACTTTAACTATCCAACCTTTTAATAAATAAACACGCGATTTTTGGAGGCAAAGAGCTTGAAATGCAAATGCTCCCACGTGTATTAGTGAGCCAATCAGTGGCTGCCAACTAATTAAATACTTTACAGGTCCATTTTAGAACTAAAAAAAAAATTAAAATTATTTTTAATTAATATACAAGGGTTATAGCTCTTTTTTACCCATAATTAAATAATCCACCCAAATAACTAAGACCCAACCCAAATTATAACCCGAAATCTTCATATGCCCATTTCAAAAATAAAAATAATTTCCATTCCTAAAAGAACTCAAATCTTGATACCACATGCCACAACATACATCTCAAATGAAAAGCAACACACTGAAGCATATCAAAGAATCAAATCAGAAAATTAACATAAATAAACTTTCAAATTCCAAAGGAAAAAAAATCAATCTTGGGGTAAGAACTCTCTCTACTTCAATCAATAAATTATAAGTCCTATTATGCTTAAAGAAGTAATGGAATACTTTGAAGACTAAATTGATGAAAATATCAAAATTTTATCAGAAAGGTCAAATCTAAAACCTATCACTACATTAGAAGACGAATTCCAAGATCGAAATGCTTCATAAAAAATTAAATTGAGCACTTTGAGGTCTAGATTGATGAGCAGATTCAAATTTTGTCGGAAATCTCAGTCAACTTGAACGCTTTAATCTTTGCCTAGGTCTATTTCCATGGCAGTTGAAGCAAAACTCTTCACTCAACAACAACAAAAATCATTTTAAATCAAGAAAATGGGTTTTCCTACAATACCCAGATTGGGTTCTTCTCTTTTACCGTTGCCGACAGCGAAATTTTTTTTTTGCCCTTTCCGTGCAATTTCGTTCAGACTAAAATTTCTCTTGAAATTTCATATAAGGTCTAATTTGGAAAATTGAATGGGTAACAAAAGTGAAGATTATTGGGGATATTTTTGGATTATAATTTGAGTGTGGGTTTCAAGTTATTTGGGTGGGTATTTTAATTATGGGTAAAATCAAATAAAATTCGGGTAGGTCTTTAAGATTGAGACACGTGTCCCTCCGTTAGTCAAAAGGATATATACATACCAAAAATTAGACAGTAAGGGCATTAGTGTCCTAAAAGTATAACAGAGGGTATTTAGATACCATTTATGATAATTCGGGGGGTATATTTGTCCTTTTTCCCTTTATTAAAAGGTTGGATAGTTAAAGTGTATACTCACCCATCTTGCCAAAAAAAAAACTTTTTTTTTGCAATAACAAAAAATTAATTAAATGTCACTTGCTTTTTGCAGTGAACAACAAATAATGCAAAAAAGAGGAGAAAATTGTTGAAAAAAATAGAAAGAGGGTTTAATTGTCCTTTCAATGTCTTTTTTACTATTGGCCCCCTCGATTTTTACATCTAACGTGCCTAATTTGAGTGTATTTCACGCATTTTGCCATGTAGGATCCGAGTGTTTTTTTGTTTAAGTTTTGGATAGTTAAAGTGCCTATTTGTCACTCACAAAGTTAAAGGTCAAAGTTATAATTTGAAGCCAAGTTAAAGGTCCAATTTATGTATTATGCCTTTTCCATATTACAATAAGTCTTACTTTTATGAGGGACAAAGTTTCATTCAAAAAGAACTTTGTTCAAAATTTAATTTCATTCCCTTTCCTATTCACACGCCATACTTAAAACCCAACATAATTTATTTTTTTTATTTTTAATTTGTAATTTAAGCAATTGATATATAAAATATAAATACATCCTGCATTAAAAAAATCTAGACATCAAGATATCCATCTACTTCACAGCATTAGATCATTCACCTGCAAAAAAAAGGAGAAGAACGTTTAGTACTTAATTGACTTGCTATGCTATGCTAATAATTTATCGGAAACAACCTCTTTATCTTTATAAAATAGGAGTAAAGTCTACGTGCACACTATTTTCCCTTTACTTTACTTGTGAGACTACATTAGGTAGGTTATTATTATTATATCAAATATTAATGATTTTGCCAAAAATCTATCGAAAACATCTCATATCGCCCTCTCCATACTCCACTGGAGTGTTCTGTTGTTGTATCAAATATTTAATACAGACACTCCCCCTCCACACTACCTCTGTTTGTCATCATATAAGATATGATTCATCTAAACTTAGTACTTTTGTTTTTAATGCGGTGCATAAATTTCATGTGTGAAAATCCACTTTATTTGCAGCAAATTTCACATCACCTACCTATTTTAAAGTTGTAATGAATTTAATGTTAAAAACCTTAAAAGTCGAATTTAGATTGTTAAGTCACCTCTATCGCTATGAACATTTCCTTTTTGTTGCGAGTCCTCATAACTTAAAACTCACAAAGAAATAAATGTAAATTCTAATAAAAATTGTAATTTCTCTATTTTAATTTGTATTATTAAATATTGTAATTTATAATACACTAAAAAAATTGTATCAAATTCAAATTGAACATTAGTTAGTTTAACTATTGTATTCTGAATCAAGTCAAACAAATTAAAACATATACCTTTTAGCTCATCATCAGCATCATGATACTCGTGCTCCTCCTCCGGTACCGGTGGCAGTTCAGCCTCAACCGCCGCCTTCTTCTCCACTGCTCCGTCGCCATATTCATCTTCTTGTGGGTATCTAACAACCACAACAGGACAAATACAGTTTTTCACGCAGTAATCACTAACACTCCCAAGTTTCCCTTTACTAATAATTCCCCTGATATCATTAGCCCCAAATCCTCTGCTTCCCATAATCATCGCACTCAATCTCAACCTCTCCACTTCTAAACACAGCCTTTCTTTCATATCCCGATCTTTCACTATGTGAATTTTGAACGGAACATTCGCTTCTACTAAAGGTAAAGCTAATTCAGTCGCTTTATTGTTGGTGAAAATTTCATAATCTCGTTCGATTTTATGAGCAGGGGAGGTGGAGGTGCTTCCCCAATCTGCACCGTAGAGCACGGAAGTTGGTCGGACGTGGAGGAGGATGACGGCGTCTCCTGGACGGAGGTAGTTTTGGACGGCCCATTTAACGGCGTAGGCACTCTCGTCGCTGAGATCGACGGCAATGGCGACGCGACGGTGCGCGGCGGAGAGTGAAAAATTGGGGGAAATGAGAAGGGAATTGGTTAGTTTTAGAGGTGGTTGAGTCATGGAGGATGATGAGTTTTTTTTTTTGGTTAAGCTATCACAGCAATTGAAGAGAGACAATGAGTTCTAAATTTATTTAGTACTTTATTTATTAAAAAATACTACTATTAAGTTACCTTCTTCTCAAGGTGGTTTACAATAATTAAAGTCTATAACGGAAAAAAGATTTTTTTTTTTTTAAATCATGTTTTTAAAATGTACTTTTTTTTTGGTTTCCCATCCGGTGTTTCGAGTCCACATTGAAGCTCCGACTAAATTTGGATCGCGCATTGCAGAGCTCATTCGGGGGTGGTGCTCCCAATATGATTTTCTCCATACCCAGGGCTCAAATCCGAGACCTCTGATTAAGGGTGAAACACTCCCACCAGTGTACGACAATCCATATTGATTTAAAAATGTACTTCTATAACTACCAAAGTATATTATGCATGCATGACGTTGTTTTGGCTGTGGGTAATGACATCATATGGAAAATAAAAATAAATAAATTAGATAGTATTGACAAGTCAATTAAGATTATTAATGACCGATGGCGGCCAAGGGTAGAACATGTTTGGTGCCTAAGTCTTCTTCGTCGTAGACTGGAAAATGATGGAAATTCTATCGAGAAAGAAGAGGCATAAGTATCGCCTCTTGATCCAATTCATCTTCTCTAACCTCCCCGACACACTATTGATATAAAAGAAACCTTCGCCTCTCTTTGTTCACTTTTACTTATCCATAATATACTTGATTTTAAGTCAAAGTTATAAAAATAAGTCATAAGTTAGAAATCTTAGCTTATATCTTTTAACTTATAAGCTAAAAGTCAATTCAAACCGACTCTAAAAATAAATATCTCTTACTTTCTTCTTCATTTTTATTTATCCATTATATCAAAAATAGTGTCCAGTTTAAAAAATCAAGAAATAATATAACACTTAGTTCCTAATTAACTATTATTAGTTATAGTTATTTCTCAATGGATTGAATTTATTATATTCAAAATGTGACATGGTAAAATTATAATTTTATTAGTTACTCCTTAAGAGTCTGTCTAGTCAAATATTAGACAAATAAAAATAATAGAGAGAATACTTGCCTAATTTGAAAAATCAAGAGATAAATACCCTAATTTATTCTTATTATTAATTAGTACTTAATTAATAATCTAATTTTGTTCTTAATATTTAGATGACTTAGAGTCCGTTTGGATTGACTTAAAATGTACTTCCTCCGTCCCATTTTATATGTCACATTTTTACTTTGCACTTGCATTAAGAAATAATGTAACTTTACCCTTCTATCCTTATTTAATTTTTTTGGAACTCAAGTTTTCAATCAATGAATATGAATTAATTTATTTTGATTAATTAATTTAACCAATGAACATTAATCATTTACTTAGTTTTTCTAAGTTAGTCAAATGTATATTTTCAAGGCTAATAACTCACAATGGTAACAAAGGAACAATATGGTAATTTATGCATTGATTTCATGAAATGACAAGTATTATAAACCAACTAGTTATAGAAATGTATGACATATAAAATGGAACGAAGGGAGTAACTTTTAAGTCATAAATAAAAAATCAAATTGAAATGACTTTTAAGTCAAAAAATAAAAGTAGGGGGACCTACTTTTGGTTTTAAACTTACTTTCAACCATTTTTGACATCGTCAAACACTTTCTAACTTATTTTAAGTTATTTTTTATATTTGTCAAACACTTTCAAAAATAAAAAAATTGACTTAATAATAGGTTTGACTAACTTTTAGTCAATCCAAACACCCTTTTATACTTCCTCTGTCCAACAATACATGTCTATTATTTACTTTGTACGCTTCTTAAGAACCTACAAACAAAAGATTATTTATCACTATTTGAATATAATAAATATAATGTCTTGAAAAATGTAATACATAAATGACTATATAATTAATGATAATGATAAATTAGAAACTAAGTGTAAAATTATCCATTGATTTTGATAAAGTGGACAAGCATTGTTGGACATCCCAAAATAGTATAGTGAACAACTGTTATTGAATTGAGAGAATAATAATTAAGAGTAATACAATAAAAGTGTCATTTAATTCATTAATTCTTAAAGAATAAATCGAGTCTACTATGAATAAATAAACATAAATGGAGGAAGTATCTTTATAAGCGTAAAATTATATATTAAAAAAAGGAAAGTAACAAATTTATATATGTCATTTTCTTTAATAAACAAACTTAAAAGAAATAAATATATTTGAGTTTTATATGTTTTAAATTTTTTTTGTATGAAATATTTATACGTAAATAATCTAAAAAAACATTTTCTTTTAATTAAATTTATAAGTGACCATACAAAAACATTTTTGCAAAAATCTCGTGTTTTTGCATGCACAATTAAGAAAAACATTTAATATTTTTTTCATCATATACAGAACGTTTTTTTTTCCTATAATAAATGCCAGTAACGTAGCGGCAAAGACGTATAAGCTTAGGGCTCCAATTTAGATCGTCCACGTGTCCATTCACTTTTGAACTATTAATACTCATTAAGAATTTTGTTTCTGACCTATCAATTTAATGATTGATTATCAAAACTTTCATTTTTATTGACAAAGCTCCATTTCATATTAATTGAATTGTTAAGGTGTTTCACACCCTTTAAAAAAAGAAAATTAAGACATAAATTAGGCTTAGTTTTCTATTTTTATCCTTATTAATTATTATCAAAATTATGATTAAAATAACTAAACATTAATTAATAACTAATTCCAATACTAACTAATGAAGGGTAAAATTAGAAAAACATTTTAAAAGTAATCTTGAAAATTGAACAATTAAGTTAATTTGAAAAATGAAAAATGTCTCAACAATTCGATTAATATGAAATGGAGAGAGTATTCTTTTATCTTATAATCGGCCTTTTCATTTCTTCTTTTCTTACCTTCAATATATTAATATGATCTTCAACGATCTACCAGTTAAAAAACAGGTAACGATTGATATTTTGAGCTACTGATCGATCCTCATGGTCATTTAAACATAAGGTGAACAATGAATCAATATTCAAGATTGAAGTTGCGGTGATTTATTATTTATTTGTCCTATTTTGTGTTACTATTTGATGTAATATCATGAGTCATACAATTTTGAGAAATTGTTGAAATATTTTCTAATCAAATTTATATTTCTATACGAGATAAACTAATTAATTACTTGGTCTCCCCCCAAGAGATAAAATTAAACATTGATAACTGTTACAATGTGATTTGAAAATATTGTTTTTTAAAATTAATCTTTAGGGATGATCATTTAAAAGTGATTGTTGTAATATATATATGTAAGATGAAATATGTTTCAAACCTTAATTTAGAAGTATTGATCATCAAGCAAAAAGTAATTAAATGTCACAAAACCAAATATATTATGACGCAATATAAGTGGAAACATATTGCTTAATGATTGTCAAGCTTATCAATGAAGAGGGCACGATTAAACATATCTGGAGAAAACACAATAAATCAGTGTCAATTTTTAACAATATATGAAGGACAAAATAATGAAGAGCTTTTGATATTCTCGACGCTAAAATTATTATGCATTTAACTCAAATTAGATATTTTCTTTTGGTACGAATAACATTTTTACTACAGTATACTAAAAGCAAAGTTTTAAAATTTAGTTGTGAAAGTCAATATTTTTGAGAATATCTTTGGACGTAATGTGTAATTTTTGGAATATTATATGATGCAAAATATATATGAACACACACTTGTTAGCTTTAGCTGAAGTAAGAGTACTAGAAAAGGACTTTACATTGTGAGATTTATCCAATTCTTGTCTCCTAACATGAAATGGACATGAGCGACCTGCATATTTACGAGGTTGAGAGACTAGATTGGGGGTGGGATCATCCACCGCGATGGTAAAATTAGAATTTTTTATTAAAAAAATTTAAAAGAGATTCGGATAAATTTTTTATGAGCTAGCTTTAAGTGATTATGTAGAGTAAATAATGTAAACCCTACTAGTTTAACGTTTAATTGTGTATCTTCATTTTAGTTTTTGAAATTATCTTCAGTGTCACATTTACTTCACCAAATGTAAATATTTGACATGTATCTCGTATATATATGGGTAAATTAAGTATAATTTATTTCAATTACACTTTATTTAACAGTGATTTGCTTGTATTTTGGATGCATTGACTCTCTCTCTCACATCTCTCCCTACATATTTGCATTGGTATTAAAAATACACGTATCAAATATATATTTGATTTGGAATCTGAAGAAGTGTTGTGTTTGATTTAAAATCTGGTAAAAATTATTAATTAGTTAAATATGTAATTATTTTCAAACTATAGAGTTGATTCTATTTATAATAGGAATATTTGTATAATTAAGTGGTTATATAAGACTAATATAGACATATAGTAGAATTACAATTTCTGTATCACCCGAATAGACTACAATTTTTGTCCGAAAGTCAAGATCTTCAATATCTCCATAATTTCGGGATTCGCGGGTTTTGACTACTTCTTTATCTCAATTTAACACACTTTTTTTTTTGGTTTGTTTAAAAAAAAATATATTTAGTAATAATTTAATTTTAAAATAAATACAAATTTTATACCTGATAAGATAGATTTATAGCCACATGATTTAGACCACAAGTTTTTCTAAAAAATCTCTTTCTTAAAATTACAGGTCCAATCAAATTACATCATATAAATTGAGGCAAATAACACAAATTTCATAAGTTTAGGATCAAATTACTTTCCTTCAGGCGAGTTTTCAATATTATGAATTTTATCAGAATTTGAACTTCGGATACATGTATCTGTCGTGTCTAGACTCTAGATACATGTATCTTGGATACATTATATCAAAGTTAAGTGTAGTTTATTCTAGATACATTATATTTCAGTTGATTCACATATATTTGATTCTCTCACTCACCTCTCTCCAATCTCACTCGCTTCTCTTCCTCGCTTACTCGGTTTTCTTTCTATGTATCTGTATTTCAAAATATATCTAATATTTTAGATACATATTTCTAATATGATTCATATATATTTGAAATACATATACTATCTCACTCTACTCCCTCCTATTTCACTTACCTCTCTTCCTATTTCAATGTACTAATAGCCAAAAATACATATATGTATATTTCACTTAAAATCTAATATAAAATTACTTAAGTACACAACATTACTTTACCTATTCTCAATATTTCCTACTCTTTTACTAAAATACAAAAATCCCTTATTTTCCCCCAATTCAACTTAACCGGATACTTTATTAGTTTAAGTATCCGCCCGTTATTAATTAAAGTATCTGCGTTGCTATATTATGCATCCGCCCGTTATTAATTAAAGTATCCGTGCCAACAACTTAATAATTTAAGTATCCGCCCTTTATTAATTAAAGTATCCGCGCTGCTATATTATGTATCCGAAAGACACTAAAAAAGGAATTTTTGGTAATTAATGAAAAAGTATGGATAAGAAGTAATTTCTTTCTTATACTATGTGATTTGCCTAATTTTTACTTAAGATTGACTAGTTAGGCCGTTGCACTACATAGATCTTGGTTCATATAAAGTTGGGTTCAATCCTCATTCCCGAATTTTCCCCACAAACAAAAAATAACGCCACCATTGAAGTTTCAAATCACAATTCCCCGCCAACCAAAATTCTCTTCAAATTACCCCCAATCTCCCATCTGGATTATCCCCGTGTAAGCGTACACGCTCAAAATCAAGAAATTCTTTGCCCGTAACTCGCAATTATGCAGAATAGTTGATATTCATTGAAGCAGGGAGGGATCTATGGAGAGTGGAATGGTATCAGTGGATCGTTGGACTGCTGGAAGCCAAGTCTACTTTCTAACTCACCTTCATGCCGATCATTTGAGTGGACTCACTTCGAAATGGTCGAGGGGACCCCTTTACTGCTCCCGCATTACTGCTAAGCTCTTTCCCATTAAATTCCCAGGATTCGACCTTTCTCTTCTTCACATTGTTGAAATTGGTCAATGGCACTCTGTTTCTCTACTATCTCCTTCCTCGGGTTCTTCTACTGCTGTCTCTTTCATGGCTATTGATGCACATCATTGCCCTGGTATATAGCTGTAATAGGCGCAATTTTGTTTTGTTTTTGCACACTAAGTGTTTGATTAATTTCTCATGTGATGCAAGTTTTCATGTAATTCAATCTCTGCAGTTTACTGTTGGAATAAGATTAATGGGTAGTTGCAATTTACACTTGAATAGGTATTCGCAGACAAAATTAGTTCTAAAAGGCGATTCTTTTTGCTGACCTGACAATTAGTCTTTAGTACTGTTATATTAATGATTGAAGTATATAAATTGACCCATTTTCGTTTGAAACTATGGGTATAATGAAGTGGTAGTGATTCCTTTTCTAATGGTGAGTATATATTTCTTGGAGTATTAATATTCAGAACCTTTTTGTTGTTCATTTTTCTCCTTATTGTTATGGGGCAAAAGAGGGGTTTTGGTGGTGCTGTTGTGTGTTGGGGGTGGTTTATATGCTGTTGTAAAGTTAAAGAAGAGGTGACATGATTTTTGTATCTCTCTGTAGTATTTTAAAACTGTATTTGTAGTGTTTAGGTCTTCAGAAGTTTGGCCTTTATACTTTCTTGGAATCTCATTCCTGTCATCACAGAACCTTACATCTTATCATGCTTAAATTGCTAGAGGTTGTCCCATTTCTTCTAAAGTATAAGCACTGATACAGGAGCAGTAATGTATCTGTTTCGTGGTGAATTTGGCTGCACACTCTATACTGGGGATTTCCGTTGGGAGAGCACAAGTGAGAGAGCGCAAACTGGAAGGACCATGCTGCTTAAAGCTATGAAGGATGTACAGCTCGACATGCTTTACTTGGATAATACTTATTGTAACCCAACATATTGTTTTCCTTCACGCGAAGTTGCTGCTAGACAGGTGAATGCCCTTTTCATATTTCTATCTTTTTTGGCAGCAATTTTTTTTGTGTAAAGACATTGTTGGTGTACTGCGACCAGTTGATTGAGTGTTTAATTCAATGAATATGGTTTGTTTACGAATATCATTTCCTTGTATCCCTGAAGCTCTGTTGAACTTTACTTTAGCATAATCTTCTTACATCAAAAGTTTATTCTGATCAGTACAATTTTAAAAAGTCTTTTGCTTAGATGTGTGGCTTTTTTCTATGGATTTATCCAGTAGTTCACTTATTGTACTGTACAACATATGCTTTTATTGCTGGTATTTTGTAAAAATCATCAACCATCCTGTGTCTTATGCCATGTTATAAATTTTAGTTCCCTTTTCAATCTCAAGCTGTGAAGTTCCAACTTGTAGAAGCTGTTTAATGATTTTGCTTCTTTTCCGTATGAAACATGTTTGATGAAGTTACAGTATATAATATTGACAAATTGGCTTAATTTCTGATAAATGATTCCAGGTTTTAAGCATCATATCCTCTCATCCTAATCATGATGTTGTCATTGCTGTTGACACACTAGGGAAAGAAAATCTTCTGCTGTACATATCACGTGTCCTGAAAACAAAGGTACTTTCCTACCTTTACGATATACCTTTACAACATAATCAACACTACAATTTCTTTGGTGAGTCAATATTATGAGATCCAAAGGTTACCAGAACTTACAAGTTTATCTTAATGGTCAGTAGAAATGCGGTTATCCTGGCAATAAGTTTCTATGTTCTATTGTTTGGAGGTAGTAATACTAACGTAGGATACCAGTAGATATCATCTCTCTCTCTGTTGTTAAATATTTGCTTCTTGCTCTAAAAATTTCAATTTCAAGTTACACCTAGTAAGTAAATTTTCAGATTGTTTCCTTCTGAAAATTATTCGTATACTTGTGTTTGAAACTAAAAATGGTATTCCTTCTATTATGTGCTCTTGGACACTGCTGACCCATTGTCAAGTATTTGTGCTTCAACTGCTCTTCAACTGTCCTGCAGATTTGGGTGTGGCCAGAACGCTTACAAACTATGCATCTTCTTGGGTTCCATGACATCTTTACGACAAAAACTTCAGTAACAAGGATTCGTGCTGTTCCTCGTTATAGTTTTAACATTGAGACTCTGGAGGGACTAAATACAATGCGTCCGACCATAGGGATCATGCCATCTGGTCTCCCTTGGGCCCCAAAAGCTTTCAGAGGAATGGAAAAACTTTCCTTGGAATCTCCTCCGTTGCTCCTTCATAACAGGTGGCACACAGGTGTTACAACCTCTAGTACCTCAAGCAAGACAAATGAAGGTTCATTAAGTTCAGGGAGACATGATCATTACATATATACAGTTCCATATTCTGATCACTCATGCTTTCCCGAGTTACAAAAATTTGTTGAGTTTGTCAAACCAATTAATATCAAAGGCATCGTATCTTCATCTGCTTGTAATGTTGACCCCTTTTACCACTTTGGAAGCATTTGTCGAATCCAACAAGCATCAGAGCTCTTATGCCAGAGGCTCAGAATTAAAAGATCTGAAAAAGTTGGAGTCATTGACATGAAGTCTTCCTTTGGATGCACCAGTACGATGCAATTAGGGAGGAAAAAGAGAAAGAGACAAATTTCTAGAGCAGCTATTCATGTTAGTAGGGTGAGGTTGTTGAGAAGAGAGAGACAAGGAGTAAAGATTGTGGATACCGATCCTGGTTAAACTACTAGATGTCCTTCCCTAGCAATTTTTAAATACACAGGTTCTGAAGTCATTCCATTGTGTGTAACGATGTTGAACTTGCTGTCAGTAGAAGCAGCAAAGGAAATCTAGTTTAGATTTTAACTTGTATGTCTCGAGATCATCTATCAAATTTGAAGAGGTCAAGAGTTCGGTTTCCTACTTGGTTTCCACATGGTTCATATTACTTTGTTAAACTTTTTTCACGGATTGTGGACAAGTGAATATCTCAATATTTTAATACACTCTAACAGGAATTATACTCCATTTTGTACAAATGCAACCTCCTTAGAAGATCTAATAGAAAAATATACTCTTTGACCTGTTATATTTGTTACAAAGATTTAGTTTGGTATACAAGATCAGCTTGCGTAATATGCTATTGTTGTCCAGAATTTCCGTGGAAGAGCGTTTGCATCCACCAAAGGTGTTGCTACTTCAAATATCTTGTGATTTACTTCTTCAGATAATTCTTTTGATAGATTGCTGAAAGATAATTCACACACCTGAATGTGAGTTTCTGTTTCTTTTTGATAGTTTGTGCATATATTCAGCAGTTCCTTCTTCTGCAGTGAAGGAATAAAAAGATTAAATGTTTGCCGATGTTTCTCTGTTGAGGAAATAGCTCCATTGGTTCTTGACTGGTGACATTGGCAATGGTCCTCTTTTCTAGAGAGATCAATATGATCCACAATTGAGTCCGTAGTCATATATATGATATGTAAGCTAGATTGCTAGAAAAACTTCTATATATTTGCTGGATGATAAAAAGCAGCATCTTTCTCTCTCTTTTCTTTTGTGTGTGTGTGAATTGTTTGATGCTGGATGTTTCTGACTCTCTTGCAGTGAAGTTCCAATCTCCAGGAAATGCTAGCCAATCATCCCAGTTAATGGTGTATCCAGTGGCCACCAAGTATGGTTCCAGACAGGAGGCTCCACTGGAAAGTCTGGTATAGAATTCTCACATAACAAAACATTTTATACCTGTTTCGTCTTTGTGAACTTTTGTAGCAGGCATTTAATCGTGTTGGTTTGAAGGGAGTTCAGTTGCAGTTCTTTCTTTAGTTGAGTTAAATACTTAAATTAAGTTGGATTGAAGTGTACACATTTTAGCTGAGGAAAATGCATACATTTTATGTACTTAACTATCTAGTTCAAGATCTCTCTGTAAGCTAAACTTTGTTTGACAATATAATAACATGCATAATTTACTTTTAAGACATGGTTGGTGACAAATGTTTCTTCATGATAAAAAAGGTTACATAGCCTTAAGACACATAAATGTTCTTTTTGTACTTTGCAACCTGCAAATATCAAATTTGGATGAGAAAGAAAGAAAAGGGAAAAAGAAAATGATGCAGCTATTTGATGTCTGACTGAGTCTTTGGCGTGTGGATGGATTCAAAGTTATAATATTCCAACTTGTAGGTTATGCAGGGAGATTGTGGCTTATAGTCCTTCATAATCAGAGTATTTTAAGGTTCCAACTTCAAAGGTGCGTTTGTTTTCATCCTTACTGAATTGACATGACTGGCGAGGAATTTACAGCGTAGTTGTTGAAAAAAAAGGTTATGGTAGTCAACATCTGTTGCTTTCTGATTAATAAGACTATCATTCAGCAGTATTAAATAAAATATTTTATTTGTTGCTCAGTTTCTTTTTTGAGTCCAAGGGTTTATCAGAAATATTTTTCTACCTTCACAAGGTAGGAATAGGACTCTGTACACACCACCCTCTCGTAACCCCATAAGTGGATTAGCATCCTAGCTTTAACCTTATTATCTCTCTTAAACAGCTGTTCCTTGTAGGAAATCGCTTCATTAGTTTTAAGATTAAAATGATAAATTTATAAATCTAACTTAAAATACCATCTGATCCATTTGCACAT
The DNA here is from genome assembly GCF_900185275.1 of Solanum verrucosum. Classification (NCBI taxonomy): domain Eukaryota; kingdom Viridiplantae; phylum Streptophyta; class Magnoliopsida; order Solanales; family Solanaceae; genus Solanum; species Solanum verrucosum. The sequence continues at coordinate 2,295,964 of NW_026019982.1, read as the reverse complement.
TTCTGTGCTACCTTATTTCCTATGGAACACAAATTGTAGATTACTTGATCAATTAGTAAGTGCAGAATAAATATAAACCTATCAAATAGTACTCCACAACTTCTTTGGGGACTTGCTGCAGTGGTATAGCTACATAGATGGAAGGGTGATCAAGTTGACCATCTTTCATCTGAAAAATATATATTTTAGGACTGTGTGGGGAAAATTGAAATTATGTACTCCTTTCGTTCATCTTAGGAAATTAATAAATACAATGTGTAGTTTACTAAACTATCCTTATTTAATAAATGTTTCTTGAGAATTAAATAGAGAGTAAGAGTATAGTTGAAAAACCATACACAATTTTTTGTCTTGAATTTTTAAGATGATACTTATTTTTAATCAAATGGAGTACTTTTTAAGTTGGCTATAGTTATTCTATGTACAAAGTCATCAAAAGTAAATGGTAAAATGATTCTCACCTAAATGGTTGAATCTTAACTAACGGTGGATAAAATATATTATAGAGTATTTCCTATTAGTCCACTTCTATCTGCGCCCAATTCACACGAAATGTGAAAAAGGACGTGAATGGTTGGCCAATGAATTGTAGTAGTATATTGCCAATCAGTAGCTTTCTTGCACAAATTATTATTATTAATATAAATCAATCATGTCAATATATATTAAGTATTCGATTTATTGCTCGTTATCTTAGAAGAAAAAGATTGGTGTATATTTGGTAAGAGAAACCTACTGGTTTAGTGGCGGTTGGCTAAGCATTTATTTTTCTCCACTAAGAGTTAATGTGGGTAGCTGAGACTTATTCAATTTGATAGTGACTTATCAAATCATGATTAATGCTAATGGAATTATCGGATTTAGCTAATCTAGGGGTGTGTTTGGTAATGTTTTCTCGAAAAAACATGTGGGTTTCTTTTACTAATTTTTTAGTATTTGATAAATAAATATGTAATCTAGCAAAAGACTATAGGAGTAGATGAGACAGGGAGTTAGGGTTCAAGGGTGGTGGGGGTAAGTTGGTCAAGGGGTCAGGGACATTGGACGGGTGGAGAGAAGACAATAAACTTGAAATGTCATAGATATAAGGTAATTTTATCTACTAAGATTTGAATAGATAAGAAGAAATCACTTAGTGTTTTGTCGGGAATTGAACTTGAGTTCTCATGTCAATCCACTTGATTGACCATTAGGCCTCACTTTTTGGTATTTTGAAATGCTAGAGTATTTGTGAGATTTATTCTTCCTTAATATTGAAAGTCATTTTTCATATTTTTTTTAAAAGTTACTTTCTAGAAAATATTTTTCAAAACATTAAGCTAACCAAATATGAAAATATTTCTACAATTGCAACTTTTAATAATCTCCATTGATATATTAGGTGCTACAATGGGTGAGTGAAAAATCTTTAGCCTTGACTTTTCTTCCTCGTGTATAGCAAGTTGGGGAACTCTCTTCCAGCTGTGTTTTCCATTAGTTCATAGAATTACTATCATGCCCCTGGATTATTCATGGTTCAGAATTCAAACTAAAAACCAAAGAAAATATATTTGTTCTGGAATGAAATTCAAGGACTTGCTGATGGTTGAAAAAACTGTCATACCTCATGCTATTGTGCATCAATAACATATTCATATTTTAATGGTTGACACATTCTCTATATGAAATATTTGTTCTGTTCAGCTATGTCATAAATGAAGTTTTATGATGTATGACAAATTTAAATATTTGTCTATAATGCTATCAATTCGTCACCATCGACAACAGAATATTTCATGTCTGGTATAGACTATATGTTTGGTAAATTATGAAATTTAATCAGATAGTTTACTCTTCAAATGAATTTATTTTTAACTTCTGCCCCTCGCAGTCGAACTTATGCCTACCAAATTATGATGCACCAAGAATTCTCGCTAATCTACTGTTCCCACATAGAAGATATGAACAGCTTGAAACAAATATTTTGCTTGTTGGAATTTGTCTACGTAAATCTGGTCAGTTTTGAATATTAAACCATATAACAAAATTTGTTTAGAGTCTTTATGTAAACATGGTACTATTGCTAGTTAAAAGTTCATTTTCCTCATTTATTGATCAAAAAAGTAAGTCCATGTTCTTTTTTAAAACAACTGTTTTCTAGTATTTTTTAATTCAATTATTGTTTCTCTAATCACTTCTTTATTTAATAATTTTGTATTTTGGACAGAGGGATTATGGGTGAAAAGTCAATTTAAGATTGTCCTGTTGACGTGACACCAGCAGTCATATGAAAGTTTATTTGTCCATTTTCAAACTGACCCATTCTTCAAGATAATCCCATGAATGGCTTCTCCCAAAAAGTGATATAAATCTCTCTGTCCTCTGAACAAACTCTGAGCAGCTATGGAGATCAAAAACAATTATTTTCTCCTCTTTTCTTTGATGTACCTATGTTTCTCTCTCAAAACCCATCTCTCCATTGAAGCTGCTGACACCATTTCTGCAAATCAATCCCTTTCTGGAGACCAAACAATTATCTCTTCAGGTGGAAAATTTAAGCTTGGTTTCTTCCAACCAGGTAATTCTTCCAACCACTACATAGGCATGTGGTATGATAAAGTGGTTGAACAAACTGCTGTTTGGGTTGCAAACAGGGAAAAACCAGTTCTTGATAAGAATTCTGCAGAGTTAAAGATCTTAGATGGTAATTTAGTACTGGTGGATGAATCTCAAACTCTAATTTGGTCCACAAATATCAGTTCCAGCAACTCGAGTTCTGTTGTAGCAGTCCTCCAAGATGATGGTAATTTGATCTTGACAGATGGGTCTAATTCAACACCACCACTTTGGCAAAGTTTTAATAACCCTAGCAATACTTGGTTGCCTGATTCTAAACTTTCTTACAACAAAGTTACCAATACAACGCAGCTTCTTACTTCATGGAAGAGTGCAGATGATCCTGCACCTGGGCTGTATTCGCTTGAACTAGACCCAATTGAGAAGCAGTATATTATAAGGTTCAATAGAAGTGAGCAATATTGGGATACTGGACCATGGAATAATATAATTTTCAGAGATGTGCCTGAGATGAGTGTTAACTATATTTACAATTTTAGCTATGTGGACAATCAGAATGAAAGCTATTTTACATATTCCCTTTATAATGATTCTATTATCTCAAGATTCATTATGGATGGCTCTGGACAGATTAAGCAACTCACATGGTTGGATAATACAAATAAGTGGAATCTGTTCTGGTCTCAACCAAGACAACAATGTGAAGTTTATGCATTTTGCGGGCCATTTGCTACCTGTCAGGAAAACAATCCCTTCTGTAATTGTTTGGATGGTTTCAAGCATAGTTCAGAGACTGATTGGAATCAAAATGATTTTTCTGGAGGATGTGAGAGGCAAACGAAGTCGCAATGTGGCAATGGTAATGGGGAGAAAGATGACTTTTGGATGCATCCCCAGATGAAAGTACCTGAAAATGCTCAAAATATTTTTGCTGGAAGTGCTAAAGAATGCAGATCTACCTGTTTGAATAATTGCAATTGCACTGCTTATGCTTATGGAAGTTCATGCTCAATATGGAATGGTGAACTCTTGAATATGCAGCAACTCCCACAAAATGATGGCAGGGGCGAGTTGATCTATGTCAGGGTAGCTGCATCTGACATCCCAAAATCAAAGAGTAAAAAGGGAGTTCCAATTGGTGTTTCTGTGGGGTCTGCTGCTGCCGTACTGATCCTTCTGGGCATTCTTTTTGTTGTATTCTGGAGAAGGCGTAGGCATATTGGAAGTGGGAAAATAGTGGAGGGTTCATTGGTTGCATTTGATTACAAAGACTTGCAACATGCGACTAAAAATTTCTCAGAGAAGTTAGGGGGTGGAGGCTTTGGTTCTGTTTTCAAAGGGAAACTATCTGATTCATCTGTTATTGCTGTTAAAAGGCTCGATAGCATCAGCCAGGGAGAGAAGCAATTTCGATCAGAAGTCAGCACAATCGGGACAATCCAACATGTTAATCTTGTACGCCTTCGTGGATTTTGCTCTGAAGGTAACAAGAAACTGCTGGTTTATGATTACATGGAAAATGGATCCTTGGATTCACATATTTTTACCGAAAAGCAGTCAGATGTTATGGATTGGAAAACGAGGTACCAGGTGGCACTAGGGACAGCTAGAGGCTTGACTTATCTCCATGAGAAGTGCAGGGACTGCATCATACATTGTGATATAAAGCCTGAAAACATCCTTCTTGATGCACAATTATGCCCCAAAGTAGCAGATTTTGGCCTGGCAAAGCTTGTTGGGCGCGATTTTAGCAGAGTCCTTACTACTATGAGAGGAACAAGAGGTTATCTTGCACCAGAATGGATATCAGGGGTGGCCATTACAGCCAAAGCCGATGTTTATAGCTACGGCATGATGCTTTTGGAAATTGTATCAGGGAGGCGAAACTCCGAATACTCTCACGATGGGAAAGTGAAATTCTTTCCTAGTTGGGCTGCACGTGTAGTAGTTGATGAAGGCGATATCCTTAGCCTATTGGACAATAGGCTGGACAGAGCTGCTGATGCTGAGGAGGTGTCAAAAATATGTAAAGTTGCATATTGGTGCATCCAAGATGATGAATTCCAAAGACCCTCAATGGGTCAGGTTGTTCAGATTCTTGAAGGAGTTTTGGATGTGAATTTGCCTCCTCTCCCACGCTCTCTTCAAGTTTATGCAGATAATGAGGAGCACATCGTTTTCTTCACCGAGTCATCCTCGAGCCAGACTAGTTCACAAGCTCAGAGCAAGACTTCAAGTACAACATCTCAATCTAAAAGCATCACAGAGTCTACGAATTCCAGGTCTTGAAGATGGCTTTCAACTTCTACTTGTAATATATATCATTAGTAACTAATTTGAATTATCTATGCTTAGCTCTGTAAAATCATTTAATGTTTAGCCCTAGCATTATCTGTTGAGTTTGCCGGGTTCACTAAGTCTATATTATTTCATACTTTTGGTAATTTTGTGGTGATTATTGTCAATAAATATCAACTATTAACATTGGAAATGACAGTTGCGATGTCCGTATAGCTATGGCCTCTTTTGAAGAGAGAAAAGAAATGGAGAAAATCAAATGATGGAATGGCTTTGCTCGAGTGTCCTAGGGATAATAGTTCATCTTTCTGAACTCCCCAGCTAAATTTGTGATACAATTGCCTCTACCATGAACAATTTTGAATTCAGTTCGTAGGAATTGCTTCCATCACTAACCAGTTCAGTATGGCTAGTGGGCTTTTGTGTTTGAACCTTGAAATCGGACCTATTCGACAAGACTAGATCCATCTACAAACCTAGGTCCAATATTTGCATCTACAAGCTAGCCATCTATAGACGGACATCCTTTAGCTGCAGTCTTCTCCTATTGGGCAAATACTTTTCTCCTTTAGGCTCCTGTAAGGGCGGATATGAGAAGGGCCCCCCTCTCCCTTGTCAAAGCTTAGTTATCCATGAATAAGAACTCGTTTTGCTTGTTGGATGACTTGGACTGTTATTTTTACCAGAACTTCAGCTCCTCCCTTTTCCTTGAAATATTTTCTGGTTCCTTTCTTGGACCAATGCCAATGTGTAGACTTGTGCTTTGTCATTTTGTCCATTTGCTCTACAATTACTAGTTGAATAGTCTTTTTTTGTAACACAAAAATTTGTGGCCAGAAAGTTTGGATTGAAATTAAGATGCTGGTAATCAGCCAAACCCTCCCTTCATAAGTCAGAGAAAAATGTTTTTCAAAATTTTTGACAAATCAAACATGAAAAATTAGAGAATATTTTCTAACCCTAAGAATCTCCAGTTGAACATCCCCTAGCAGACGCTAAAAAAAAAAGTCAAACCCGAAGCATGTGAGAATTATTGGAAGCAATATTAGCAACAAGAAATAGTCACCAATATTTTAAGGAACTTGGTTCTTTGTTTTTTTTTTTCACCCCTCCGTGTGAGTCAAATTCACAATTTCGAGTTGGAAGTGAGGGGTTCTTTGGTTTAGTTTCGGATTGAAAATTGAAAATTTTGTTTTTGCGGATTTAGAAAAGAAAAAAAACCCAGCAAAAACCGAATTATTTAATATTTTATTTACTTAACATATAGTCGTCATTTAAGGGACTTTAAAGTTTTGAGTGTTTTACCATTTTCTTACTTACTCGCTTCTTTGTATTAATTTATAGATATAAAATGCATCATTCTCAATCTTTATAGCAGGGCATGTATTTTAATGTTTTATCTATGACTTATAATAGAAAAATATATTTAAGACATTTGACATTATATTTTCTCATTTCCATTCAAATCTAACTATTTGCTTATATTAATTATCCTACGTGACACAACTGAATAATCAAAATTGAAAAAATCATAAGCAAACCAAACCAAATTTGCTCTAGTTTGGATTGTATTGTACCTTTTCAGAACCAAAAATTGAAAATTATAAGATCAAATCGAAAAATTGAATGTACACCTCTACCATTTAGTTTCATCGTACATCTAGGTGATAGCCCTTTTCTTCCATACTTTCACAAATTCATGACCCATAATAACTTAGAGGCCCTTTTAATAAAAACTTTAAGTCTAAATGGACCATCTGGGTCGAAGTCAAAGATCTCCAAGGCTCCAACAAGATGCCCAACTTGTTCATAATATATAACTTTTGAGCCCAATTTATATTCTATAGTTCAATTTATGAGTCATTGCACGGATATTCCTATTTTGGGGTGATCTTTGATTTTAATCTTTTAGAGTAGCATTTTAAATAAAAATAAAAATAGTAAAAAGAATCTTTGATATCAAAGAAGACAAATCAAAGTTTGCAAGGCAAAAGTTTATAAGGCACAATTTATGCATTATGAGAAATAAGTTTGGTTTCAAAATATTCTGCCGTAAGAATCTTACAACTGCTAAATTATGCCTTGCAAGATTAAAAAAATTGCAAGACAATTCACAATCCAAAACTGGCAAGACACAAGTTATACAAGATATAATTCTGTTTCAAAAGTCACAAAATTATGTCTTTTTCTCTAAACTTTTATCAAGACAAAAGTTCTCTAATATAATAAACTTTACAACTTAAATACTACACAATTTATGTCGCTCTAAACTTTTGCCTTCTAAAATTACGCTCACAAATTTTACTCTAGATGTATCATTATTATGAGTTTTTTAGTTCTTACACATAAAAAGCTAAATCATTTTCTTTTATTCAAATCGTAAATGGTGATCAATGTTTAACCCAAAATATATTTTTGGTATATATGTATACTAGACAACTAGTTAAGGGGGGCTATATATCATGTATATGCTTCTCAATCCACTTTATTAATATTTAATCATTATATTTTTTATTAGACAACTAGTTAAGGGGCTATATATCATGTATATGCTTTTCAACCCGCTTTATTAATATTTAATTATTATATTTTTGGTTATAAAATTTTCCTACTATATACGTGTCATTGTGTGATCAAAGTTTATTTTTCCTCTTTCTTCGCAAGCACCTAATCTAAGACGGTACCAAAAGAGGAGAGGATATTCTTCCGATAAAGTAGAAAGAAAAATATCACGGCAGAAAAACAGCTTTTAGCAGCAATGTATACACATATTAATAAAAGAATGCTAGTAAAATCTTTACTAATATTAGTTAATTTTTATTAGATTCAATGCTGGTTATAGGCTTTAGAGATATTTATAAAGAGTGTTAATTGTTGCTGAAAATACATATTTAACGATAATTAAACTATTATCCTTAATTAATTACCTTTAAAAATCATTTTTTATGTATGTGTATTATATTATTATATTTACATATGAATGAAGTTAGGTTTAAGCAACACCAGAATCTATATATTTATATAATTGTAGATAAAATATCATATAACACAACAAAAAAAAAACACTTTATAGCAATCAACTAAATACTCAAGTGGGAGTTAAATCTTTGTTGAAAACTAAGATATTGTAAAGGACCTTAGCACACTTTTGCTACTAAAACTTTTATAGCAAAAGCAGAAGCACCCCTCTGATCTCCACACCATTTTTCTCTCCCTCAAATTGAAATTATGTTTTATTCATATACATTATACTAAAAGAAACATTATTTTTATTAATTTTTTTCGCTGAAAAATGTCCGATGGTTATTTTCATTGATATATCGATTGAATCAATAAAACAAAAAAATAATTATATTTTTACATGAAAAATTAAGAAGTCTTTCAGTATTTCAATGAAATTTATATCTATTGTGTTTTCTTAATAAATTGATTTGATTAAACAATTATATTTATAACACAGTTTTTATTAATTATGATGAAAAAGTATCTATTTTTTTATAGGGTATGTCAATATGTATTAGATATCCCTTTAATGATTTGATTTTACAAAAAGCCAACGAAAACGAAGTTGGCGATAAAATAAATTAAAGGTGAAAGAAACTAAGTGAAATCTCATCCTATACTTTTTTTTTCTTTATAAAACGTAAACTTCAGTATTAAGCAAAGTTTGATACATTTTTTTTATATAAATATTCCATGGAGAAAAGTTTGGATACTTTGAGTGATGCTCGTGGCACAAAGTTAGATCATGAAAAGGATGAGTATGCATTTAATTATTTCCATCCAACTCCAAAAATAAAAATAAAAAAATTGAAGGGATAATGACTATCAATTGTTTCACGAGGCAATAACTATTTTATAAGCTCCTCCCTTCATTTTTTATGAGTTATGATAAGCTCAACTTTTTTGCTTTTATGCAAAATAATGGGTAAAATTTATCCGCATCGGATGTTTACACTAATTCAATACACACACATCATGTGTTTTAATTTACAGTTTATTTTACTTAATTTTAGTTAATTAACATGTATTTTACTTCATTAAATCACGTAATAATGGAAATTGCATTAATTTAATGTAAACACCCGATACAAATAAGTTTTTCCTGAAAATAATAAATAATACAAATATGCTATTGAACTTTTAAAAATGATTAACTTACACTATGCGTTAATATTGGACACATTTATGTTATTATCATGTCATAATGATCAAAGTGCACATTCATATCATTCTTTATTAATGATTCAGCTAGTTAATTTTAGAAAATAAAAAATCTATATAGTATGTAGTTAAACTGAAAAATATATTATGTTTTTCTTTAAAAAAAAAAAAACTCAGAAGTTAAATGTTACTCCGTTCATTTTTACATGTTATATTTATATTTGAATTTGACATATCTGTTAAGAAAATAGTGATGTACATAATTATTTTATTACACTATTTTTATTAATTGATGTTTAATAATATTAAGTGTTGAAAAATAATTTGAAAAATATGTAATTAATACTACATGTATAACATGAAAAAAATAATTATCTTTTTTAATACGTTAAAAATGACAAATAAAAATGAAAATCTATTTTTAAAATATTGAACAAATAAAACCGAAAGGAGAGAGAGTAATTTACCATAGTAAATAGAAGTCTGTTTTTTCATATTTCAGTTGGGGCAACTACATAGGATTTTCCAACTAAGGTGAAAATCAAAACCCCTAAAGATGTTACAATAATTGCATAGACCTTACCAATATATATAAGCACAAATAAAATAAAAATAACCAAACATACACAACAAAATGAAAAATCCATGACTTTGTCACATTCTGCTGTAACATTTTTTGCATCTTTTTTATGATCATATGAGTTTGATCTTGATAATTCATCTTCTATAGAACAACAACATGATGAAGTTGAATAAGAAAATTCATAGCTTGCTTTTCTTAATAACTTGTCTTTTTTGTTTCTCCTCTTATTTTTTGTTTTGATCAACTGCAAAATTAAAGTGAAGGTACCATAGTCAAAGGTCATTCAACGCATAAAATTTAAATTCTGAATCAGTCTATAGCTAATTTTTTTTTTTTTTGATAATATGTCGTTTATCTTTTTTTAATAAGATTAACGGTAAATTTTATTGTTTCAACTATAAAATTTGTATGACATAGTAAAAAGAAAGGGACTTACAGTTGGATCTTGTTTGTGATGCACGTCAATGGGTTTAAAGCAAAGGAAAAGTTTGTTCTTCATTTATTTGTTTCTCAACTTTAAAATCAAATGAAGAGACTCAATTTATATTATAAAGTTAGGGGCAGTAGTAGTTGAAATCAAGAAATATTTTTTGTTTGTCATGTGGCAATTTGGCTGGCTTATTTAGCATTTAGTTTACTAGATCCAATGATCAAAATGCACTGCATCAAAAATATCTGTAGTAGTAATTAATTAATGACAACAATTTAACTGTTGTTAAGTATGTATTTGTAGTGATAATTAATATTCTTTGTAAATATTTTTAAAGCCTATAATAATATTAGATCTAATAATAATTAAGTAATGTTTGTAAATATTTTAACACTCTTTATTAATATGCATATTTATTATCGCAAAAAAATATTTTTGTTATAGCGATGGTCTTCAAACAATGTGATTAGACTATTTTAATCTTGAATACACTTTTTTAAAATGTGATCATTCTAATTTTTATTATATGTATCACGTAATTGAAATAGTTCTTATATTTCGTGTCCTAACAAATGGCAACAAATAAGTTGTACATAACATAAGAAGGAGGGAGTACCCACAAGTATTATTTACCCAAAATTGAAAAGATTTTTAACAAAATAGCAATATAAAGAAATCTTACCAATTAGAAAAAGAAAGAAAAGAAGTTTGGATTCATTTAATAATTAATTTTATCATTTTTTATTGTTAAAAAGAAATAGTCTGTAGCACCTCTATTTTGGGATTGTAGACTTGTAGTATTAATCGTAAATATTAGTAATTCTTTTAATTACTTAACCTAAGCATTGCCTTTCATCTAAAAGGCAATTGACGTTCATATGAGTAATTGCTGTTAATAAGTCCAAATCTCCATCATATCAAAGTTGGTGGTATCGATTTTTTTTTTTCCTTCTTTCTGGTTTTATTCTTAATATTAAGTTATTAACTATTCATTCGAAATCATTTCTCAAGTCCATTAAAGATTATACATCAATTAATATAAATATGTAATTCATTTATTATTCTTTAAGACGTGCATGTGTGCAAAGTTTATTATGAATGAGTAAAAATGAACGAAAAAGAGTGTGTACTCCCTTCCCGCCGTCCAACAATTGTTGTCCACTATATTATTTTGAGATGTCCAACAATACTTGTCCACTTTATGAAATCACTGGATAATTTTACACAGTTCCTAATTTACCCTTATTATTAATTATAGTCATTTCTCTATTACATTTTTCAAGATATTATATTTATTATATTCAAAGGGTGATATAATAAAATTACTCTTCTATTTATAGTTTCTTAAGAAATGTGCAAAATATATGTTACCTAACTCATAAAGGATCGAAAAGAGTGTGTTACACCAACATGGGTTGTGGTGCACTGGTGGGAGTGCTTCACCCTTAACCAGAAGTATCGGATTCGAGCCTTGGGTATGGAGAAAATCATGTTGGGAGCACTACCCCCGAATGGGCCCTGCAGTGCGTGATCCGAATTTAATCGGAACTCTAATGTGGGTTTCGGACACTAGGTAGGAAAAAAAAAGAGAGTGTGTTACAACATATATTTCAAGAACTTGGAAGATCTATAAATTTTAAAATCGTTCCAATCTATACGGACGAAAAATTATTTGAATAGTAATTTCTAATCAAATAAGACAAATTTAATCAAGTAATAAAATATTGAGATGGGTGAAATCAAGATGAACAAAATACTCGAATAGCTAAATGTTGGCATATTCATAACATAAAGAATCAAGTTTTAAATTATCCTCATATATAGTTCCGTACTCTCTTGTCCTAATTTTATGATTTTTTTATAAAAAAAATTGGCATTACTATTGAAAAAAATAAAACATGTGAGTTGTCTTTTGCAGTATCTAAGGAAAATATATACTATAATTTAAAAAATTCAAAATGCATATTCAAACTAAATATCAATTTCAAGTTAACCTTATTTCAAATCTATCCAAATGGATCCTAAATATAATTTGGTGTAAAATAACGAGTGTGAGCAATTTTTTCTCTCTACAATCTACATAGTTAATGTACTTGTATGTATAGTACACCAATTAAATTAAATTAATCGCTTCTACAATAATTTATTGCACGTACTAAAGTGATATACCATTCCAAAAGAATCACAAAAGCTACAAGTCTTTAAGTATTGTTCAAGTAAAAACACTTAACTTCCTTTTTCATGTCAACAATTGAAATTTCTCACTTTCGATTAATCGACTTCGATATCAAAGCTTTAGACCCCACTTTACAGAATTTCACTGAATATATTATTGTTGTCGAGTCTGATAATAAGGGATAGAATAAAGCCATGATAATGTTAACACTATGGCCCAAGATTTACCTAGAAAAATTGTCATGAATAGAGCAATGACAATTAAATACAACAAGGAACAATAGTCCTTTTTCTTCTTGTCACATGATGATGTTGAAGTAGTACTAGAAGTTTTTGGATTTGTCCAATTTGATGATGACAACTTTTGAGATTCATGTGAACCTGAACTGTCTTTTTCTTGTGAGATTTTATTAACTTCTTCAACTTCCATTTCTGGTTTTCTTGATTCATGATTTTCCAATTTCTTGAAGCACTTTTCATCTTTATTCCAATTCACTTTACTTTTCAATTCAATCTCAAGTTGCTGAATATTTCTCTGTACATCAAAAATAGCCACAATTTTTTTTTTTGTCATAAATCAGAAAGTATAACAAGGGAGTGAAGAATTGTGGGCTTTTCAAAATATTATATTCAAGACTTGAAAATTGAAATGATCTTACCCTAAAATAAAAATAATTTTTAGCGACAATAAATATACACAATAGTAAAAATGTTAAATTTTTTATCGACATTACTAATAGGGACATTTGTAAAAAATGCTAACTATCACTAAAAAATATATAACTATTACTGTTAATTATTTCTGGTTAAAGATTATTTTTAATATAGTGTTAATGGACCAAAATCTATTAGGAATTAACAAGTACTATAAATTATGAGTATTCTATACTCCGTCTGTGTCCCAACTCCCAATTTATCCAAAAGATTCAGAGTACAAGGGTCAAAATACATAAATTCGATGGATTGATTTTTCAGAAGTCACACAATTAATAGTTATTATCTTAGAAAATCACATCTCTTTTCGATTCAAAAGATAGTAATTTTTCAAAATAATAACTATAAGTTGAGCATTATTCGAGAAATCAACTCTGATTTTAAAAAAAGTAGAAGAAAATTACTACAACCCAACACAACCAAAAAAAATTCAATATTAAAGAAAAATTATAGTAAAAAAAAGTTATTAAACGCTCCAAACAGTAACACCTTCACATAAAATGAGACAGTAAAGTTCGAAAAATATAAAGAGATAATACTAACCAGAGGATCTTGAAACAATATGGCTTTACAAAGTCGAGGGAAATTCTTGTATGAAAAGATTTTCCGGGTAGGAAGTTTGTGGATACTTTTATTAAACGATGGATTCGTTATTTTTTCGTCTGAATCTTTTACGAAGATATTCATAGACGAAGAAACAGTACTATTGTTGTTTGTTGAAAGAAGAAGATCAGTAGAATCCTCTGTTTCAACAACAGAAGGACAATAACAAAGACAGAATTTTTTCTTCATTGTTTACTTACAGAGGATTTCGCAGAGAAGTTTTTTTTTGTTTAAAGAAGCAGTTTAAGGTTGTGGGCGCGACATAAAAGGAGTAAGAAAAGGTGTGGGAAATATGCTTACTTTTGTTTGCTCACTATTTGAACACTTTTTTAACTCACCAAGTTAGGTAGTTTCGGACTTTATTATTGGAGTTAAGTTAATAACGAGGTGAATTTCAGATTCAGATGTCCTAATCTTAATGAGATTTTAATCGTGTTTTTTTAATGGGATAAAGGACAATATACCTTCGAACTATCGTAAATGGTATGCAGATACCCTCTGTTATATTTTTGGGACATTGGTGTCCCTGCCGTCCAAAAATCAGAGTATATATGCTCTTCACTCTAATGGAAGACTAAATAGGGACTAGGGACACGTGACACAATTTTATCTGTCGATCTGGTATTTAATAAATGTCGGATCGGTGGATAAGATTATGATATGTGTATGTCCGTTAGTATAAAGGGTATATATGCTCTAGTTTTTGGACGACAGAGGCATCAATGTCCTAAAAATATGACGGAGTGTATCTGCATACCATTTACAATAGTTCGAGAGTATATTTGTTCTTTTTCCCTTTTTTAATTGGCCAACCATTTTAAGTAAAGTTTTTTTTTTTTTTTTATTGAAATTTTATATCTATCATTGTCACTGAGAAACAATTACAATTTGAGAAGGAGGTCAAGACCTTGCCTTCTTGAAGATTACAGTAGCACTGGGTAAAAAAAGTTGCACAAAGGTGACAACTAGCAAAAGACTTCTCAAGGAGGGTCATAGTAAATCAAGGAAGGCTTCCTTTTTTTAATCCTAAAGGATGGAAATTGCCATTTATCTAAATTGAGGAGTCCTTTAACATGTGCTGGCAGACTGGATGTGTCGGTAATAACTATGGTAGTGTTGGTTAGATGACTATAAGAAACAAGTTTGTCAGCCACTCTGTTGGCTTCCCTATAACAGTGATTGATCTGAATATTGTGTCTGAGGATCAACTCTCTGATTTCTTCCACCGTTTTTCTCATCCTCCAAGGAGTAGACCATAAATTGAGAATGCTATTTAGGAGGAGGAGGGAATCTGTTTCAACTGTAGTAAAGATGTGTCCATTGGCAATGCACCACTTCAGGCCAAAGAGGAAGGCTTTTGCTTCAGCAGTATTGCTGGTTCCATTTCCCAGGGGAAGAATAAAGGCCATAATGCAATTTCCATTTGAGTCTCGCACCACTCCACCTCTTCCACTAGATTCTCCAATACAAGAGCCATCCATATTCAACTTCATAGAGTGATGCGAGGGTCTCGACCATTTAACCGTGGTGTGGATAGTGTCTTCAAGTTGTATTTCCATGAGCTTAAGTAGGCTTTCCCAATTCTCCGGAAGGTTAATGTTGGAGAAAACCTTTTTGGTTAAGTGAAAGATGTTGAAGACGATCAGAGAAATAGATATTTTGGTGGACGGTCTCTTTTCCTCATATCTAGAGTTGCACCTTAATCTCCATAATTCCCAGATAATGATTGGAAGGATGATACTTAAATCATATTCAGCGACTGGATTTTTGGATGTGGAATTCCAGCATCTTCGGAGCAATTCTCTGAGATTTGTGTGCCTTGTGATAATGCCCATTCTGCCAATTATGGAGCTCCAGATTCGTTGTGCGTAGTCTCCTTTGCAAAATAGGTGTTCTGAGGATTGAAGTCCAAGGTTCATACCTATAACAACACAACAAACACATTTAGAAACAATGGTTATTTTAAACTTCTTGACTATCTTATCATCAGTAGGCATTCTGTTATAAATTGCCCTTCATGTAACACAAGACATTTTATATGGTACATGTTTATGCCATATTTTTGCATCAATACGAGCAAAAGGTCTCCTCTTTCTCAAAAGCTTCCAGGCTGAAGATACTGAAAACTTCCCAGATTCAGCAGCGGTCCAGAGAGGAATATCGTCAAGATTATTTGCCAGTGATATTTCTTATCTTCCTCATTACCTGGCCAGTAGAACCGAGTAAGGTACCTCTCAATCACCTCAAGGGTGCCTTTAGGGGGTTGACTGTTGCCAAAAAATGAACATTTAGGGCAAGCAGGACATGCCTAATGAGAGTCGCTCTTCCTCCTGTAGACAACAATTTAAGATGCCACCCTTTAATTCTATTGGTAATTTTACAGATCAGATCAGTGAAGATTTCAAAGAGTTTCCTCCCATCATATATGGGACATCCCAGATATTTAATAGAAAGATGCTCGTATCTCATTCGAAAATTTTTTCCAACCCTTTTGATAGAGATAAGAGGGGTGGTATGAGCCATGGTGTAGGAGCATTTGTTCTTGTTGATTGATTGTCCAGAGACTCTTTCATAGCTTTCTAGAGTTTTAAGGATAGCTTGAAGAGTGGCTTTCCTCCCGCTACTGAAAACAATAGTGTCATCTACAAAAAAGAGATGGTTAATTTGAGGACCATATGGATGCATAAGAAACCCTCTAAACGCAGAGACTCTATACAGAGAATTAAGCATCTTGAAAAGTAATTCTGTCGAGAGAACAAAGAGACTAGGGAAGAGGGGGTCTCCCTGTCTAAGACCCCGCCCAGATTTAAAGAAACCTTGCCTACTTCCATTCACAAGAACAAAATACCAATTATAGGAGATGAACATATTACTAAGATCAATCCAACTTTTAGCAAAACCAAACCTCCTCAAAATAAAGCACAAAAAAGACCAAGAGACTCTATCGTAGGCCTTAGACATGTCTAGTTTAATAACAACATTCCCCCAAAAATTAGATTTGCCGATATCATTGACAATTTCTTGGGCAAGGAGGATATTTTCAGTAATAGCTCTCCCTTTAACAAAACCACTTTGGTTGGGGCTAATTATATTATGAAGAATTTTGGAAACCCTTTTATTGATCAATTTAGCAATGATCTTGCACGAAGTATTACAAAGACTGATAGGCCTAATCTCAGAAAAATCTTGAGGAGAATTAACTTTAGGAAGCATCACTATACAAGTGTGGGAGAATGAAAGGATAGCACCTTGAAAGAATGAAATTATTGCTGCATGGAGGTCCGCTGCTATGATTTGCCAGGTTGATTGGTAGAATTTTCCATTTAGTTCGTCAGGCCCAGGGGCACTGTCTGGATCAATTGAAAAAATAGTGTTTTTGATCTCTTGGAGAGTTGACAAGCTGTTAAGGTTGTTGTTGTCTTCAATGGTGACAACCCTTTCTACGAGATTAAAAATATTACTATCTTCCTCAGTGGGCTCAGCTTTGAACAGATTGGTGAAAAAATTGACTGCAACATCAACAACTTGAGTTGTTCCCTCTACCCAATTACCCTCTTGATCTTTGATTTTGTGTATTGAGTGCTTTTTTCTTTTATCCTTGATTACCCTGTGGAAGAAAGCAGAGTTAGTATCACCATCTTCAAGCCATTTAATCCTAGCCTTTTGGCTTAGGACTTTTTCTTGAATTTTCAGGAATCTAGTGAATTCAACCTTAGCCTTAGAAATGTTTATCCTGTTCTCCGGAGTATTATTGTTGATGGAGTTCTCTTCCAGGTCTTTAATAGTATTTTCTAGTTTCTTAGGTTCTTCATGGAAGTCTCCATAAGCTATTCTAGACCATGCACTAAGAGCTTTGATAGTGGCCTTGAGTTTTTTATGAAGGACTTGTAGGGCGTTTCCTTCTTGATCTTAAGACCAAGCTTCCTGTACAACACTGAGAAACCCATCATTTTCAGTCCAAAAATTGAGGAATCTGAAATATTTAATAAAGTTAACATCTACAGGACTATAATTATTTAAGAGGGGGCATGGTCAGAGCAAGTTCTAGAGAGATGAGTAACCGTGGTCCCATTAAAAACATCAAACTAGTGGTTGTTATAAGCAAATCTGTCAAGCCTCTTCCAGATTGTATTGGGCGGGTCTCTATTGTCACTCCAAGTGAACTTTAACCCAAGATATCCAGCATCCTGCAAATCACAATCTTCCAAACAAGATATAAAATCAAGACTGAAAGGGGAACAAAATTCGACATAATGTGTAAATTAGGGGTGTTAATGAGTTGGTTCGATTATTTAATTTAATTTATAGCATATTAATTTTTCAGTTAATCTATTATGTA
The DNA here is from genome assembly GCF_900185275.1 of Solanum verrucosum. Taxonomy (NCBI): domain Eukaryota; kingdom Viridiplantae; phylum Streptophyta; class Magnoliopsida; order Solanales; family Solanaceae; genus Solanum; species Solanum verrucosum. The sequence goes on along the minus strand of NW_026019982.1, from coordinate 2,278,102 downwards.
TTGCCATAATCAAACTTTTGGAAATCGTCTCGATTTATCTTTGTTATGGTTGATGTATTTTAGATATTTTTTTGAAACGTCATGTAAGAACTACAAGTAGAAGTAAAAACAAGAAATCATATATACTTATATTGGACTTTGGCAAAAATTGTTTTGATATTTATGAACACAAAACCAACAATAACAGTAAATATCTATTTTTTGGTCTAATGCATTCAAATTGTATGAACAATCTCTTCACGTCGAGCATGAGTCTTTGTTTGCAAAATTTTATATTTTTTTTTTAAAAAAAAATTGAAACCACAACTAAGAGTTTGAATTCCTAATTTTAGGAAAATTTTATATTAGAAATTGAAGTTGATTTTTTTTTTTGCAAATTTCATGAACAAATGCTGATTTGAAATCAAAACTTCAAAACTTATCAAGTGCTTGAGCACCTGCACAACTAATTGATTAGGTAAGGATTTGAGTTACACTGAAGAGTAAATGAGAACACTATTAATTTTACTAGAGGATGGAATAGAAAAAAGAGAAAAGACATAAAATCATCATTGAAGTTGTCTCGAATTTTCAAAAAACACTTTAACTTTGTGGACGTCCTATTACCCCACAAAAATATTAAATATCTTTTCAATTATACCATTTCGACCCATTTTCTCACCTGGTATGTGAGCACGCAAATAACGGTCGTGGAGGTAATTTTTTGCTGCCAAAAACCAACTAAAAAGCGTCATGTTTCAGTTGTTTTCTTTATAATTATTTACTTCATTTAAATACATCATCGTCCCCAACAAACTCAACAGAGAAATGGAAGAAATGATGTACTTCATTTAGATACATCATCATTCTTAATGGAAGCACATTTTATAATAGGGTTTGTGCAGATGGTAAATACCCTCGATCTGGTTCAATTTTAAGATTGTGAGTTTGAATTATTAAAAAAAAATTAAAACTTCTAAGGAGAAGTGAAAAAAATAGAGGTAAATTTAGATCGAGTCGTGAAATATAAATTGTTATCCTTCATCAAAATGAAGCAAATGATCTTCAACCAAAGTTGTGCCAAAGAAAACAAGAAGACAAACTGAGAAATGGAAAACAAAAAAAAAGAACAAGTTTTTTCTTTTTTAAAAAATCAGGTCGGGTGAATTTAATATTCAAATTAAATTAATTAAATTAAAATGTGAGCATCATGCGCATCTTACTTAGTGACAAAAATGAGTCGAAATGGTATATTTACAAAGGTATATAATACTTCTATGGGGTAATAGGATACCCGCAAATTTAAGGTGTCTTTTTGAAATTTCGGGACAACTTCAATGATGACTTTATGTTTTTTCTCTAGAAATAATAATAATCAAAATTTCAAATTAGGTCCCAAATTCTATGGCCAAAAACACCTACAAAATTGAATCTGAATTCGCCATAGATTATGCTTTGAAGTTGTAAACGGGCTTTATAATAGGATGGGCCTTCGAAGTCGCTTATATTTGGGCTCAGAATCCAATATAAATTTGGGCTTTATTAAACAGGCTTTATTAAAGCTAGCCCCAACTCACCAATGGGCTAGCTTCTATACCCTATAAAAGACAATGGATGCAAGATTAATATTCATTTGATTATGGACTCTAGTTTTTACATATTTGCCAAACAATTATATGTTTCTTAATTTAAATTAAGAAAACTTCTTTTTCATTTTAATTAAGTTGTTAGATAGAATTGATTGGTAAGTAACCTTTTCTCACAATCTTTTCTTATACTCTATCTATCAATTCGAAAACCAAATTAAAAATGCAAGTGGTTAACCATGATTACCACAACAATAATATATGTAGTGTAATTCTACCTTATCTTAACTTGTTACTGTGCCCAACCTCTCGCGTGCATCTCTTTTCTAGCACATCTTTGCACCTCCTTTTCACATGCTCGAACCATCTCAGTCTTGTTTCTCTTATTTTGTCTGTTACTTATATCTCTCCCACCTTCTGCAATATAACTTCATTCCTAATTATCATTCTCTCTGTTTATGCCCAGATTCTGACTGCATATTAGTTGACTCAGTTCAGTTTTAAAGTTTATCAATTATCATTTGTGAACCAGTAAGATATCAATTATTTTATTTCTGTTTATTCGTTAAGATTTCACACATAAAATTTCTTTGATGAAAATCACTTAGAAACAAAGTGCAAACCAACTAATCCATGCACTAGAGTTGGTAAATTTAATCTTATTGCTCAAAAGCAAATATTGAGACTTTATAGAAACAACTAATAAATATAATTTCCGTGAGAAGTAAAAGTATGAAACTAAACCCTACGTAAATAGCTTTATATATCAGAGTATAATTATAATTTATTAATGTACAATCACGCTATCAATTAACCTATTAATAAAAAAACTCAAACCCAATAAATAAATAATCTAAATCATTAAACCAATAATTCATTACTGATAAGCGATAAACCAATAACTCATTACCAATAAACCAATAACATTTCTTTAATTGCCGTTATCAATTTTAATTCAATTTTAAATAGCCTTAACAATGAATTATTGTTTTAGCTCATCGCCGCTACCTTCATCTAACCATTTCACTTTCTTTGAACGAAGTACTCTGTAGAATTTAACAATGAATTATTGTTTTAGCTCCTGTCAATTCACTCAATCCGTTCTCACCTATTATTATTTATTTTTTTGAAAAAAAAAAACAAATATGAGTTTTGTCTATTCTCATGTGTGTGAAAGGAACATTAACATTTTAAGAAATGTGAAAACTTTTAGTATATTCACAAAATTAAAAACAAAGCCTGATGACAACGTAACTTTATATATTTCATATATATAATATAAAACTAAAAGTGTGAAACATAATTCTCTGAAATGAATCCTTGTGGGGGCTCTTGTGTTATAATAATTAGTGTGACCATGACCCTACTTAGTTTCACAAGTAAATTTGTGTTGAAAAAAAACAAACAAAATATAATTGTTATGAGGTCTTATTTTCTAATTAATTCAATGATTTTTGTTTACTACTTAAAAACTTTATTCAATTTTTGTGGTTCAAACACGTTATACATAAAGTGATTTTTTTCTTTTAAGTCATAAGTCATAAGTCATCACCTTTTGGACTCAAAAGGAAAGGAAGAATTTAGAAAGTAGCAAGTCTTCAATTAATTGACTGACCAACTGGCAAGAATGAGAACTAATGAGTCAATGGTGGAAAACTCGTGGTTACTACGAAATATAATAAAAGTATAAATGACGATCTAACATGACCAGAAATTTTTAATAACTCAGTTAATTGATTATTTAATTTATTTATTTTTATTAGTGAGAGTTCGATTTATCCTGTTGTAATTCTTCTCTCTACCCTAATTGAAAAAGAAAAAGAGATAAGCATGAAGAGACTTGAACTACAAATAAAAGAGTTTTAATTAAGTTATATGTATTAGTGTAAGGAATTTTTGTATTATCGTGTTATATTTATTTATTATAATAGGTAACTTATTTTATTTATAATATTATCAATCTCAGATACTTATCTATAGTATTTTCTTTTTTTTGGATGACCTGATAGAAGAAATAGACGTAGAACTCCAATGGCAAATTCGATTAAATAAATCTAGTAGTTTCTACACAAATAAAATATTTGTATAATATATTTATTAAATTCAGAATTTGATCATTAATATTTGAAGTCATTTCTCTAAACTTCGAAATCCGTAAAGTTAAAAGTTAATCTCGCCTCTACTTGATAATATATACTTACTTCCCTCTGTCCAATAATAATTGTCCACTATTGACTTTGCATACTTCTTAAAAAATTATAAATAGAAAAATAATTTTGTTATATCACCATTTGAATATAATTAATATAATGTCTTGAAAATGTAATAGTAAAATGACTATAACAAATGATAAGGATAAATTAGGAACTAAATATGTAAAATAAATTATCCATTAATTTCATAAAGTGGACATGTCACGACCCAGACCGTCGTGATTGGCACCCACACTAACTCTCCGATGGAGAACCACTACTACAACCCAAACCAAGCAACTAAACCAAAACTAAGGCATTTAAGTACACGAAAGCAGGAAAATACTAGGAAAGAAATAGAGTTTCCATAAACTCTAACAAAAGTCTAACAATAATAAACTAACAATGCGAAAGTAATGCCTTGAACCTGAAAGTCAATGTACCAAAACATCTAAAGTTCAACAAGTCTAAACAAGAAGGGATACAACCCCAAACTAGCGAGCTATTAACTAACTAGAAAAGTCTAAGTCCGAAATGGTGGACATAGACGAAAAAGAACCCATGGCAGCCCGAAAGAATTAGCTCACTCTTGAATTCAAACGATCACTGATCGTTTAAGCGAAGTCTGTCAATAGCCACCGGAAGATTCCCTGTACTCAACAAAAATAAGAGCAAGTGTGGTATCAGTACGCAACCACAGTGTACTGGTAGGATCACTCTACTATCCCACTAGGCGTAACATAAGCAAGTCTATACAACATTATAAACATGCAAAATACCGAACATATACAATATCGATTATCACATGCTTAACAATATACACAATTATGACAAGTCATTGGTCCTCTCATGGAACCCAAACCCAAACCCAAACAGTTAGTATACTAGAACGTGGTATCCGGTCCAGTGTTTATACCGGAACGTGACAACCGATCCCATAATTATGCCAAAATATGGCAACTGATCCCAATTAGTTATGTCGGAACGTGGCAACCGATCCATTCAACACACCACAATCACAATCACAATCACAAGTATCTTCTCAAGTTCATACAAATAAGTCATGATTCATGGCATTCGTCATTCATCTATCTCATTTACAACAAGTATGATCAATAATATAACATTCGCATACATGCAAGTATCATAATGAAGTAAGAACAAACATACATCACACAATCATAGAATCACAATCATCACCTACCTCGAAACAAGCTTTGAAACCCTAAGAAACTTGATCCTCCCTTTCCAGATTCGTTCCGCTTGTTCTTGGCCTAGAAACAATCAATATAATACGAGAATCAATAAACAATCACTAATTACCCGAATAACTAACAATTCTATGAACCCTAGATCTGTCACGCCTCGAGCCTACACCCTGGACGTGGCCGACACTCGGAGACCATCGCTGGCCCCAAGCGGACCCTTGGCCTGGCTTACTTAACTCAATGGAAGACTTAACTTAACAAAATAAACTCAAAACAATAGTTTAAATGATAATATCTTAGCCAAAATGACAACTTATGTCTCAAAATAAAGTATCTGCAAATACATAGATGAGAGACTCAATACTAACTGTATGACTGTCTATGAAGCCTCTATAATATTGAGATGAATGTTGGGACAAACCCCACAACATCCTAATAAAGAAAAGCTAGGAAAACGACATAAAAGAGTTATCCGGAATGCAAAGAGGCTCACCACTGACTCTGGAGTGCTCAACTGAATCATCAGCGCGCTGGATACTGATCCTTGTTACCTGTGTCTGCATCATAATACGATGCAGGCCAACTGACATCAGTACATTGAATGTACGAGTATGCGAGTTGGAATGCTAAAATAACATAGGCTCAAAAGAGATTATGAAAGAAACACTTACCTTGGCTCTTCTCAACTCCTGAATACTTAAATAAACTCATTTCATTATAAAGCAGTTTAAAACAAGTGCAATATAAAGAAAATCTGTTGAAACCATGTTGTCAATTCATAATCATAATATCACAAAATGACAAACCATTCTCCCTCTCAAAGTCTACTTGTGCAATGCATGAATGAAGTCTCATATCCTCATTCACACTAAGCAGAATCCCTTAAGGAACCATGCTACTACTGTTGTGAGAGTTTCTCTAACCGACAACCATCACTTAAGAACTATAGTGATGATATAACGTTTTACTTCACGCTGTCGAGGCCCATCCTATACCTTGCCGTGATATAAAAAGCTAACTCACTAAGTGGATCCACTAGTCTATGCGAAAATGATTCATCTAAAAAATATGACCCTTTTCTACCCATGATGGCTACATGGTTTATGGAGACTTGAGTTAGTATGAACTCGCATCCCCATATCGGTGCTCAATACTACTCCTAAAAATATACTTAGTTCTTTATGTTTAAAAACATTCTTCTTCTGTGATTCGAGATTAGTGCTCAAAAACTTAGCTCAAAGGCTATCTTGGAAATCTCAGTTTCCCTACTTGCTTCATTTAGAAATCTATTTCTCTTTTCTGAAAACTAGCCCGAAGGCTCTTTAAAAATCGAGGTTTCCTTTCTTGTTTAAATGTGAAAACATTTTAAACTCTTTGGGAATACATAGTCTTCATATACTTTTGAAGAAAAAACTTCAACTTTACTCTTTACTGAACTCAAAACTTAAGTCTTAAAACAAAGTTAAAACGTTTGCAAATGACTTTTGGAAAACTTTATGAACTTCTCTTAACTTGACTTTTGACTTCTCTTGACTTTGATCCTAACTTTCCTTGAATTGGATTATGGATTCAAGGTTCATGATCTCATGTTTATGGAGGATTTCAATAACAATATATCAATTCGATAATTAGGAATAGAAATTTTAAAAGAAACACGAACTCAAGAACTCAAAATCAACTTATCTCAAGAATACTTAAATCTAGGGAATGAATCCTAGATTTCTCTTTTACTGATTTGTAAGTAGATGTAGGACATGCGGACGAACTAGTCCAACACTATGATAACGTTACGTACTTGAAAAAAACAAGGTTCTTGAAGAATCTTGAAGAAGAACTTGATTAGAAGCCTTGAAACCTTAGCTTGAAGGTAACCAATCAAGAAGACCTTTCTTGAGATTCTTGAATTGGTTTCTTGAAATCTATATGGCCAAAAATTATGATTTTCATGAGTGAAGATGAAAATCTGATTGTTTTGAGCTTTTTCTTAGTCAAGAAATTCATTTATGATTTTCTTGGAGGTAAAAAGACAAAAACGACTCTTTTTAATATTTTTCCGTCGGCTAATTCGTAACAGCACTGTATAGGTTACTAAAATAGTCATAATTTTTTACTCAAATATTGAATTGACGCAAAATTGTTAGCGTTGGAAAGTAGATTCAACTACCTTTAATTGAATAGTTTATGGATCACGTAACTTTTTATATTCTAAGAGATATGGTCGTTTAAAATTGACCCAAGTAGAATCTTATATCAAAACTTAATGAAACTTCACGAACACTTATCAAGAACTCATCAAGAACTAAAATCCATAAATTTCAGAACGAAATTATGCTGAATAAATCATCATTGGCACGTGGGTGAAAGGACCCAACGCTATGTGATCTCACATATCTTGTAGGGATCATCCCGACGAATTCCACAAGTTTCATTTCGACGAACTTGGCGATTCTTCTTCTTTCTCCTCTTCTTTTCTCTTCTCTCAAAACCCTAACCCTTTTTCCAAAAGGGTAAACTGATCTAATTCAGCTTAGGCCCCTAATTAATTTATAAAAAAATGAATAGAAATAAAAGGGTAAGGAAAAGACCAAACTACCCTCTAAACTCCGGATTGGACTTTTCTTAATCCAACAACCCAACTTCCAAAATGCATAACTCACTCATACGAACTTGGATTTGCGCAAAATCGGCGGCGTTGAAAAGATCATTTCAATATCTTTCCAACCATTACTGGAATTACATCTAACTTATCTTGATCTAGAAGTTATGGACGTTTGAAGTTGATCAAAAGCTCAGCTTTTCCTAACTTAACCAAATTTCCAAATTTTTAATTCTTTCCAAAAATGACTATTTTCAATTCTAAGCTTCTTCCTAGTTATTTCAAATTGCGAGATGTTACAAGAGTAAACCCATGATCCCTAGTACCCAAAATAGGGCTTTTTCCACCATAGTATCTATATCAAAACCCTCCCCATTCGATAATTTCCCATTCTATTACGTTCTACGGATCGAAAAACAGATTCGGGGAGTGAAAAACTTACCTTTAGCCTCAAGAATGGTGAAAAACTATTAAAAAGTGCATAATGAGGTCGTTTAGGGGTTTATTTACGACCTTAAGTCATGTCGAACCTGCCACAGAGGCCCTCACCCCGCTGCAGCGACCCCGCTAGAGCTGCAAAACCCCTCGCCAAGGCGGCTTGCACGAACCAGTGAGCTATATAAATAAATCCAAGACCCTCATTTCACAACACATTTCTAACCATCGACGTTCATAAAATACCCTTCACGCTAAGATCGATTTCGGGAGTTCTGCTCGCCCGAATTCAATTCCGTAAAGTAGGACGGATTTCTTAATGAGTTATCTAACTACTCCTATAATCAAAATCACACTTAACTCTCTCGATTGTTACCAGATTTCCCTACATCTTAAAGACTTCAATTTCGTCCAAATCTGGACTAGGTTGGGAAAATCCAAATACTACGAAAATGTTTTCCGGTCCCAAATTTTCCCCAGTTGGCATTTCTATAACGACGGAAACAAGTCGTTACAATAGATACCAATTTACCGACCACTCGTCCCGAGTGACCAAACTTAGGAAAAATAGGCTAAGGAAATAACGAAGTAGTACCTGAATCGACGAACAATTAGGGATACTTGTCTCGCATGTCCTTCTCAGTCTCCCAAGTAGCTTCCTCAACTGGACGATGCTTTCATTGAACCTTGACAGACTTAATCTCCCTGGTCCTCAACTTACACACATCACGATCAAGAATTGTAATCGGTTCCTCCTCATATCAGAGGTCTTTGTCTAATACAATTGAGTCTCATCTAATGATGTAATCCCCGTCACCATGGTATCACTTCTACATAGACACATGAAATACCGAATGAAATTGCGATAGGTTAGGAGGTAGAGCCAACATATATGCTACCAGTCTTACACATTCATGGACTTCAAAGGGGCCAATGTATCGCAGACTTAGCTTGCCCTTCTTGCCAAATCTCATCACCCCTTTCATGGGTGATACTTTAAGAAAAACATTCTCACCGGTTTGAAATGCGATATCTCTTACCTTATAATCTGCATACTTCTTTTGTTTACTCTGGCTGCTAGAAACTTAGCTTTGATACTTCTCACCTTATCTTGAGCATTCTTCACTAAATAAACCCTCAATAGTTTCACATCTCCAGATCCCAATTATCAATCCCATAATTATGCCGAAACGTGGCAATCGATCCCAATTAGTTATGCCGGAACGTGGCAACTGATCCATTCAACACACTACAATCACAATCACAAGTATCTTCTCAAGATCATACAAATTAGTCATGATTCATGGCATTCATCTTTCATCTATCTCATTTACAACAAGTGTGATCAATAATGTAACATTCGCATACATGTAAGTATCATAATGAAGTAAGAACAAACATACATCACACAATCATATAATCACAACCATGACCCTACCTCGAAACAAGTTTTGAAACCCTAAGAAACTTGATCCTTCCCTTTCCGGATTCATTCCGCTTGTTCTTGGCCTAGAAACAATCAATATAATACGAGAATCAATAAACAATCACTAATTACCCGAATAACTAACAATTCTATGAACCCTAGATGAAACCTATGATCCCTAGTATCCAAAATATGGTTGTTTCCACCATGCATATAATCTAGATAAAAAAACCTCCCCATCGATAATTACCCATTCTATTACGTTCTACGGATCGAAAAATGGATTCGGGGAGTGAAAAGCTTACCTTTAGCCTCAAGAATGGTGAAAAATTGTTAAGATTCGTCTAGGGTCCGTTCCTTAGCTCTAAAAATTGAAAAGTGCAGAATGAGGTCGTTTAGGGGTTTATTTACGACCTTAAGTCGCGTCGAGCCCGCCACAACGGCCCTCACCCCGCTGCAGCGGTCCCACCAGAGCGGCAAAAACCCCCTCCAAGGCGGCTTGCACAAACCAGTGAGCTATTTTAATAAATCCAAGACCCCCATTTCACAACACACCTCTACTAACGACGTTCAGAAAATACCCTTCACGCTAAGATCGATTCCGGGAGTTCTACTCAGTTGGATTCAATTCCATATAGCCGTACGAATTCCTTAACCAGTTATCTAACTACTCATGTAATCAAAATCAAAATTAACTCACCCGATTGTTACCAAATTTCCCTACACCTTAAAGACTTTGATTTCATCCAAATCTGGACTAGGTTGAGAAAATTCAAATACTACGAAAAAGTTTTCCGGTCCCAAGTTTTCCCCTGTTGGCATTTCTATAACGACCGAAACAGATCGTTACAGGACAATTAATGTTGGACATCCTAAAATAATAGTGGACAACTATTGTTGGACAGAGGAAGTATAATTCATACTAAAAATAAAAAAAAAAGAACAAAAAATGCTTTCTCCGTAGATAATTGACAAACAAGTATTTGCATAAAATATTTATTAAATTCAGAATTGAATTATTAATATTTGAAGTCATTTTTCTAAACTTCAAATCCGTAAAGTTAAATATTAATCTCACCTCTACTTGATAATATATATATATATAAAATTTATACTCAAAAATAGAAAAGGAACAAAGAATGTTTTTTCCATAGATAATTGACTCAAACAATCAATACAGATGAAAAGGCAAGGTCAATGTTGCCAAAGTTTCTAGCGTAAAATAATTATTTTAATGCGTAAAAATAAAGATTTTTTGTGTTTAAATCTTTTATAAAAAGGATATATAAACACAAGCTCGTAAAAAGTTACAAAATCAAATGCAGACAATTTTTATCTCTTAGGTTGTGTTTATTATGATTTTTTATTTTTCAATTTCTTCATGTTTATGGTTGGCTGTAATTTTGAAAAATATTTTTTCTAGAATAATAAATTTTTAAAAAATATGAAAAACAATTGTACAACGTTCCAAAAACACCTAATAAAAATCTTGATTTCAAATATGATCAGTCAATTATCCACACTATAGATTCTTGAAAACGTTGTATGGACGAACGAACGTCGCACAATTTATATGATTTTTAGGTGTATCCAAACTCTTTTCTATCCACTTGTTTAATGGGGACCAATGACCACGTGACAAATATGATTTACTCATTTCATTTATCTATTTTAAATTTTGTATGCTTTTAAAAAAATAATATTAATAGAAGTATTTTTATCATAATATATATATATATATATATATATTAATTAATTAATGTATAAACGTAGATCTTGAGAAATAATTTGAGGATTAAGTAATTTGCGCAGATGGTAAAATAGGAATATAATAATTATATTTTCTTAATATGTTAAAAGTGAACTAAAAGAATATATGTCTTCAGTTACACCTTTCTTGATCGATAAAATTTCTTTTGATTTACTAATTATATGTTTGATCGTCTCTGAATAGGTATTTGACTAAATTTAAATTCGTATGAAATGACGAATAAAATCTAGCAAAAACAAACCTAATTAACTCAAGAAACACACTTATATTACAGCTACATCACGTTTTCAACATTCAAAAAATTGACTAATTTTCTTTTTTTTGATGTCACGTTATTTACGACAATTTTTGAACTACATTTATTACTTGTTGGATTAATAGGCAGTGATGGAGATGTTGGAGAAAATATGTTCATTCAGACTTTGATTTTTCAGGGGACAGCTGGCATAATTAATTAGGAGAAAATATGAGAAAAATATACTAAAATGACGTTAACATTAATTTTTAAAATATGTAAAAATTAAGATGAATATAACGTGTAGTTTACTAAATATTAAATATTTTAAAATGGAAGACTATTAAGATGATGAAATATAAGGTAATAGTTGAAAAAAATATACTATTTTTTGTCTTGAATTCTAAAGTAATGCTTATTTTGAGATATTTTTACTTGGCTAAAGTATTACTACTTATTTTGAGATGGAGGAAATATATTTTATGTTGGCATTTAAAAAAGAAATCCAAAATAAGTACTCAATTTAGAGTTGCAGATAAAAATGCACTTTGGGATAACTTTTATGAAAATGAAATGGAGATCTAACATTTTTAATAACTAATTTCACCATATTTAATAACAAAATTAAATGTTGAGTTGGAAAAATAGATTCAGTTTGATTAAGATGTCAGTGTACTTTTATTTTTATATTTGCTCCGTTTTAATTTATTTATTTTAAATATTATTTTTATCGTCCAATTTCTAAAAACTAGCAAAATCACTTAATTACTTGGGTAAGTTACCTGACAATACAATCACCCAATATATATATATATATATATTATATTATAAAATCACTATATTACATATATTTTTTCACTTTATTTGACAAATTTTAAGCTAGATTTGAAAATTGAGTGATGTTTGGTAATAGTTTTGTGATTAACATTTGATTGTTTGAATGTATTTCATGAAATGTGATTTAAATATGGTTACTTTATGGAACATAAAAAATTTAGTATTAGAATTTGAAAAAAATAAATTAGTATTAGAATTTTAAAAGTAAAAATATAGTAAATTTTTTTTTTGGTAATTTCAAATTAAAATACAATCAAACGCTAACTTTAAAATAGAGTATTTTTTTTTTTAATTTTTGAATAAAAGATTTCGTAGTCAATGAAGTCCTAAGACTTCTTATTAAATTTAACTTTAGACTTAATATGATATTGAATTTCCCTAGCCACATAAATTCTGATTGAAATAATAATGTAACTTGAAAAAATACTCGATATCACACCTTTATGATTTGTCCAAAGAAGTACTACTCTCTAAAATAAATTCAAAGACATGATGGATGTTTGATATTCTAAAATGGTAGTCAAATAAATTGTGACTCATACTTTTAATTTTAGAGCTATTATGATTTGAGCTAGCTACATAAATTCTGGGTAAGATTGCAACTCCAAAAGCACTTGACATCATATTTTCATGATTTGTCTAAAGAAGTATGACTCCCTAAAACAAATTTAAAGACGTGATAAATGTTTGATGATACTCTAAAATAGTAGTTGAGTGATTATTATTATAATCAAATGAGTCATAATTAGACTAATTTATACTAAGCTTAAACTTTAGATCTATGATAATATTGAGTTTTTCCTAGCCACACAAGATTAGAAGCACCAAGCATCAAAACTTTATGATTTGTCTAGGGAAGTACTAGCTACTCCATATATATGCAAACTCATAGACATGGTAGATGTTCAAAATTCTAAGATAATAGTCAATAAATTGCGTGTGAGTAATAATTATCGTAGTCAAACAAGTCTTATAACTTCTTATTAAAATTTAACTTTAGATCTATGATGGTATTGAGTTGTCTCTACCTCTTAGCCACATAAATTTTGATCGAGATGGAAACTCCAGAAACACTGAGCATCACAAGTTCATCATTTGTCCAAAGAAGTACTACTCCATAAAACAAATTCAGAGATATGCATGGTAGATGTTAGGTACTCTAAAATACTAATATATCAAATCTCTTCACTCAGAGTGATAGTTCAAATAATAAAATGAGTCCAAAAACTTCTTACTAAAATTTAGTAACTGTTTAGACCTATAATGATTGATATTGAACTGCCCATAGCCATCCATGTAAATTCTGACTGAAATAACAACTCCAAAAACCTTAGACATCACAACTTTATTACTTGTCCAAAGAAGTACTTACTATTCTATAAAATAAATTTAGAGACATAATAGACGTTTGGTACTCTAAAATACTAATCAAATCGCATGCTGAGTGAACTTTGTTCCTTAACACTCTCATGACCTGTCTTTAAAAAAAAAAAAAAAAAAAAAAGGCCTACACATCTACGTGTAAAACTGAAAAATTCATGTCAAGGGAAAAACTTATTTACTAGTGTTTTAACAAGTAAAACAAGTGAATGACATGTAGCTAGAAAGGACAAAATATGTAAGACATAAAATAGTACCTATAATTGAGCAAGTCAAAAGACTCAAATGCCCTTACAAATGATCATATTTCGAGGTGTCAAATAAACAGACTGGATTGATTTGAAAGAATTAACATAAATTGATTTCAATAAATGAGTGGATGGTTGATTTGCCCATAAATAAAATTTATTTAAGCTAAAATATGCTAAAATGCAAGTCATAACTTGATTTGTTCATATTTTTACTAATTAGCAATCTAATTTTGTTGTTGTTTATAAAATTACGTTAGACAAGTTATTGTTATATGTTGTGTATTGCTTTTGTTGTTGTACTTATTTTTTGTTAATTTGTATAAAACAGAACATCTCTTTCTTAATTTGACAATTTGATAATTCAACCTCTCATATAATATATTTTAAGTCGCAAAATTAAATGACATATTAATATGTCTAATCAAAATATAGTAACAAAAAATTGAAACGGAGGAAATATACATTGATATACTATATATTCATAATTTTCCTCTTTTCGACTTTGACATCAATGACATGCACGTGATGGGTTAACAATTGACTGTGGCAACTGGCAATCAGGCATGTGTCGTAGATCTGCTAACATATGTTTTCACAAAGTGTCAATATATATATAAGTCTAATTAAATTTAGATTTGGGCTAAAAAGTTTTCTAATAAAAACGACTACTTAACTCAAGAGAACTCAAACGTGAAATCAATAGGGAAGCCAAGAATTTCACAAAGAAGTCAGTGGGGGAGCCAGGACTTTTACGAAGGGTGTCCAGAAATTGCACAACAAAAACTCTTTTTAAAAAGGGGAGAAATTGTTGTTAGTGAGATTCTCATTCAAGGTGTCTAACACTCATTCAAAACATTTGAAACCACTGGGCTACAACAAATGATTATGTCAAGGATATCCAAAATATTTTATTCAATCACTATATCATTTTGTATATACAATATTTTTTTTCAACGAAATTGGACACCCTGACATGCATGTGCCTCCACCCTGCCTGAAATCTTTGATTAAAAATAAAATAACAACTTACGTACCACTCCACTACAATCCTCGTCGATTGTCAACATATATTTGCATGTGATTGTGGACTTACTTATACATATATTTTCACAAACAGATCCCATCCATCAGTGGCGTAGCCAAAATTTTTACGAAGGGTGTCCAAGCATTGAGTAAGTAATTATTCTTTTTTTCCAAATGAGTGCACCAAAAATTTTAAAATCAAAATGTATAATAGTTTGCTCTAATGAGTTCATATTTAATTTAATAGGAAGCGAATGAACGACGCAAAAAAAAAAAAAGAGGGAAGAAAGTTTATCCTAGAAAGAAATCACTTTAGGCTTTAATATTTCAGGAGTCTTTAGCGACGACGATAATAACAAGAAACAAAAAAGATAGAGCAGAATCAAACAAGAGTTTTAAAAAAAAATAGTGGAACATTTATGCTTTTTGATTTTGGCAAAGTTGTAATTTTTTGTAAGTTTTACCTATAAAATTTAATGTAAAGCAAAAAGAAATTCAAACAGATACCTCGGGTACGAATTTAATTGGCTATTGATATTTTTTTTTTAAAAAAAGTTTACGAGAAAATCAAATCTCTTGGTCACTTACAAATTGCATAAAAGAAAATAATTATGATCTCTTACGTGTAAATAAAGATATCATATAAAATGATCATAAAAAATATGGAATTGTTAATAAATAAATAACAAATTTCATAGAAAAGTTAAGTGAGTGAAGGTGCAAGTTAGTATTGCTCTTTAAAAAATGAGAAGTAAAATGCAGCTATTGGGAGTCGAACCTACAAACACACACGGATAACTAAATTTTTGCTGAGCAATTTCGATCAATGAGCTACACCACAATTTTGTTTCAAGGGTGTCTAAAATATTATATATACTCCTCTTACATAGAATTTTACTTAAATATACCATGTAATTTTTCGAAGAAGGGTGTCCAATTGGACACCCTCGACATACTGTAGCTCCACCCCAGCCATCCACTAATTGGCATTCAATTAGTCAAAGTTTGCATATGTATATGCATGACGCGGGATAATTAAATTATTGCAGCCGTAAGATGAACATAAAGATAATAAGAATAAATAGGTTTAACTCATCGTGAGATAACTAAAGTCTAGAGTGGATATCATTTTTTATTTAGACATTTTATTAAGACATATCATTTAAATACATATAATAGAATTGATTCTGTTATTTTGACATTTTTTACTGAATCAGTTAAATATGTAAGGAAAGTGTAATTTTACACTTGTCTTTTTTTTTTTTTTTGATAACTAACAGGATTTTATTAATAATTTTACACTTGTCGATAATATGTCAAAGTGGCAAACTTAATGAACACATGCCATTGGGAACGAAATGATAATTATGAAAAAATATTACTTTTCAACAAAAGTAAAAACCAAAAAAATTAAAAATTCTTTTTAAATTAAAATGTATAGCTTTTGCCGTAAAGATTTTCTATAAGCTTTTTAAAAAAAAATTCCCTAGATTTTCTAAATCTTTTTGACATTTTTTTTTCTTAAAAAAAGAGTCGAATATTCTCAGAAAATGGTATCAGTCGTCATTTTTTTCGATGACAAGATGGCTATGGTGGAGCATTTATTGATGATAGAATTAAATGAAAAATAAAGAGCAAAAGAAAGAGGAGGAGGAAATAAAAAGAATAATATGTTTTTTTAGGTATTTCACATGCATATATATGTTACGTTTGAGGTAAAAATCACACAAGTTGCTAAATCGATGAAAGTGTGTTAAAATGTAATAGTCCAACTTTACGATAGGTGTTTAAATGGGATAAGTGAAAGATGATGTAACTTTAAGTGTGTTTCGATAGGTTTAACCAAATAAATAAGCCATAAAACATATATGATAATTTGCTTGCTTGACAACTATAATGCTTTTGTTGCACCCCGACTCATGAGTATGGATATTGATAAGAGGGTGTTTGGTTTGACTTATTTTAAACAGTGTTTGATTTTTAAGTTTTCACTAATGTATTTTTTGAGATGTTTGAGAAAGACAAAAAGTGATTTTAAGCGTTTACTTCTAGACAAAAAAAAAGTATTAAATTAAGGTGAAACCCAAAAGTTTGGTATGACCAACTTATGACTTTTAATTTTTAACTTATAAGCTACATTAAAAAAGTCAATTCAAACTTGGAAATCATGAATTTGTTCGTTTTAATTTATTTATCTTAGTTACTATTTGATGGTACTCAAAGAATATTTCATTTTTCATTTTTTTTTTGAAATGCTTTCTAAATATTTTGAACTATTAACTATTGTATCTTATAGTATTTTTAGAATAGAATTTTTAAATATATAAGTTTTATTTTTTAAAAATAAATATATTGAGTTCAGACTGAACATTTGTTAGAAAAAACTAATCTATGTTGAATTAAAAATAAAAGTTAAAAACACCATATGAAACCAAAGGAGTAATTGATTTAGGCCAAACACATAAATGCTTTGTAAAAGTTGCCAATTTTTATAACCCAAAAACATAGATGCTTGGTAAAAGTTGCAAAGTTTTATAATCCAAAATTCATTTTGGGATGCATCAATAAAATGATTAAAATGGACACTTATTTATTTCTTAAAAATTTAGTAGTATAAATAAATTTTTTTTTTATGTCAACAACATTTACTAAAAAAATTTATTTAAAGTGAGTGGATGACTTTCTATGTGAAATATCAATTGAGTGACATTTGGATTATAAAATAAAGTTGAGTAACTTACTAATATAACTATTAATAGTTAAATGACTTTTTAAGATAACTACACATGTGTGACTTTTTAGTTATAAAACAAAGTTGAGTGACTTTCTGAGAACTATGTAATAGAGTGATCATTTACGATATTATCTCAAATTATCACGTTTATTAATTTCATACTAAAACTATTAGTAATTTACATTAATTACTCCTAAACTATAAGTTTCAAGTGCTAAACCCCTCACTAAACTATTCACAAAGGACATTTTTTTTTCAATCTAATTAAGAACATTTTTACCCTTTTTTTTATTAACTAAAACTAAAAGGAAGATCTTCATATTAATTAATTTGGAGAAATTACTTCATGAAGGAAAACATTAGATATTTTTTCAAATGGTCGAATTACCTCAACAATTAGGGATTCAATGTTGTAGCAACTTGAAATAGAACCACAAAAATTTAAATATCTAAATAGTTGATTGTCATATATTTGACAAAAACTTCATTTTTGATGAATAATAAAAAAAATTTAAAAAAACTTAAGGATTAGAAATTGATTTTGATGTACAATAAAATGTACAACTACAAGCTCTATACCCATCTTCTGTAACTATACATTTTGCTTCAGTGATTGTACGTCCTGTTCCTTCCACACATTTGATAAAGCCTAAAACATCCATCTCTAAATTGTATTGTGCATATGTTAAATCCCAACTCAATAGTGCATGTGTTTAATCCATCGACTACTTCAATATTTCTCTCATCTCATCTGCGCGTCCACAAATTAAAGTATGAATTATTAACAGACAAAATTTATAGCTAAACAACAAAATCTATCGTTAATAGTACATGATATAACAACCAAGAGGATGAGGAAAATTACAAGTGATTTTGCCATGATGTATTCGAATCAATGATGATTAAATTACAATTTTAAAAAAAAAACTCTTTCAAGAACTTCCTTCTTATAATGTGTTTTATAGTTGGGATTTTAATAAATTTCTTGTTTTGTTTTTGTAATAAATGGAATTTAATTAATTAGTCCATGATATTTTTACGAATTATGCATTTTTACAATAATATTTACTAACCATATCATTGTGAAAAGTGTTAAAAGTCATTATATAAATTTCCATAATTTTATAGTAAATTATTCAATATAGTAGGTATGAAATCTTTAATAATTTTTTTCCTGAAATGGACTATTTGTGCTACGTAAGAAAACCATTTCTTGATTTTTAGCCAAGATAAGATACTTTTCCAATTACGGACTATGTGTGCTATGTAGTTTAAAAGTCATGATCCCACTAAGTTTTGAGTTGTGGATCGATCCGACCCTCAAAGTTGTTATCTCTAAAAAAAAGGAGATACGTGTTAATTTAAAATAAGAGTGGGAACAGTTATATAGTAATCGCTCCAACGTGCATAATCCCTTATTTTAAATAAAATCTTTACGCTCTTCAGAAGAATATGAGACAGAAAGAAAAGAAACAAGAACAGAGAACAATATCATTCTTAGATTGAAGACATTTAAAAGGGTATTTAGTTTGTGAATCAAACTTTGTTTCCTAGTGATTCAAAGAGGGACTTGAGTGCAATCCTATTAAAGTAGCAAAATCAACGACTTCCGCTTCAAATTAAGGTACACAACTTGTCGATTTTGCTCTATATCTCTTACAATCCCAAATTACGTATCAAAATACACTACATTTAAAATGATCTTTTATCGATAATTAATTAATGACAGTAATTTAACTGTCGACAATTAACACTCTTTGTAATGTCCCTAAAGCCTATAGTAATATTGAATCTAACTATAACGATTGACTAATGCATATAATAACTTTAATTTTCTTTGTTAATATACCGTTAAAAAATATTTTATCATAATATATTGATTTAAAATCATAATTTTAAATCACACGGCGAAACACCTGTTTATTGACAAAACTTCTCTCAACATTTAGTAAAAAGTGAGTGAGAAAAAGACTTGGAAAATTGGTGAATGAAATGTTGACTTACTTTAACAAAAGTTATATGATGCATATATGCAAACGTAAATGAATGAGATATTTCCTACGTCAAGTCTTCCCTTATCATTCACTTATTTTTTTCTTTTCAAAAAGAGAAATATAAAACAATTTCTTTTTTCTGGGTCTAAGTAAAAATCCTGTCGGATGACGTAAAAAAGTAATAGAATTCCTTGACCACGAGATTACAGAAA
Organism: Solanum verrucosum; assembly: GCF_900185275.1. NCBI lineage: Eukaryota > Viridiplantae > Streptophyta > Magnoliopsida > Solanales > Solanaceae > Solanum > Solanum verrucosum. Next base: position 2,258,243 of record NW_026019982.1, on the reverse strand, counting down.
AATTGAAAAAACACCTAGTAGAATCCACACCTGATCTAGAAACTTTCATATTAGGAAAATGTTAATATTTTACTACTTTTGTATTTTTATTTTTATTTTAAAACGAAAAAATTTTAATAAGAAGATTTATTCATACAAAAAGTAACTGATCTAGACGATAAAGTTTCAATTGCATCTATTTTAAGAACTTTTGATACAAACCAAAAAAATGCTTCAAAAACAGAGAATTTGTTTATGGACATATTTGGATTGTTGTGTCAAATGTCAATTATACACACTTCCCTTCTTCTCAAATCCCAATAAAATGCTCTTTCATAGTCTTCATGCTCTTATTCTTATTCTTCGTGAAGACATAACTAATCCATCATAATTCGTTGATTTCACTATTACAAAATAAATTCAGACAACATTAAATATACATATTAATAAAAATATTAAAGTTATTATCGATTTTAGTTAATTGTTATTGAACAGGTTTTAGGAGCATTTAAAAAGAGTATTAATTACCGCTAAAAATATCGAGAATTAAACTATTATTGTTAAAGATCATTTTTAATATTGTATTTTCAGTTTTATTTTCATGAATTTAACTATTATCACAAACTATCGATTTTTCTGACAAATAAAATGAGAGGAAGTGTATTTTTGTTCTTGCAATTACTTTATAGATGTGTAAGTTATGTTTGCATAGCATTAATACGTAAAATTTCAAACTCAATTATTTGATGAAATAGAATGACTTATTGACTAACAACTCTAGTAATACGAGAAGACAGGCCTGTGGGCGTGTAACGAAAATCAAAATCTTATAATTAAACCATGGAAAGTATTTAAAATCCAATAATAATACTCCCACCGTTCATTTTATTTTTACTTTGTCATTATTTGATTTGACACATCTATTAAGAAAATAATTATTAATATACGTATTTTATCAAAATATTTTGTATTAGGTCTTAAAAATGATTTGAAAAATAAATATTTAATATTGAAGATAAAATATGAAAAAAAATTATTTTTTTAATATATTAAAAGTGATAAATAAAAATAAAAATTTATTTTAGGTAGGTGCCTATTAGGAATGTTTTTCCGATTCACATTCTTATGCTAACTGCCAAAAATGGGGCTGCGTGTATACTACTTTTACGAGAAAGAAAATAATGTCTAAATATGAAGTAGTAACACATTGATGCCTTATCATGACTAGTTGGACATAAAAAAAATTCTTCCATAAAAGAGTTAAAAATGTCTATGAATTATGTGAAATTGAATAAAAATATCTTCCGTTAATATTTTCTCTAAATATGTTTGTGCCGTCAATAGTTTGACATCATGGCTAAATATAAAGTATTAATCATTGATGCCGCGTTGGACATGATTTTTTTTTCTTGGAATTTTTTTTTAAAATGTTCTTGAATTATCTAAAAATGCTCATGCCCTCAATAATTTGGTTAAAAATTATCCTCATTATTATTTAATGGGTCAAAATTATTATTTTTTTCAAAATATATAAAATACGTTTTAAAAAAAGAAATAATATGTTGATCAGAAAAAGATATTTTTGGCCCACCCATTATGATATTTTTAGAACAAATTATTGATAGTAAAGACATTTTAAAGCAGATTATTGACTTAGAGAATTTTTATTCAATTTTATATAGTACAAAGACAATTTTGTTTTATCCTTTTTTGTTTTTGTTTCTTCACCTTTAAATAAACAAAAATCTTTTTGATTTCATATTGTGTCAACTTTTCACTCCAAACTCCAAAAACAAAAAGAAATAAAAAAATAGTAATAATCAGTTTTTCAAATTAAAAATGGGGATAGTACGTGGAGAGGAGAGGGGAGGGTTATGGTCGGTTAGTAAGAAAGTTTTATACCATACTCAATTCTTTGGTTAATCTATAATGTATAACTAAAAATGTACCACCGTCAATAGTTTATTTAATTAAAAAATGACTCCATTATTACTTAATGAGTAATTATTTTTTTCAAAATAAATAAAATGCATTTAAAAAGAAAAATTATATATTTATTTAAAAAATATTTTTAACCCATTAAATAATAATAAGTGCATTTTTGGACAATTATTGATAACATGGGAATTATTTTACCCAATAATTATTTAGAAACTTTTTGTTCAGTTTTGCCATAGTTCAAATACACTTTTGATTCTTTTTCATTTTCACTTTTTTTTTTAATAAAAAAATATGTTTGATTTTATATTACGTCATTTTTCACTCCAAACTAATATATATATATATATATATAAGGGTTATAAGAAGATTTAATGAGGAGAGCCTTTGATACGTGTAAAATTTTGTATTTAATTAGGGATGTGAATGGTCTCATCAGTTATTTAGAAAGGTTTATACCATACTCATTTTTGGTTAATCTACTATATATAACCAAAATCAAACTATTTGAAATCATCTCAATCAATTTTATTTTTTTTAATTTCGGTATGATTCTATTTAATTTTTGATATTTTTAAAAGGTCACCTAAGTAAAAATTAAGACTTAAAAAGCGTTGTACGAAATACTCAAAAAATGCAACATTATCGATGACCCTCGCAAATGCAACAACATAACTTATTAATGATGTGGAATAACTTATATCCATTGCTTCAAAATAATATTCTCATCCTAAAGTTTTTTGATGAGGCGTGAGTCAAACATTGGTACTATAATATAAGTCCATCTAGCTTCGTAGACGCAGCATAGATACAACAAAGACACATATCAAATAAGATTTTTTCAAAGATTTAATTGTTGCACACAAGATTTTGAGATTGTCGACAATTATTAGAGACTTTTTTTAGGGCATAATTTTTGGATCGATACTCGAAGTTACTAAGTTTCAACTATCTAAGTGTTTATTATTTATTCCTTGCAAGTTATTTTATTATATGACCAATTCAATATATATATATATAAATTTAATTATACCATTTTAGGAGTAAACACTGCACTTTTGTAATTTCATCAAAGGTTTCTAATAATTGACAAAGAAACTTAATCTGCCAGATTATGATGCTATGTGTCGTTGGCTTTGTAGTACTTACAAATTAATCTCAGTCACTAATTTCCACTAAAAAAAAGGAAAATCATAGGAAGAAGGTCATAAATATCGGCTTAAATAGTGATATTCCTGGTGCACAATGAAAGAGGGCCCACAAATTGACAGCTCCACTATTTGATTTTTGTTGTACGTTGCTACGCAAACATTAACTTATATGAAAAACTTTATTACGTGTCTCACATAATTATTAATATTAGTTGCGTGACAATTTTTTTTTTATTCTCACAAAAAAAAAAGTAGTCTCATGAACTATAAACTTCGAGTTTATTTTTCTTTTGAGACAACAAAAGGCCTCACATAATTATAAAAGACCCATAATAAAAATTTAGTCAAAATAATGACTTAAAAGATATAGCACGTAATCATTTAATTTAAGGGTGTGTTTGGCGGGAAGAAAAATATTTTCATACACAACATGTTTGGCTGGTCCATTGATAGATTTTTGTTGTACGATTTCAAGTGGTCCACAAATACTATTAACATAGGTACAAAACATAAAACAATTGAATAAAATATATAAATAAATATTTCATCTGTTTCAATTTATGTGACACATACAGTTAAATTTTGAAGAGTTAATTATATTTTATTTTAATCAAACTTTTTTATATGACTTAAAATATTTTAAGTTGTATTTTTATGTTTGAATTCACATATAAAAATACACCGTTTATGTTTTTTGTTTTTTTCCCGTAGTGTGTGGTACAATATTGCGTGTAATTTCACTCTCACCGCAAGATTGGTCTATTCTATACATAAATGCTTAACGAGTAGAAAGGTGCTTTTGCATTATACGTAGCGAAAATAAAAATATTTGACGAAAGATAATGGAATTTTCTTTACAAGGCCCCATTTTTCAACGTATTTCACGTTATGCTCCCTCTATATAAATAGACTCAAAACTTAAGAATTTTGTGATATATTCATTCAGGTTTCTCTACTTATATATATTAGTTATAAATAACTCTTTCAAAGAATATTGTTGAGATTTATCGGAATTAATTAAGCGATGGTGAGAACACCTTGCCGTGACGAAAATGGTCGTAAAAAGGGTACTTGGACTCCTGAAGAAGACAGAAAATTAGCTGATTATATTACTAAATATGGATCATGGAATTGGCGACAACTTCCCAAGTATGCTGGTAAGAATTTATGTTGAACTCGAAACCATTAAGTTCAATATCTATTTAAATATGTAATTAATTAATTATCATACTATTGTAGTCTGTAGAGTTGTTCTAATTGACGGATATATATTATTGTCTTGGTAAATTAGGCTTAGCAAGGTGTGGGAAGAGCTGCAGACTTAGATGGATGAATTACTTAAGACCAAATGTTAAAAGAGGAAACTATACCAAAGAAGAAGATGAAATCATCTTGAACCTCCATGCTCAACTTGGAAATAAGTACGTTTTCAATTTGATGAATTCAACTTTTAAAATTTTCAGCATTGAATTCATTGTAGTAATGAGAACTAATAATTGTTAACATCTATGATATCAGGTGGTCAGCGATTGCAGTTCACTTGCCAGGAAGATCAGACAATGAGATAAAGAATCATTGGCACACATCACTGAAGAAGCGAGCTAATTATAACTTGAGTGAAGGAAGCAAGAAGTGTAATAATAAGAAGAGTGAAAGTAATATTACTAAAAGAAAGAGTAATGTGGAAAATCAAAATGCAAGTGCTAATAATAATAATATGCATGAAAATATAGTATTGGAAAGTTCAGAATGGTCACCAAAGGAGTCATCAAGTGAAGAGTTATCCTCTATTGATTATCAACAAGACATTTTTCAAGAAGAATTTGGTAATTTGGAGGAAATTACAAGTGGAAGTTTTTGGACAGAACCATTTGAAGTGGATAGTAAAATTGATTTTGTAGCTCCTTCAATTGATTATTATTGTGAACTTGTATGTCCACCTTCTCCTTTTATGCCTCATGAATTCTTTCACTTTGATGATTGTAATAATTATTGGTAAAAAAATAACATTCAAAAGAAGTACCTAATGATTCATCCCAATACATTCGACTTCATCGATGAATTACATTAGATATATTATTTATATCGTTGAAGATGAGTGTACTCATGTGAATCTATACTTGTACTTTACAACATTTTATATGAAATCAAGAGTAAATACTACATAGCACTTTTGGTATCTCATTCTATTGATAAATTCTTATTTAAATTTTGCAATATCTTGAATTATTACTTTTTTAAAATTCTCTAGGTTGAGGGGTGTCTAGGTTAGTTTTTTATTACCAATAAAAAAAAAGTGAACCTTAAGTAGAAGAGTGCAAGATGTTAGGTATTATCTTATTAATCTTTGTCTGAATAAATATATTTACCTTTCATTAATTTTAAATGTGTACTTTTGATTCCTCTACATGTAAATTTCACAAATTTACAAGAATAATTTATTTTCAGAATAAGCGTAAGATTATGATGTTTTTTTTTCAATGTTTTATCTTACATATTTTAAAATAAGTTAGAAAGTAAACACATACTAACATTTTGAATTATTATTTAAAAAAATTACACTTTTATTATAATTTAACTGGAAATAACAGGTTCGTTAAAAGACCTGTTATGAAATTTACATTTACCTATTATTATATGTCAAATACATTTTATAATGCAAGACTATAGCCACTGCCCATAAATGATCAATTGATTTTTTATCTCGTAAATAGAAATGATATAATTAGCTCACATAAATAATGAATTATTTCATGTTTGTTTAAAATACACGTAAAAGACTCACAAGTGTAGATTAAAAAACATTCAAGTTGTACTTATGAATCAGACTATTAAAATTGAAAAGGAGACAATATATTGTCTCCACCTCTATTCGTACACTCGTTAAAGTCATAGTTTTTTTGTTTGCTAAGTTATAATTGTCATAATAAAGACAAAATAATTTTATAAGTTACTTGAAATTATAAAAGTACAAATCAATAAACAATTAAATAAATTGAATTATGATTCATATCAGCCCATTTTAATACAACTTATTTTAACCGAAATAATTTTTAAAATGTTATTTACTCCTCTCATCTATTAATTGAACTTATTTTAATCCGTTCAAATTTAAACTAATCCGTTCATTTGATACTTCTGAACTATTTTTAGCACCGGCCACGGAATGTTCTAAGAAAACGTTACACGATGGGAAAATGTGAACATTTTATTGTTATTCTCATTTCTATTTTCATTCAACATAGAAAAAGACAGTTTCCAATTTATTGTGTTTGCCATTGACTCAACAATGTGACAGCATATTATTACTACTCTACAAATCTTATCTGACATTTATGGCTATTACCAAGTATATTCCTAGTCCAATGATATTGGTACATTCCTTCTAATATTATCATTTACGATATAAAATAAATAAATATTTTATTATATTTTATTTTCGAATGTTACATACTTTTTTTCTTTTCAATTTATAACATTAAGTTTGATTGGACATATTAGAATTTAATCAAGAAATATGGTAAGACTTTGTAATATATTCAATATATCCTTAAAATAAATAATTTTTTTAATTAGAAAAGTATATTGTTATGATTTTTTTGTCAAATAAGTGGGACTTAACATAGATTAAATATTGATAATATCAATAAGTATATCTCTTGTTTTGTCAATAATTAGTAGGAAGGGTATTTTTGACTCAAAAATGTATCGAAATGTAAATTTGATCTATTTTGAATACTTTAGAATGTTTTTTACCATTTTCTCATAACAAATTTATTGATCTTTTTTAAATTAACTAAATTTATCGTATAAATTGAGATAAAAAAAAAGTATATAAATAATGATTTTCTCAAAATCTTTAGTTTAAAACTTAAAAAGTATTTAGTATGAGTTAAAAAATCAATTGAACTATTTTGTTCCAAGTTCCAACAACAAATTTGAAGTTACACTCCTAAATTCAAGATCAAAATCGAACTCTAAAATCCAGTGCAGTTGGTATTTTGAAAAACCTAATCAATTTTTCGATTCAAAATCGTTGGTTGAAACAATCTAGTAGTTACAGAAAATCGATCCAACCAATCGAGCTAGATTGATTTTTAAATCGATAGTTTTTTTTCTAGTATTGTTTTTTTAAAAACCCAACTCTAGAAAATACATTGAAAAATCAATTAAAACTAATTACAATTCACGGGTAATTCGAGCACCGCCTGTTCTCAATCCATTACCCAAAAAAACATTAAACAACTATATTTGTGTAAAGTCGTCAATATGGATCGGCCTAGTTCATTAGGGTTAAATTTATGTGGGCTTTGAAATTTGACGAATCAAGTTGGACTAACCAATATTTTGGTGGTCTGAAAAAATCAAGTCCAAATCACCATCCACTATATGGATTGCAAGTCGCGTTGGGCCAACTCACTTTGTTAAAAATAAATATATATATATATTATTATTATTTTCTTAAATTTAAATTATAATTATAAAGTTAACATAAATATATAAAAGACAATAGTATATACTATATATTGTTATTACACAAGTATCTTGGGTGCAACCGCACAATAAATTGATATTTTTGGATCATACAAAAATGAGTAACTTATAAATATGACTATATTTATAGGGTTATTGAAGTTCAATAGCTATAAGTATGTTATTTATAAAAAATTACTACAATTTATGTCTTTTTCTAGCTGTAGTTTTGTATATGATTTTATTTTTTTATTTATACACTGATACAGTTTTAATTACAATGTACTAAAGAAGGAAAATGTGTTAATTGTTTAGTTAGCATATAAATATTTTGGATTCAAATTGGTATATTTATTTATAAAACTTAAAGTATTAATATATCAAGAATACAAGTATTTATAAAAACTTAGTGTATTAATATAATAAACAAGGTAAAGTATAACAATTTAGTATATGAACACGACAATTTGAAAATGGATACATTATTGTTAAACAAAAATAAGTGGATCCTGTTGTCTTCCAACCGATTAGAGCGGCTTCTAATGAAGCTTTCATGAGAATCCCGAATTAGCATGCCGATTTCAGCTATTCCGGAAGCAAGATCTCAGGAAGCATCAATGTTGCATTCAAAGATGTTCTTACCAGGAGGAAACCATTTTATTACGGAATCAGTATAAAATAAATAGTATTTCACAAAATCAAGAAAGCCTTAATGACATTCTTTTATTTATATATAATGAAAGTTTTACCTGATAAAAAACTATTAAAAATCTATATATTTTTGAAGAAACTATCAAAAACACTATTTATTTTGAAACGAAGGGAGTATTACTTCGTCCATTCAATTTATATGATGAATTTTCTAGTAAGTAAAAAAATGAAAAATTTAATTGTGTAGGCTTTCAAATTTATTTTATACATAAGAGAGATTTCAAAAGATTATTTTCTTCAAGTTAACTTGTAGGTATTCATACGAGATCATTTCCACTAAAATAGAATGAAAATTATATTGTATACAAATGAATAAATTTTATAGAAATTTACTAACCAAAAAGTGAGTAATGAACAAAAAAAGTTAACAAAAAATGACAAAATACTAATAAAAAACAGAGTAAAAGGCCAAAGAAATTGAAAAAAATAAATAGTATTGTTGTTGTTCTTTTAATCATTTAATTAGAAAATAAGAGAATAATAGAGAAAAATTTTAAAAAATAAAAAAGTATAATTGATAAATTGAAGAGAGATAAAAGAAAATAAAATAAATGATAATAATGAATTTCGAAGTAATAAAATATTGTAATTGACATATTTATTACATTAGATTTATTTAAAAAATTAAATAAAATTTGACGAATGATTTCCTCCAACACTTGAAGATCATCTTTTGTTGTTTTTGATAAGCAAAGGATAAGATTTTGTAATAGCATCTTCTCTTTTGAAGGATACACATATTGTATTTGGAGAAATGACTATTTAAACTTCTACTTTATCAAATTAATTTGACTATCTCTTTTGATAATCTTCGCCAACGTCATTAAATTTCATTCTTTATATCTTGATGAATTTGAATCAAGTTAATCTGACTTCTCTTTGGTAAATTTTACACTGCTATCAAACATTTTTTTGGGCTATTATAACATAAAAAAATAAAATCCGAAGAATATTTCTGTGATCTTTGTCAAAGTGATCATGAATTGTCAGATCATTTTTTCTCTGTCATCTCTATTGATGAATCAAATGAAGGGAAAAAATTAAAAAGGAAGAGATATATTGATTCAGCCACTAATATTTTGTACTAGTAGACAGAGAAATCTTGCAGATTATGATGCCATGTGTTGGTTTTTAAGTATTTTCCAACAAAAGAAGGAAGAAAGTCATAGTTAGCGGCTTCAATGGTCTATATAACAGGTCCACTCTTTGATTTTTGTTGTACAATGCTTTTAAATTTCAAACTCTCCGCAGACACTAACTTCTAAACGAAAATTTTTATTATAGGACACACGTGAATTAATTGGTGATTTCTCCATAAATTGATATAATCTTATTTATTGACACTTATATTATAAAAAAAAAAGAGAGGCTAAATTCATTTAATATATATATTGTTGAAAATTATATGCACATCGGTAGCATATTAAAATCTTACTGCTTATATGAATAATAGATAACTAAATTGTTTATTCTAGAACACATAAACTTACTGAAATTTAATTCAAGAATTATCTCTTGAAGCGTGATCAGATACCTTCAAGCGAATCCACAAGTTAGACAAACCTTCAAGCGATTCCACAAGATAGACAACAACTACGGTCTTCTACAATGATCCCAAGTTCACATCCGAACTCTCTCAATACTTGGGTGGGCAAGTATCGAATAGAATACTGATTCTCTTTCTAGGTTAGAAGACTCCCTACTTATAGAGATTTCTTTCCAGTCCAAAAAGGAGAAGAAAACCCAATTTTCTTGAAAAAAAAACAAGAAACTAACGTTAGTCTTCCTTTTCCCCTTAGAAAATAAGATTCTGAGTTTTAGTTAAATATGAGCATGGTAGGGACCACATAATTAATTACTGAAGCTTCCTATTATGGAAATAATTCCAAATTATTAATTTGAATTATTCTTACCGTAATAAATTACAAATAATTTCACTAGAAATTTATAATTGCACTCCTCTATTTATATTTCGAAATTTCCCATTAAGCACTTGTGTAATTCCTCATGTAAGATTATAGATACTAATCAATAAATTAAATTACTGACAAATAGAGCACTACTTAACTTATTTCATGTGTCGAATTTATAAATCCACTTGCAAGGTTTGAACGATAAAACTTATAAGTTTCTCAAAAAGGCATATATCAATCAATCTCTATAACGATACATGAATTCCATCAACTAACTTATAATTTCACCAATATATATTATTATCATCCAATCTATCAAGTTTTAATAAATCAAAACAATAATTAATATATATACAAATCATAATAGTTATATCAAGATTGAGAATATAAGTACATTTAATAGTTTAGAGATTATGCTTTTGTCAGTCAGTCTAAAACAACTATCTCTACTCGGTCTCGTTCAATATATACAAAATGCATTAGCACAAGAAGTTGGAACTATACCATTACCATAATCAAGATAAATTATATAGGGAGAAAGGACAAATATACCCCAAACTATCGTAAATGATATGCAGATACCCTCCGTCATACTTTTGGGACATTAATGCCTCTTATGTCTAAAAAGTAGAGCATATATGCTCTCCACTCTAATGGAAGACTAAATAGGGACATGTGACGCAATGTTATCCGTCGATAAATATCAGCTCGGTGGATAAGATTATGACACGTGTATGTCCGTTAGTATAAAGGGTATATATGGTCTAGTTTTTGGACGGCAAGGACACCAATGTTCCAAAAGTATGACGGAGGGTATTTGCATTCCATTTACGATAGTTCAGGGGTATATTTATCCTTTTTCCCAATTATATATAATCTTGTGCTACAATCGTATCGATGACATGTCCAATTTCCATCTTAGATTGTGAACAAAATTTTTTATACTTATAAGAACCGATGATTTAATCCTCCGTGTATAAGCTAAAACTCTATACACTAAATCATCTACTATATAAGTAAACAGACACCATAAACAAATATATGATATATTAAAACTAAATAAATATTATATCTAAATACATGCTCAATAATATATATCCCTATATATATATATATATATATATATATAGGTCTACAAATTTTGAGTGCATTTGCTTGTGAGACTAAAAAGTAAATGCTAACTTTTTTTTATTTTTATTAGAGAATCATATTTAGTAAAAAGACTTTTTTTTTTAATTTTAGAGAAAATATTTTTCATTATTCATAACATATATGTAAGGGGTCGTTCGGTGTGAGAGATATAAATAAAAGTGATGGGATAAGAAAATAGTGATGAGATAAAAAATTTATATCTTGTTTGGTTGCCATGTTTGGGATAACTTATCCCACTATTTATATCATAGTGATTGAATAAGTTATCCCATACACAGGGTGAAATAAATTATCTCAAGATAGCTAACCCTAGAATAACTAATCATGTGATAACTTGTTCCCAATCAAACGATCCCTAAGTCTAGATTTCAGACGTGATAGTACTTTTAGCAATTGTCTCTATGATTTCACTACATGCATGGTCCAATTACAGTAATATCCTTTTTGTTGTCCCTGTTGGAGACACATTTCGGAAGAATTAGAAAAAAAGGTTTTATATTAAATTTAAATATTAAGAAATTAGATGAAAAATATTATAATTTATATATTAATTTGATGAACAAAATATTTTAAAATATTAGTTAAAGTCTATGTAATTTGACTCTAAAAAAGGGAAACATGACAAATAAAAATGAACAAAAAATATATTTAACATCAGAAATATAAGAAAGACCATAACCATATAATTACAACAACAACAGCATACTGTAGAAAAATCACAAGTGAGGTTTGCGAAAGATAGAATGTATGCCAATCTTTCTACCACCTTGTGAAGGTAAAAAGACTGTTTTCAAAAGACAATCGGCTCAAGTACAATCAATCTAGATACAAAAAAAAGGAGATGATGAAGGAAATATAAAATACTCCCTTCGTCCCATTTTATATGAGGTAGTTTGACTCGGTACAGAGTTTAAGAAAGAAAGGAAGATTTTTAAAACTTGTGGTTCAAAATGAATGATATAAATTTGTGTGGCTGTAAATCATTTCATTAAGGGTAAAATAGATATTTTATAGTTAAATTGTTACTTAATACAGAAATGTGTCATTCTTTTTGGAACTGACTAAAATGAAAAGTAAGTTACATAAATTGGGACAGAGGAAATAGCAAGTAACAAGGCACATCCAATCAGAAAGGATATCCAAAAAAATAATAACAAGATAATGTGATGATCAAAGCACAAGAGACAACACACTAGGATAGATTGATGAAAATAATAACAAAGAATGTTAAGAATAAAAAACAAGAACTACAATAATCCAACTAATAACATGGCAAATAATAGCCACCCTAATCAAGGCAACATTACACTACCTACTAATCTTCTACTGGCTCTAATATGTGTCCTCCACACCCTTTAATGTCTACGGTAACCTAAAGCCGCACCATATCCTGTCTTATCACATGTCCCCAATATTTCTTCCGTCTACCTCTGCCTCTCCTCGTACCATGTATAACCAACCCCTTGCGCCTCTGCGCGGGTGAGTCTACACATCTCCTCTTCACATGTTCAAATCATCTTAGTCTTGCTTTCCTCATATTGTACACCACATAGATCACTCTGACCTAATATTCAAGATATCCTCATTTATAATCTTATCAATCCTAGTATGACCATACATCCATGTCAACATTTCATCTCCACAGCATGCATCTTCTGCACATGAAAACTTTTAGTTATTTATATTAGGGAAAAAAGAAAAATATACCTCTAAACTATCATAAATGGTATGCAAATACCCTCCGTCATATTTTTGAGATATTGATACTCCTGCCATCTAAAAACTAGAGCATATATATACCCTTTAGTAAAAATAATTTTTTACTCGTGATTTACATAGAAAATGTACGTTTGGCGTGTTGTAGTGACGGTACAATTTTATAATTGATTTGTCATTTTCCCTTGTTTTTTCGTTTCTTTGGTTTGGTATTAGCATTCCGTGTAATTTCAGTTGCACCACAAGTTTTTATGATTCGTCCATTTGATACGAAATTATCAGGTACGTAGAAAGGTGCTGCTCATTCTAGCCAAAGAAAACGAAAGAAATAATAATTACTTACTCGATTCATTTTTATTTGTCACTTTTAGGACATTAAAAAAATATTAGCGATATTTTTATTTAATATTAATTATTTATTCATCAAATTACTTGTTAAAATTTAAAATTATATATTAATTAATATAAATATTATAATAAAATATTTTTATCAACAATTATTTTTTAACAAACGTACCAAAATTTTAATTAAAGAAGTAAAAATAAAAGGGAGAGTATTTATTTATAAATATCTCGGATAATGTCCACACTAATTCTTTTGTGTTTTTTTCCGTGTAATTTCACTTGCACCACAAGTTTTATATGATTGGTCCCATACTCCCATTTGGTAAGAAATGTTACTCTCTTTTCGCCGTAAAATAGTTTACATTTTATTTTTAAAAATACATGATGTTTTAGAATTTCAAAAGGAAATTGATTTTACTCATTTAAAATAATCCTTCTTTACGTATTTAAAAATCATTAATTAGTTTTTCTTTGATTAGGAGTGTTCGGAAAAAAAATATTTTCGTAAGTTTCATGTGCCGTTTGACCATAAATATTCTCAAATATATTTGAGAATTTTTTTAGAAAATAGTATTTGATCATATAACTCAAGTTCTCAAATACTAGAAAAAATAGTTTTTAAAAATATAAAAATTACCCTAAAATTATATTTTTCTTACAAAAGCACCCATCATTTATAGTTTTGGACTAAATTTCAGTCCTAATTTGTTTGTATAAAATTAATACAATTATATGTATATTTATACAATTTTTATTCGAGTGTATTCTCTAAAGCCACTTTCAGTTACAAGTAGTAATAATAGTTTTTCGTATACAAATCAATGGCATTTTCCCTTTGTTTTCTTTCCCTTTTTTCAGATTCATATTAATTGTGTTCGTTGTCATATCTTTTTATGAAACATATTTATTATAAAAAGTCGAAATCTATGACCAAATGTGTTATAAAACTTCATCCAAATATAATTTGACAAAAATATTTGAAAATTTATAATCAAACACTGGCTAAAAAATAACACTAATTTTGGAATAGAGAGACGTAAAAAAGATGATGTGCATTGAAGGTAGCATTAAAAAAATGAAAGGAAATGTTGGACGAAGGATAATGGAATTTTCTTTAAGAAAAAAATAAACGCCTTTTTTAAGAAGGCCCCATTTTTCAACGTGTTTCGTGTTCTTCTCCCTTTCTATAAATAGGACTCAATCATAAAATTGAAGAACTTAGCTATAGTTTCTTCACTTAGTAAATTTGGAAAGAAAAAAAAACTCTTTTTTTTTTTGGAGTTAATTAATTTAGAGATGGTGAGAACACCTTGCCGCGACGAAAATGGTCGTAAAAAGGGTACTTGGACACCTGAAGAAGATAGAAAATTAGCTGATTATATTACTAAATATGGATCATGGAACTGGCGACAACTTCCCAAGTATGCCGGTAAGAATTTAGTAATGTTTTCGTACGAAAAATATTAGGAAATAATCGACTGAGTTGGTTTGGTTTGGTGGAAAATTATATATGTTGTATATCATAAATGAAAACTTTTATTTCAGGTAGTATTAACAACTAATAAATTTATTGTTATTTGTGATGAAGGTCTAGAAAGGTGTGGAAAGAGTTGTAGACTTCGATGGATGAATTACTTAAAACCAAATGTTAAAAGAGGAAATTATACCAAAGAAGAAGATGAAATCATATTGAACCTCCATGCTCAACTTGGAAATAAGTACGTTTTCTTCTTCCACATCTCCAATTGTACGAGTCAATGCTAGTAGAGCTGAGGCGAATTCAGGATTTAAATTTAATGAGTTTAGCTTTTAAAAATTTCAACATTGAATTCATTGTGTTAGATCTAATAATTGTAAAGGCCTCCTCCTCATTAATTTTTTAGAAAAACACATTAACAGAAATTCAGTTACTTTAATATGATAAAAAGAAATTTTAATTGTCATTTTACCAAATATATATAGTTTCATTACTAATTCTGTGAAACTGTAATATGGTTATTAGGTGGTCGGCGATTTCTGTTCACTTGCCAGGAAGATCAGACAATGAGATAAAGAATCATTGGCACACCGCATTGAAGAAGCGTGCTAATTATGCTACAAACTCAAGTAACGACGTCTCAAGCAACAATAATAATAGAAGAAAGAGCAGTAATGTGGAAAATCAAAATGCAAGTGCTAATAATAATAATAATAATAATAATAATAATAGTATGCATGAAAATATAGTATTGGAAAGTTCAGAATGGTCACCAAAGGAGTCATCAAGTGAAGAATTATCCTCTATTGATTATCAACAAGACATTTTTCATGAAGAATTTGGTAATTTGGAGGAAATTACAAGTGGAAGTTTTTGGACAGAACCATTTGAAGTGGATAGTAAAAATGATTTTGTAGCTCCTTCAATTGATTATTGTGGACTTGTCTGTCCACCTTCTCCTTTTATACCTCATGAATTTCTTTCCTCCTTTGATCTAGATCATTATGATTATAATTGGTAAACAAAAAATAGAAGAGAAAAAAACTCCCAATGAAGTTGATTTATCTCATATCATCATCACTCTCTTACTTGGAGATGATGGATGAAATAGAATGTAATGTGATTTAATATGTTTAATATATTACATTCTGGTAAATTATTCAATTGTATTTCCCGTACACTACATCAAAAATAATCTTTAACGACAATAGTTTAATTATTTTATGAGGTTTTCTCATTTTCCCAATGAGAACAGAAGTACTGTTTTTATTTGGCTGTCTATTTGTCTTACAGCATGTTTCACCAAAATTTTGACAAGTAGCAAAAAAACAAAAAAAGAAAGTTTTTTTTTTCTTTTTCAAAAAAAGAAAGTAATCTTGAATAGTAACACAATATTTTTTTTCATAAACTTAAAAAAATAGTTTTTCTATGTAAGTATTTAATTTATGAAATCTTGACGAAACACAAATTACCTCTAATATTAACACGGATTCCGATTTCTATAATCGAATTATATATAAACATAATTTTAACTTTTATTTTGTGCCAATTCTTTCATTATTTGTGTTAGATAAAGCCATTACTTAACAGCCTTCAATCATTAATTTGTCTAAATAACAATAAATTTAACAAATTTATTTACATTGATTTAATTTTTCATGTATATCTATGCTCAATTATATATGATTGAAACACATATTAAAAAATTATTTAACTTATAGATAGGTGTCTCTCACATGTTATTTAAGGAAGAAGTTACAAGACAAGTAGTTAATAGAATTACTTGTAAGGACACACGCATAAAATTTATAAACAAAATACTCCCTATATCCCTAATTACTTGTTCAATTTTGAATTGACACACTTATTAAGAAAATAATGATTGGCATAGTGAGTTTACAATTTTACCCATATTAATTATGAAGTGGATGAATTAAAAACTTACGATTTTCAAGAAGTTCTACGTATTTCAACGTAATTAATTGGGGATATAATAGGTAAAAAAAATTGTCCTTTCTTGATTTGTCAAAATGGACAAGTAATTAAGGACAACTTAAAAAAATAAATATGAGCAAGTAATTAGGGACAAATGGGAGTATAAATATATTGATGTTACGTGAACTCTTAAAGAATCTACTGCAACCTGATTTTGCATAAAATTTAGTACAGTATATGTATACGAATAAATAATAACTCAGGTTGAGTTTAGTTATTTTATTATAATATTTTATTAACGGTTTGAATTGTTATATTAAAAATAATATGCATTAGATAATTTATAAGAAAAGTTGTCTGTTTATAAAAATAACTTTTATCTAATTTATTACAAAGGAGCTTGATAAACATCATATGTATTTATATCATTTTTATTATATTATTTTAAAATAACTATTCATGGTACTATTAATTTTTAATTCTCATATAACTTTTCTCAAAATTAGTAACCAAACAGAAAAAAGGACAATATTAAGTGTTTATCTCAAAATTATCTATACTTATCTAGATACCAAATAACCTGTTAATACAATTTACTAACTAACAACAGTGTAGGGACTAGGGCGAAGTCAATATTCGAGTTTTTTTGGCAGAATTTATTCATTTTTGCTCATACTTTATATTTGTATGTAAAAAATAGTATAAAATGTACATATAAATAGGTAACTTTTTTTTGTTTTGGTTTTCCACTTAGTGTCTATAGTTCACAATGTAGTCCCGATTAATTTTAGATTACGCAACGTAGGATCTATTCGGGAGTTGTGCCACTCAGTAAAAAAAATTCATACTTAAAACTTAAACTTGAAATATTTGATCAAGGATGAAGCAGTCACACCACTACAGTGCAACCGTCAAACGTTGTAAGCAGATACAGAGTGTCAAACGTCACACTTGTGTGACATATGCAGATTTTCATTTATGATAGCACCGGCCATTGAAGCTTCCTTCTATGAAGACAAAATGTGAACATTAAAATTGGTATTCTCATATTAAACATTGAACAGTGAAAAAACATTTTCTATTATATTGTTGTGTTTGCCATTGACTTAAATCACCCCCATACAAGTTGGCTGTTACCTAATACCTGGTATCTTCCTAGTCCAACTAATTCTCTGTGGATATTGGTGCCTTGGCGGAAATATACATTTTACAAATTAAATTAAAAATAATAATTTAATATTATTTCGTTGTTTCAATTTGTTTTTTTTTTTTGACATGGTACAGTTTTTTTTTTTAGAAAAAACTTTTAAATTTTATAGTCTTAAATTAAAGATACGTATAATGTACCAAAGTGTCTTTTAATCTTATGTTCATTAACATATGATAGGAAAAAGTTAGAATTAAAGAATTTTAAAAGTTAAAAAGTTAAAAAGTTAAAAAGTTAAAAAGCTAAAAGACGTTTTTCTTGAACCAGACTAGAAAGGAATGTAAAACAGATAAATTGAAATTAAAGGAGTAATTTATTATTTTATTTTAATTTCGTACGTAGAAAATTAAAATTTAGTAGCAATTTGATTTTTAAAAAATGTATAAGGAGCCATAAAACCAGTGGACATTTTCCTTCCAACAAATGATAGAAATTTGAAGTCATTTGCCGGAGAGATCAGATTTTTAAAATAAATACTTAATTACTATTTTCAATGATAAGCAGTGTTAGAAAAATGGAAAACTTAAATAAATCCCACTAGTTTAGAAGTTGATTACTTAGATATACTTTAGTTTACAATGTTATGAATTTTCACCTCATTTTGGTGCTTCCAGATACATGTATCTCGGAATACATGAGGTCAAAATTATGTGTGATTTGTTATAGATACACTATATTCAAGTAATTTGTATATATTTGGTATACATAATAAATCCTGCTCGTTCATCACTCTGATATGTATCTAGTAACACATATACATGTGAATCACACTAGATACATACAAATTCATATATCTATTGTGTATCTAGTGAGATTCACATGTATATGAAATACATGACTATCTTGCTCGCCTCTCTCCCCATCTCGCTCACTTCTCTCCCTATTTTAGTGTATCTGATAGCAAAAATACATATATCTAGGTGTATCTTCTTCTATATGGTAGAAATAAATCAATTTTGATTGTGTAATTATTGTCTTAAACGGAAAATATAGAAAATCATGAAAATTAAAACTTGAGGCGTATCTATAACACTGTACTTAAGAATATTTCATCCGCTATAAATATATTTTTCTTCAGGATTCAGTAAACACATAGGGGTCGTTTGGTAGAAAAATAAATAACGCAGGAATTAGTAACACAGAGATTAGTAATGCAGGGATTAAATAGTGTTGGGTTTAGTAATGCAGGGTATATTTTATATCAAGTATTTGGTTCATTGTTTCCCAACTTATCTTGTGTTTGGATTAAACTCTACAAAAAGCTTTTTTCCAATTATACCCTTGAATTATTATGAGATTTTCTATTTTATGTAATCGGGACAAGGTAGATAATTGTCGGACAATATTATTTTTATATGGCTTTCTAACTAGCTAGGAGAAGAACAATTTTCTTGTCATGTTTGCTATTTTCTCACTTGAACTATTTGAGGGTAAATAATTGTCCTCTTAATAAATTAATCACTTAAAAACGTTCATATTCAATTTAGAATAGATAGACCATCTACTTTAAAATCGAAAAGCCGGTAAACAATAGTAAAATCAAATAAATCATCTACTTTTATACATAAAAATTGCATGTTATAGTTTTAATATATATGCAATTTATAAATTGTTCAAAATACAAATAATTAGAAACCACATATAAATCAACAAATAATATATTCAATTAAGATCACAAACGTCATGTGATGATATATTCACCTTTTCAATTAGTAAATGTTAAACTACTCACATTTTAAATATTATATTGATATGTATTACATTTATTTATCAACAAACAACTCTCTCTAAATAATAAAATTTGTAAGCTAATTTATTTAAATAAATTTACTAGTACAAATATAAAATATAAAATATAAAATCAAGAAAAATAATAAAATGATTTTAGGGATATTATTGTCTTTACATATATAATCTCATGGTATTAAATCCAATGTATTACTAATACCACCAAATGAAAGGTATTAGTAATACATCCTATTAATACCATGAATTAGTTATACTTAGGCCCAAAAATTCTACCAAACATAGTACTTATTAATACCATACATAATACATGGACTATTTCTCCTAATTCTTCCTACTAAACGACCCTTATAGTAAAGAACTAAAACACAAAAATTAACAATTTTTTTAATTAATTGAATACTAGCTAGCAAAATAAAATGAAGAAGAGGAGGATATTTGTTCTCTAGTATTTTCCTCAGTGTTTTTCCACACTTATATGATTAGCACTTGACAAGTTTTTTTTTACATATATAGAAAAGTGGAGATAATATCACATGTTGTCTAAACTCTAAACCAAGAAGTTAAAACAAGTAGTAAAAAGTCATAAAGACTATTGAAAGACAATTTGCTAATTAAGGAAAATTTTAACCTAGGCCTCTTTTGACCAAAATGATAGAACATGATTGCTACCTTATTTAAGGCTAATAAATTTGTAAGTTTTTTTTTAACCAATATTAATTAGAAAAATTCTATTTTTTTTAAAGATATTAATTAAATAAAATTAAAGTCTTTCACTACATCGCTGTATAAATTGCGACGGAATTCCTTACTAAATATGCTTTTTCCAAGAAAAATATTACTCACCACATGATCATTTTACATGAATCTATCTTAGTACTTAATATAGTATTTATACGAGTCCGAAACTTAAATAAGCCACAACAAGATAAAAGTGATCAAAATAAGTCACTATTCTAGTAAGTAATCAAAATTGGCTTAGTGGAAGAAAAAATTTCGTTTTATGTAATATTTCAAATATTTTCCGTTAGTCTCATAACGTGTATATTTTAATATTTAACGAAACTATATTTTACACTTTGTAAAACGGAACTATTTCTTACACTTTGTAAAGTGGAAGAAAAAAATTCTGTAATATTTTTCACGTTCTCTTTATGAAGTTTTTACAGCGTTTGTCATACAATTATATTGATTTGACATATCATTAAAACGAAAAAAAATATTACATTATGTATTTTTATTTTTTTTGTTCTGAAAACTCCTCCAAACTCTATTTAAGGACGTTCAAACATAGTACCTTCAACATCTTTATTAGTCTTCTATTTTTCTTCATTTCAATCACAAAAAAAATGTCTTCTATATCAAGATTTATTGGGATGGCGAAATTATACATGACGAACATATCGTTTATTATAATTGTCTTTTCAAACACAATGCTAAATATTTAATTAATGTTCGATATCATAAATTTATTTCATCAATCTATAAAAGAATGGGTATAAATAGTACTGATTATAATTTGATTATAGTCGAAAAACACCTTACTTCATTTTTGTCACAAGGACAAGTAAATTTTGGAGAGTGGATTATCTATAGTGATGAATCGTTGACCGAGTTTTTGAGGGTTTCAAATGACTACATAGATAAAATCAAGTTAACACTTATGATACATAATGCAATAATTTTTTCCTTTTTATGATATGTCAAATCAATATAATTGTATGACAAACACTGCAAAAGCTTCATAAAGATATACAATTTAATGCAAAACGTGAAAAATATTCCTTTTTGTAAAACATAATTTTTTCTTCCACTTTATAAAGTATAAGAAAAACTTCCAGTTTACAAAGTGTAAGTAAAACTTACACTTTACAAAGTGTAAGAAATAGTTTCGTTATATATTAAAATATACCCGTTATGAGATTAACGGAAAACATTTGATATATTTCATAAAACAGATTTTTTTTCCCACTAAACCTATTTTAGTTACTTACTAGAATAGTGGCTTATTTTAGTCACCTTTATCTTTTTGTGGCTTATTTAGGTTCCGAACTCTATTTATACTGATAATATAGAAGATTATAATTTTTAATTAAAAATAGTAGGTTACGTCTAAGACCTGTTATGAAATTTACCTATTATTATAAACTTGTGTATTTCATTTTATAATGTAAGAATATGCGAACCGTTAATATATGGAAAAAGAAATCTCTATGCATAACCATCCAAACAAGGTTGTTACACTTTGTTTGGTTGGTTGTTACTCGTTACCCGTTATATTGTATCGTTAGTTTAATTATTATATTTGCTTTGATTGCAATTTGAATTTTATTGTATCGTATCAGTTAAATTCATAGTTAAGCAATAATAAAAAGTCCCATTTAATTTAACGTAGGGGTGTACATAACCGGGTTGATTTCGGTTTTTCAAAAATCAAACCAAACTATTTGTTAAAATTTTTAAATTTATAAACCAAACCAAACTAATAAAATTCAGATTTTTTCGGATTTTCAACCTCGGGTTGGTTCGGGTTTTTCAAATACCAAACCAAACCATTGTGTCGAATTTTTAAATTTATAAATCAAACCAAACTAATAAACCTCGGATTTTTTTCTTCAAATTTTTGGATTTTTTCGATAAAGTTCGCATACAAACATATAATTAACTTGTGCTCCAAATATTTCTTTAGTTCAACCAAAATACAATTATCTAAGGTGTTTCTTAAGAAAATAACATAAAATATGAGAAGAGTACTGATGACACTAAAATAGTCAATAAAAAATAATAATGAAATCATCATATAAAATAAATATTGCAAAGTCATAATGAAAAAATACGTGCATAGTAATTAATCAGTGATTAATTGATTTTGTGTGACATAAGTACGTATATTTTGTTATACCACCGGCCATTGAATCTTCTACGAAGATGTCACACGAACACAAAGGCAAAATGTGAACGATAGAAAAAGACGTACACTTTCCACTTTAATTGTGTTTCCCATTGACTCCAGCAATGTGACAGGATAATATTGTTGTTGTTCGAATCTTATCTGACCATTTTTGGCTCTTACCAAGTATCACCCTAGTCCAAATATTTTTTATTTATTTCTTATTTGGTGTTCGATATCTGTACTGAAACACGATATAAATTACATGTTAAACAAAGGTAATTACAAACATGCCAAAAAATTGTGTGATTACACTTAACTTCAGTTATCAGGTGAATTTCATATCCAAGTCAACTCATCCTATTTTGACCCGCTCACTTTAATTCGTTTAAAAATTAGGCTAATATATAGTCCAAATTAATCTATAGGAAATTTTATTAATAAAATATTTTTATTTGATACATTAATTATAGACATTATAAGAAAAGCTTTAGATATTTAAACAAATTTATAAGAAATAAATAAATTAAAACCTTAGTAAGAGCATTGAACGAATTAGGCCCTAATATATTTTTTTTAGCCCATTTAACTTAGTCTATTCTAACTCAAGTAACTAAATTATTTACCAACACATCTCATTTTAATTTGTTCAATTTCAGACTAACCCGGTCACTTGATGTCCTAATTCGTACCCCCTTTGTAGATTCAAGCAGGATAAAGTTAATTTTAATTTATTTTTTAAGCCTTTACCTTAGTTGTGTGTGATAAGTGTGTGGGGTTACAATTGACCCTATCATGTCCATAAGAGTGATTAACAACATATATACCGGCTAATTCGTGAATATTTAAATATATCACTTACAAAAGATATATCTAGTGGTGGTGGAAATAGAATCATATGTGAAATTCATGACTTGATTCTAATGCAACACATCTTTCAATATTTTCTTAAAGTTTCTTTTAAGTACACATAGCTTTTGCAATTTTATAACACTAATATTTTCCCTCCTATCCCCTTTCTTTATATGATCTTCTACTTTTAAATGAAAGTGGACATTATTTAAACATAATATAGTATATCTTTAAGGAGGCATTTGGTATCTTTCATTATTTTTTTGTTACTAATCTTCCAAATCAAAGGGAACAAACCAAGAAAGTTAATTCTTGATCCTTCTTAAGTCTAAGGATTTTCAAAGAATTTTAAAGAATGAGTTATTTTAGTCCTCAAGTAGGGTAGTTATAACAGTTGTAGGAGTCATTAAATTAACTCGTAAAAAATCATTGTTATTTCCAAAAAAATAAAACATCATTTGAAAAGTCAAATAATATACGAAAAAAAATCTTAAAATAGTCCTTTTAAAACTTAAAGTTTAGGCTTATAACATTTGTGATATAGTGAAGAAAGATCAAGAAGATCTTCTATGAACTGGTCTGTATTAGATTTGCTCAACATATTGTTGTATTTCTCACTTTCATATGTGCTAATTTATAGTTATGTTTATAATAGATCACATTTTAAATGATCAAATTAAATTCATATATGCGGCGAATTTAATTAGACTAGTTAATTATTTAACATAGTTATAGTTTGGAGAAATTACTTTTCGCCACTAACATATAACCATATTTATGTGGGCCACGTTTGTATAATTTGGCTCATAATTGTATAAATCTAGAATTTATATAATTCGGTTTCTAATTGTATAAATCTAGAATTTGTGTATCTACTCTAGCTTGTATATAATTGGTTTTTGTAAGCGGTTTAAAATGAGAAAAATAAATAAAATAATGTAATACCATATTAAAAAAATTATATAAATTATAAAACACAATTCAGGTATATTATTATATCTTTTCTAAAAAATGAAATAAAAATATATTATAATTCTTTCAATGAGTTTTCTTTTTTATGAAATGTATCCAAAATAATTTCATTAATAATACTAAATATTTATATTTATATAAAACACCAAATAATTACTAAACAAAGAAGGTTAAAGAAAAAATACATAAAAAATGAGGTTGTGGAGGCTTCAACATGCAACCTGATCTATGAAATTTCAGCACAAAACCAGCTAAGCTACACACACCATTTGTTGAAGGAGCGTCACTTATAATATATATTCTCTATGTTTGCTTCTGCTTCGTAATTGTATATACTCATTCAGTAAATTTTTCCGACGAAGCAATGTCACGTGACACTCCTTCTCCCTTCCTAAATCTGCCCCTGCTGAGTGTTGATACATTTGATTTGTATAAGTTCTGAAAAAATCCTAAATGTATAAATACAATTTTTGTATATATTTACCGTGCTTGTATATTGGCAAGCGAATACAAATGGAAATACCCATAGCAAACAAAACTATAGCTATGAAGCGTAAATGCGTAATTAGGCAAACTCTAGCTAAGAAGACTTATTAAATTTAATATCTTTGCTATTTATGTAATTTCCTCTTAAGATATTGCATATGACTTACATTTTCTTTCGTTTGAGAATCATATTATCTGTGATCTATTAATGTGAATCAAGTTAATTATCCATAGAAGTATATATAATTAATCAAGCAAATATGAACACTGAAAAGAGTGATACATTAAATTGTCCATTTAAATTATCTTGCCAATGGTCGTGTGATACATTAAATTGTCCATTCCATCATATTAATTACCAAATGCCAATAGTCGTGTGATACATTAAATTGTCCATTCGATTATATTGCCAAATGCCAATACTCGTGTGATACATTGAGAAATGTTAGATATACATTAAATGATATACATTATATGTTATACATACATGAGTGTTTGTATACATTATGTGATATACATAATGTATAAGGCTATGCTTGAGAAGGATAAAAGTCTTAGTCTCATGATATAGAATACTCCTATTAACAAGAAAAAAAGTTAATATATATAAAATAAAAAAAAATAAAAAAGGAATCTCATGTTTAGTAGACTTTTTATGTAGTGCCACATGTTAGTACATAATTTACTAACAAAATAGATAAATGAAAGCCTCATAAAATAAAGATAGAAATCAGCCCACGTAGCAATAATATAACATGGCCTTAAGTCCTTGAATGTTTTCAAGTTATAAAGTTATAAAGAAATAAACATCGAATCTAACTCAATTTTCAAAATGAACAAGGATTATCCAATATTTTTTATTTTATTTTATTTTTTTGGGTGGGTGATGGTGCATTTGTGATGATGGAGAGTTTGATACCTATTTGTTTTTTTTTTCCTACTGGCATGTTGGGAATAATGAATTTATAGCATGTATAGACAAGAATGTAGTAGTTAAATATTGAATTGATTAATTCTTTATAATTACAATGATGAGTTTTGATTGATAACCATTTATTTAATAGTTTTCTCTGGCATAGATTCTTAATTTGAATATTGTTTAAGTGTATCTTTCATCTTTTTAAAATAAATAAATAAATTGTTATGTTGAGTTTTGAGTGATAACCATTTAATAATTCCCTATAATAGAGAAAATTAGCAAATTAGTCAAAATCTCTAACATAATTAATTAAAACATCTACATTTTAAAATAATTATTAAAAATGTCATTATGTCATTATTTTAGTAAATATAATGTATCATAGTTTAATGTATCTTAATAATATCCTTAATTTTTACCTTTGACACAAGAATTTGAATAGATGATTTTACGACCAATTCATTCAACATTTCCTTTTTTAGAGGACAATTTTTCACATCTAAATTATGTATTAGATATACTAATACCCTATCCCGTTCATCTGGAAATCTTGGTTCAAACTCTTCGCTATTGAATAAAAGATGCTTCTTTTTTACATTTATTATGATTCTTTCTCCATGAATATTGTAATTTGAATAGTCTTATTACTTCAAAGAAGCCCGGTTACTCCTTTTCAAAAAAAAACTTTTTGAGTGTGCTTTTGACCGATAGTGATTTCAATGATATTAATATGTAAAAATTGAGTTTGCGGTTATTTTATGAATTTTCTTTTGAAATTTTTGGCAAATTAAAAGAAGAGTTATTTTTTTAAAATTATACATTAAATATGTTATTATTGAATTCATTACTTTATTTTTTATTTCCAAGGTAGAGGTAAAATTTGTGTATACTCTACCTACCATTCTCAGATTCACTTTTTGAAATTACATTAGATATGTTATTATTGAATCCATTGCTTCAGTCTTTACCTCTGAGATAGAACTAACATTTGTATACGCGTTATGTATCCTTTTCAGATTTTTTTTCTTTTTGAAATTATATATATTGAATATGTTATATAGGTTTTAAAAATGTTACTTGAATCTAGGAGTGTCAATCCATTTTAATATCTCTAATTTTAATTTAACCCGTTTATTTGACACCTTTAGTTCTTGAGGTGAGTCGGTAGTGATTAGTGTCTAGTGTCTTAATGGTGCGCATTTGTTACGGGTCCGCCATGTTCATATTCCATGGATTGATTGGTCCTCAAACATTAATATTTATTATGTGTCTGCCCCAATTGATGTTACTGACATGAACATATTTTTAAGGATCCGGTTCCTCATTATTTCTCTATTCTTTATTTTCTTCATATTTTTATTTTGGATATGAGACACATGATATTGGTAAAAATTAATGATCGCATATAATTATTAGTTAATTAAAATAAAATTATAATTATAATTTAGATAATTAATATTTTATATAAAAAAATAACAATACTAATCATTGCAATATATTATTTTGTCCATAATTATATTATAAAACCTTTTTTTTCCAACGAGTATTTATCTTTTGTTTTGTTTTTTTTTTTTAATTGAGTTAGTTATAGATTGCAAATTTGAACTTTCTCCTTAAAATTAATTATCACCTATCATTAATAGCAAAAAAAAAAATAAAAAAATTATGTGTTAAATTTTTAATTAAAAAATTTATTAATTATGAATAAAAATATATTATTTTATATTTTATTCATTTTAACCCCATTCAATATTAGAAGAAATCAAGTAAATATTATTTTGCCTTCTTATATTCTCTCCGCTAACAGTTACATTATTTTATTCTTTTTAGCTCATTTTGTACTCTTCTTCTTCTTCTTCTTCTTCAAGTTTTTAATAAGTTAGAGTATTACTCTATCAAAAATATGAATTAATAGTCGAAAAGATTTGAACATAGTGAATTGCAAATACTTTTCTTATTTCTTCTAAACTTTTCTAGCATTACAACAAGCATATTAAAGTGAGGACAGGATTATCAATTTCTTCAGTCGGATTATATGGTTCTAACTCTTACCTTTATTTAAAATTTATCAACATATTACTTATAGAATTATGTTAACAATTCGTATAATATTTTCCTCAGTGAAGGATGTCTTTCAACGTTAACTTGATAAATTTTTACCTAAAACTAATGACGGAAGGAAAAAATTTGAAGAGATCATTTATTAAATAAGTAACAATTTTCATCTAAAAAATATAAGAAAAATAAATTTTAAGTTAATATATAAAAAGTTTGTTTAGATTTTAGGTCTCTAATTAAAATTTTAATATAGACCTTTAATTATGTTAACCCGTCCCTAAATTATGAATATATATATATATATATTAAGAATCATAGTAACTAATAATTTAAAATATATATTTAAAAACATTAGTTAAAAGAACTCTTGACTCATGAAATAGTAATTATATCACGTAAAATAAAATATTAATATTATAATTTAGACATAATAAATATTATAATCTAGACAAATATTACGAAGATAAAGATAATAAGGAGGGTGAGGGTGGGGCTGGGGCCAAGGTTAGGAGTTGCGGCAGGAGCAGGGAAGAGATGGGAGGTGAGTATTTATTTGATTATTGAGGATGTGAGGCAAACAATCAATATGCTAGACCACTTAGAGAATATTTTTCATTCTTTTTGAAAAGTCATTTTCTTAAGTTCAAAGTTTTTAGAGAATATTTTTCATTCTTCTCATTTAAGTATAAAATGATTTTACCAACATGATCTTGAGTTATGGTATAGTAGTAAAACTATTTCACCTCTAATTAGAGGGTTTGAATTTTGGATATGAAGGAAATATCTGTTAGGAGTGTCACTCCCGAATGAACCTTGCAATGCGCAATTCAAATTTAATCGGGCCTTCAATGTGGGCTTCAAATACTGATGGTGAAACTAAAAAACCTTCCAACCTCATTTTTTTTTAAAAGTAGGGCAAACATAATTAAACTCACCTCACCCAATTGTTAAGTTCTCGTGGATTATTGAGTCATTCATTTATTAGTTCAATTCATTAGAAATTAAGTTGATTATGTAGTTTAAATTGACTTTTGAGAAATCTTAACAAAATATTTTTAAAAAGACATTATGTTTATTTGATACGTTATATAGCCATAATAAAGAATTTTATTTTTATTAAATACAAGAAATTATAAAAGAGCAAATAAAACAATTGTCCTCTTAAAACTTAGTAAGAATTGTATTGATTGGGATATGCCCCATATCATTTCAATCCAAAATCCAAATACATTTGAATGAATCAATAGTTCGCTCATTTATTAATTCAATCAAATTTAATTATTCATCAACATGGATTGTGATGTATCGATAGAATTATTTCATCCTTAATCAAAGATCTCGATTTTGAGCTTTAGATATAGAAAAAATCATGTTAAAAGTGTCATCACTAAATGAGCCCGAATTTAATCAAGGCTTTTATGTGGCTCCTAACACCCATCATGTGAGTTTTACGAATTGTCAGTGTCTCGGTTCCGACAACATGGTCCACTGATACATTAATATCCTCTTTGTTGGTCATGTTGGCAATAATTTTATTTTTTTTCTAAAAAAAGCCTTCGATGGGTGTTATAAGAAAAAGGAAGCTTTCGTAAATAACTATTATAATAAATTTAATTATGCTTCATAGCTATAGTTTGTATATTTACGGGTTGTAGCTATAATTAAACTGTCTCGTTTGTATAGTTCGCGTATTTGTAAAATTCGCAGGTTTGTAGAATTCGCGAGTACATTTATATAATTCAGTTATTTTTGTATAAACTCGAAATAAGAATGTATACAATTACAAACATCAGAAGTGTAAACAACTATACAAATTATATTATACAAATTCTGAATTATACAAATTCTGAATTATACAAATGTGTGAATTATACAAAACTAAAAAGTTGAGCCACGTAATTATAGCTAAAAGTAGATCGTGAATTGTAATTAAGGCAAACTATAACTATATTAACTAATTGACTAGTATATATTTGCTTTTACGCATAATTTTCCCATATAAAATTTCCTTTAGATTTATAAAGTTATATAAATATCATTTCTTTGACATATTCAATATCATAAATTTCAAAAAGACTATAATCATATAAATATTCTAATACATTTTAACTTTATTTTTTAAAAAAAGAAGTATTTTATTTAAAAAATAAATTGTCTCAATTTATATAAGTTAAAATTTCCTTTTTAGTCCGTCTAAAAAGAATGATATATTTGTTTTAAAATACCCACTTTATCTTTATTTTAGACCATAAATTTATAATATTTAAACTTTATGTCAAGTCAAATTAAGTCATATAAATTAAATGGAAGAATAATAAATTATAAGGTGAGAACTTTTTTTGGTCATATTGCATTGTAAAATTTGAAAACAATAATTTTTGTTTTCAAAGTGAAAAAATGATATTTGAAATTTTAAAAAAATAAAAAAAATCTCATGCTGGGACGCCTATAC
Source organism: Solanum verrucosum (assembly GCF_900185275.1). NCBI lineage: Eukaryota > Viridiplantae > Streptophyta > Magnoliopsida > Solanales > Solanaceae > Solanum > Solanum verrucosum. Next base: position 2,227,871 of record NW_026019982.1, on the reverse strand, counting down.
ATGTTAATTCTATCCCTAGTTACATTTTGTATTTGGTATATCACAAAACTGCTATGTACAGTTTGTAGGTCCTTGATGCAGTCCCGTGCTTGTTTTCTCAGTAGACTTGTTTACAGTGTTTTTGAATTGGTATAACTAGGTCTGATTGTTTAGTGACCTTTTATTAACATGATTTTTTAACAGGAATAAATACAAAAAAAGACGGCTAGGCCTTATCTTATCCGTCTAATAGATTGCTTGTCTAAAGTAACTTAGAGTATTTTTTTTCTTGTCATATTCTTCAATTCTTTCTAACAACATTTGATGATTCATCACTTCTTTTTAGATTTATTGAATCTTGTTAAATCTATTGACACTGTCATATGATTTTGCTTTGTCAGTCACATCGTTAGTTGTCTTAGAACAAACTCTTCAGTCACTTTACCATCCCAACTGTGTTGCCTACCATGTGTCTTAGCTTCTTTTTTACTTTTGTTACTTTCACTAATTTAATGCATAGGTGAGATATCTCCATCCCTAATTACTTTATCAAAACATACGTCTATTATATTATCTTCCTCATCCCAATTATTTACGGAACCGTTGATTGATCGATCAATTGTTTACAGTACCGTTGATTGATATATTTTAATGCCCATCCATCCATATAGTGTTTCCCATTGCGCCAATTCTGGTATGAAGTCTATCTTGAATAAGTGATATTTTAAAACATAACATGTTATTATAAGTTATTTTGAAGTTTTGATAATTTAATAAACTATGAGATTTAATAGGGGACTTGATTCCACGAGAGATGATATTGTAAGTTACATGAAAAGAATAGCTACAAAAAACCGCAACCACTGCCACTGCTGCAATGGTATTGCTCCAAGGTTTTTGTCCATCTTATAATAGTCTCTTCACAAATGACATAACCTAGGTTTTTACATTCTAGAAGAATCACACAGCAAAAGTCATTCTCCGAAGAAATATTTCTCCTAGACAACGAGGGACTTGATAAAGTTATCATTCGTTCTTAGTTGTTATTTGAGATTATATTTATGTGCTTATTCATTGTAAGGTCTATTTCTAAGTTTTAAATGAATTAGTCGAATCTTTCTTCATTATTCTGAGCTGTAGCTAGAGTTAGATATGTCATGTTCTTGCATTCTATAGTGATGGGAAAGAAATTAAGAGTTTAATTCCTAGGTTACAAGAATTCGTAATCTGAATCTTAGCTCTTTGAACTTAATGGAGAAGTTGAAATTCTGTGAAACAGGTTGTGGTTTTCTCCTTCCACATAAACTCTTGTGTTCTTTATTTTTAAGTTTTTACTTTCCACACTGTTTTATTGTGTCAAGACACATGATCCATTAACTAATAGTAAACACATATATTTCATCATAACACTTATAAAATATTTATTTTTTTACTTATCTGGGGTCAATGATTCCTCGGATATTATCAAACTAAAAATATTATATAATATGAATCGCAGGGATAACACAACCACAATGATTTGTTTTATGAACAGTTATAATATTTCCAGCCCAAATGAGGTAGTGCCTAATGTCACCGAGAGCGAGTTGGTAGGAGGGCCTGAGATATCGTCTAACGTTTGGTGAACAGTCAATTGAATATATTGTCTTTTTCTTTCCTTATGGTGTGGACGTGTGTAATTAGTCTCACCACAAATTTTTATATGATAAGAAACGCTAGGGTACTGCGCATTGTGCGAAGAATAATCGAATTTTATTTATAACAAAATCTCATGTGTTTGACGTTTTGCTCCCTCTCTATAAATAGGCTCAATTTATGAATTTTGTGTTAAATTCAGATGAAAAGAGCTAGCTATAATTGTTTTGTTAATTACATATATATATATAAAAAAAAATTCTCCTTTTTAAAAAGATAATTTTAATCAAGAGATGGTGAGAACACCTTGCTACGACGAAAATGGAAGGAAGAAAGGGACTTGGACACTTGAAGAAGATAAGAAATTAGCAGCTTATATTACTAAATATGGCTCATGGAACTGGCGACAACTTCCCAAGTATGCTGGTGAGAATATATATATATATATATATATATATACGGAGTTAGTATTTGATGTTTATGAATTTAGAATTAAATCGTAGTTTGTTAAAGTTATTATGATCAAGAAAATCGAACACTATCTTTTGTTTTAAAAAAATACGAGTTGAATATCTTGATTCCATCTCTAAGTTTCATTATAATTATCATTATCGTTTTAGAATTAAAATTGAATGATTATTGTTGCTTGTGAAGGTCTAGCAAGGTGTGGAAAAAGTTGCAGACTTCGATGGATAAATCACTTAAGGCCAAATGTTAAAAGAGGAAACTATACCAAAGAAGAAGATGAAATCATCTTGAACCTCCATGCTCAACTTGGAAATAAGTACGTATATTTCTTCCACATTCCCAATTTTTACGAGCTAACATTTACCTAGTCGAGCAGAGAAGACAAGTTCAGAATTTAAAATTTTCAGTATTGTGTCACAGATAGGTGTACTTAGGTCGGTTTGATATTTATTTCATTTACCAAACTAAATTAACTATGTTGGTTTTTTAAATTTACAAGTTAAACCAACAAGGAGTGGATTTTTCGATCTAACCTCCTTTCTTTTCTTTTTTTTTTGCAAATTTGCAACATGGTGCCTAGGGTTAAGCTTTTATTAATAAGTATAAAAATAAAAGGACCTCAAAGAGATAATTGCAAGCAAAAGAGAGTTAGGTCTTACTCTAATAATTCTATTAAAGCAACAAACCCTACAAATTAACAAGCATTTTCGATTTGTTTTGGTTTTCATATGGGTTTTTTCTCTCGATAAAGCCTCTGCAACATAAAACACGTAACTAATGCTTCTAAATATATCTTTATTTGTCCTAGTAAAATATACAAGAATTACATGGCACTTACGGAAAAGAAAAAAAAATTGAAGCCATGTTATTATGGTCAAAGGAAAATTCGGTATGATACATTAGATCCGACTTGGTTATTAATAGAGTGAACAATAAAGATAATGAAAACTCAGAATAGAAGTATTGTTAGTAAGAGATAATGAAAATGAACAAGATGTGTTTTAATCTAATTTCTCTTAATTTTTAACTATGTAGCATAAAAAGTATTCATGGGGAGATCCCTTTTGTTAGTATATATTTAAACTCCATGTCAATTGCAAAATTTGGTATCAAGCTACATAGTTATGAGAATATGTCTATAACTTTCTATCTTGTTTCGAGAGGTTATGCATCATATTCCTCTTGCTCTTATATAAGGTAGGGGACATGTCTAACCTCTCATTCTAAAAACGACTTTTGATTTTTTAAAAATGAATATGATTTGATATGAACTTTATTAGTACTTGATTTATGAGCTATAATTCTATAAAGACATTTTGTACCATGAAAAAATATAAGTTCAAATTCAAAAGTAATATGTAAAAAAACATGAATTAAGAAAGTTTGACAAAAACTTACAAATTACATTATATTAAATTTATAAAATTTGTAAAAATATATTGTAAGTAATTAGTTTGTTTCGTTTTGTACTTGATTTATTAAATTTCTTTAATGTGACAAAAATAAATTCATAGCACTATTACTTTTGTACTTAGCTAGTGAAAAGTTTAGTAATCACAAATGAAATTATGATTGCAGGTGGTCAACGATTGCTGCTCACTTGCCAGAAAGATCAGACAATGAAATAAAGAATCATTGGCACACAACACTTAAAAAGCGCGCTACTAATTATAATAATAAGAATAATATTGAAAGCGATACTGGAAGAAAGATCACTAGTGTGGAAAATCAAAATGCAAGTGCTAATAATAATAATAATATGCATGAAAATATAGTATTGGAAAGTTCAGAATGGTCACCAAAGGAGTCATCAAGTGAAGCATTATCCTCTATTGATTATCAACAAGACATTTTTCAAGAAGAATTAGCTAATTTGGAGGAAATTACAAGTGGAAGTTTTTGGACAGAACCATTTGAAGTGGATAGTCAAAATGATTTTGTAGCTCCTTCAATTGATTATTGTGGACTTGTCTGTCCACCTTCTCCTTTTATACCTCATGAATTTCCTTCCTCCTTTGATCTAGATCATTATAATTATAATTGGTAAAAGCTAAGGAAAAAAACATCAATAGATTTATCTTATATGATCATCACATTTTTGTTTGAATGTTTTGGAGATGTATTGATAAATTCTCATTTAGTTCTTGTATTATCTGACAAAATATATTTAAACTTTAATCTATATCGAAACATAATCTTTGATCCTTTGTTGGTAAATTTTACAAATTTATCAGAATTATTAATTGTTCCACGATTTAGTTGTGTTAAAATTATATTGTTATTTCATATCGAAAAGTAATATCGTTTCAAAAAGTAATTAAAATATACTCAATATTTAGTGCATATAAAGATAGACGAATGCATATTTTTAATTAATTACAGTAAAAAGTTTTATATGTTGAGTCATATATATACAACAAAAATCAAAATAAGTATTTACAAAATACCTAAGGGACAAAAGGGATATGATCAGTTATCACCCCTAAAGTCAAATATGTAACATTCTGATTTCTGTCTTATATAAATTATTCATTTACCGACTATCTGAGTTGTGGTGTAGTGGGACTGTTTCATCATTAATTAATTAAAGGTCTCAAATTTAAGTCTTGAGTATGAAAAAAATCATGTTAGGAGTATCATTCCCGAATGGGCTTTATAGTGCGTGACTCAAATTTAGTCGAAACTTTAATGTGGGCTCCAAACACTAAATATAAAACAAAAAAATAATAATAATTCATTCTTGTTACCTGACACCTCACATGATTCCATGCAATATAGTACAAACAAAATGAACTTTCATGTTATTTCATATTCCTAATGAGGACAACATCTGTTTATCTCATTGTCTCCTTCTCTTATCATTCCTCAAGTGAATTTTGTGGCCAATGTAAAGTGTCGGATATTGATATTGTTGGACACATTTGTGTTAACTAATTATATAGATTTCTAGATTTTTTTTATTTTTTTTTAGACTAGATCCCTAAGAGTAAATTAAAAAAAAAAAATGGGAAAAAGGATAAATATACCACTGAACTATCGTAAATGGTATGTAGATACCCTACATCATACTTTTTGAACATTGGTGCCCATGCCATCCAAAAACTAGAGCATAAATGCCCTTCACTCTAACGACAGGCGAAATAGGGACACGTCGCGCAATCTTATCCGTCGATTGATATTTAATAAATATCAGGTCGGTAGATAAGATTACGACATGTGTGCGCCCGTTAGTATAAAGGGTATATATGCTCTAGTTTTTGGACGGCAGGGACATCAATGTCCCAAAAGCATGACGGAGGGCATCTGCATACCATTTACAATAGTTCGGGAGTATATTTGTCCTTTTTCCAAAAAAAAAAAACATAGTAAAATACGTATGAAGTCTAACCACATCGAAAGAGACCAAGGAATTTTGAGTACTTTCGACTTCAACGTGCCTTAGACCCTTGGCTTCAGCTATGATGCTCGAGTTTGGCTTAAGAGATTTTACGAAAGTGTGAGTGTATTATATTAAGGATGTGTTTGATATGGAGAAAAATATTTTCAAAAAATTGTTACTTCTGTTTTGACGTTCAAATAATAATAGATATATGAATTAAATAGTGGGTTTGTGATTCAACAAATCAATCAGCTAATGTCTATGCTTTTAAATATTGAATTTACTTATTTTAACACTAAATAGAACTTGAACAGAACCTAAGTTTTTCTATAGAGAATTTCAGGCCCAAGCTCTCTGTGGTTCAAGCCCAATACAAATCATTTCATCAAACTTAATGTGGATGGCTGCTTCAAAGGCGACAGTCCAATTTGGTGAAGCCACGTATACTTGAGGGGTGTTGACCAACGTACCTTTATTGAAAAATTACACTATTAAAAATATGTTTTTATGTGTATGTATCACATATTGACACAATGACATTCCTCGATCTCTATGTGATTTTAGACCCTCAGTCGAAATTCTAGTTCTGCCAGACCAAATAATGGTAAAGAAAGAAATAAAAATTCCTTGTAGAGGAAATCTTTTTCGAGCTTGGTTTTATTGCGTGCTCAATATGTACCTTTACATATGTTTATAGGAATTCATTTGGTATTACAAGTATGAAGTATTAATTTGTTCTTTTGTTATTAATTTTTAGCAAATATTATATCTCAAGTAATTACTATTCCGGATAAAATAAATTTTACCTAAATAGTAGAAAATAATCTTTTTTTTTTTATTTAGATAAGTTATTGACAAGGATAATTAACAGAGAATTAAGCATTTAATCCTTTCAAAAACTCGAGCTGGGAAGAGAGGACATGAGGGTATCATATCTAATGACTCTCTCTTCTTTTGTTTTTGATTTTTCAATCTTACCATTTAGTAGAGATTTTAATCATAATAATAGAGAATAAAGTCACAAATAATAATAATAATAATAATAATAAAAAAAAAATAAAAAAAAAAATCCAACCTTTGAAACTCAGAAATAACTTGAGCAAAAAGTGTTCATATAACACACTTTTCTTTCTTGATCTTGATCTGTTGCAAAAATGATGATACACATTTTTTTAAAAATAATTAATTTTATAATTTTCATTTTACATTCATAAGAAAATTGATATGATCATGCAAATGTTATAGCATGTGTAATCTTAAAAGTTTCAAAAAATTTATCATCATACAAATGCTACCTATGATATATTTAAAAATCTTTATTTCTTTCTTAAATCTAAATAACCTCAAGCGCTACGTTACATAAATTAAAAAGGAGGAATGCTTATAAATGGCTAAAACAGTCTAATGTTTTATGATTTTATTTTTCTTCTCTTTATTTTTTTCAACATAGGTGTGGTTTCGTTTCTTGTAGACTTTCACTACAAGTGTAATGAATATTGGTCCAAGTCCAATCTTATAAGAAAAACGAGTTGAAATGTGCTGCTCATTTTAGCCTGCCAAAATTAAATAAATAAAAAAAAACAGACGTTGACTTGGAATTTTCTCTTTGAAAAATATCTCAGGACAATTTTACTACGTGCTACACGTTCTTGTTGTTGCACTATAAATAGGTCTCAATTTTTATAATTTGAAGATTCAAGTAATTAATTCGGAAGAGTAATATTAAAAAAAAATTATTCAAAGCAATCTAGGAGTGAGCTAGGGTTAGGCTTGACTCCTACCTCGTACATTAATACCCAAAAAAAAAGAAAAAGAGTTACAACTCTTTATCGTGTGATATTTCTTGGAGAGAATTAATCGAGAGATGGTGAGAACACCTGGCTACGATGAAAATGGAAGGAAGAAGGGTACTTGGACTCCTGAAGAAGACAAGAAGTTAGAAGCATATATTACTAAATATGGCTGTTGGAACTGGCGCCAACTTCCCAAGTATGCAGGTGAGAATTTCTGTTACGAGGTTTTGAGTTGAATGCTTAAATTCTTTTGAGTCGGGTAATTTCAAAAGGGTTTTGAAAAAGTCTTGAGTCACCCCATGGAGTTACTTTTGCATTGGTTTCTAGTTAATATTCTTTAATAAAGTAATATTTAATCCATCCGTTCTATTTTATGTATTTTAATTTGATTGTATATGAAAATTAAGAAAGTAAAAAAAATTTCAAATTTTGTGATCTTAAATTATAAATTGATCGAAAAGTTCCAATTAAATAATTGACGGAATATTGGTGTTGGTGAATTAGGACTAGCAAGGTGTGGAAAGAGCTGCAGACTTCGATGGATGAATCACTTGAGGCCAAATGTTAAAAGAGGAAACTACACCAAAGAAGAAGATGAACTAATCTTGAACCTCCATGCTAAACTTGGAAATAGGTACGTACTCTTCTTTGTTCAATTTTACGAGCTAACATGACACAAGGTGAATTCAGAATTTAGTCTTAATGAGTTCAACTTTTAAAATTTTCCAACATTGAATTCATTATGTTAGATCTAATATTTATTATATTACGATTTAATAGATTTTTACATACATATCTATATACACGAAGCAAAAAATTATGAGTTCATATGAACTCAAAGAAAAAAGGTTACATCCGCCTTATACACTAGAGAGAGTTAAATCAGACTTCCTCCACAAATTCTTTATATAAGATAATTTAGTCATTTTTCTATCACAATGGACAGAATTCAAAAAAAAGAAAGAAATAAATTACGTGACCAAAAATAGTTTTGTACTATGATCTACTTTTTTACTCTAGTAGTACATATAGCGTGGAATATTTTGGAACCACACGTGAAATTAACCTCCTTAAACTTGTATGGTTGCAGATGGTCGGCTATAGCTATTCACTTGCCAGGAAGATCAGACAACGAGATAAAGAATCATTGGCACACAGCACTGAAGAAGCGCACTGATAGCTCAAGTGAAGGAAGCAAGAAATGCAATAATAAGAATAGTGGAAGTAATATCAAAAGAAAGAGTAGTGTGGAAAATCAAAATGCAAGTGCTAATAATAATACGCATGAAAATATAGTATTGGAAAGTTCAGATTGGTCACCAAAGGAGTCATCAAGTGAAGAACTTTCCTCTTATCAACATGATCAACACAAATTAGCTTTGGAGGAAATTTCTAGTGGAAGCTTTTGGACAGAACCATTTGAAGTGGATAGTTTCATCAATAGTAAAATTGATTTTGTAGCTCCTTCAATTGATTATTATGGACTTATGTGTCCACCTTCACCTTATATAGGTCATGAATTTATTTCCTCCTTTGACTTTGATCATTATAATTATTGGTAAGTCCATGTGTAACATTTGGTAATGTTCCATATTTACAAACAAAGTTTATTAATTCAATCAACCTTAGAAAATGTGTTGACGTTTTGTTTCTTCTTGTGTGTTACAAATAATTGTACAATTCTGATTAATTGAGGTGTTCAGTACTTTGTTAGTTCATTTTTACTTGTTCAATATACTAAAAATGAATGTCCATTTTTATTTGTCTAGTTCAGAAATCTAAGAGATTTTTACTTCATAATTTACCTTTATTATTAATTATAGTCATTTTTCAAAGCATTAAATTTATTATTTATTGTTCCTTAAAAATTGTACCAAGTCAATAGTACTAGACAAATAGAAATGGACAGAGAGAATAATTGACAACATAAAAGGGACTTGATCTTACTCAAGTAAAATTTTCTAAGTAGATCATTTACAAAAAGTCAAGATAAGAAATTATAAAATTTAATGTTCAGCTCAATGGATTTTTTACCCTTTTCGTTCACTTTTTACTTATCACATTTGTACTTGTTACATTCATCAAGAAAGTAATAATTTCGATGATTATTTTGTCACACTATTCCTATTAATTGATGTTTAGTACTATATTCGTCCACTTTTAATTGTCATAGTTTTCTTTTTAAATCAAACGACAATAACTTTCTCTAACATTTTACGATGTATTTTTTCATCATATTGATATGCAAAAAAGTTGGAATTTATAGTACTTTTCGTATAGTTTTTTAATATCTAAATTTTTTGTTTCAAATATCGAATTAATGTAATCTAATTTAACTTTGAAAAAATAATCAAATTGACTTTTGAAAAGCACAGTATGACAATTAAAATGGACAGAGAGAGTAGATCTTAGCAAATGATTTAGAGAGTAAAAGTAATTAATGCTAAGCATAAAATATGAAAAAAATAAAATTATTATCTTTTCTTAATATTTTTAAATTAAAAATTAGGGGTAATCAAACAAGGAAATCTAGGCAAACTATTAACGGCATATTTGTACGTTTAGCTCTTAGATTGCCATAACTACAAATACACATTTTATTTGTGTACTTTCATTATAGTGAACTCTTGTGGGAGTTTAGAGTTTCTTGTTTTTCATTTCCACAATTAGTACTTTGTTTTCTTTATTTTTTTCCTGTATGTACCAAATAGATTATTCGTACTAAGTTTCGAATGTATAGAGTTCGGTCAATTAGTTTATCAACATGATCAGTATATATAATATATATGCTATTAGTGTATATATATTGTATGTAGCAATGTATATTATATATTAAATATAAAGTATAAACTACACATATATATAGTTTGTACATATTTTTTAAAATTAGTAAGTGGAAGTTTTTAGAATCGTAATCATCCTTTAAATAAATAAAAAATAATGGCAGAATTTGGGAAGAAGGGGAGAAGATTGAAAAAAAAATAAAAAATAAGAAACACAATGGTTTTAAGTCAACATTTAGGCCCAAATAATATTTCTTGGAGCCTTTTTGTTTTGACTTGTTGATCGCTCATCCTTCTAAACTGTAAAAGGTTTTCAACTTTTAATTTCCAATTCATACACATGAGCAATTTTAGTGCTTCGTATTTATTAAAATTGGTCCTTAAAATATTATTATTGGAACATATTTATTTATTAGTAAAATACTAAGATTCATCATGTAGGAGCAACTAGTACTTCTTGGACCGGCAAACACTAAGCCGATTGATTACCCGAAGCCCAAGCATGTTGGGGCCCATAGCCCATACTCAGACCATTTACTACAAAAAAAAAAAAAAAAAAGGCAAATTACAGAAAGGACAAATTACTTAAGTACACAACATTACTTTACTTATTCTCAATATTTCCCTACTCTTTTACTAAAATACAAAAATCCCTTATTTTCCCCCAATTCAACTTAATCGGATACTTTATTAGTTTAAGTATCCGCCCGTTATTAATTAAAGTATCCGCGCTGCTATATTATGCATCCGCCCGTTAATTTAAGTATCCGCCCGTTATTAATTAAAGTATCCGTGCCAACAACTTAATAATTTAAGTATCCGCCCTTTATTAATTAGAGTATCCGCGCTGCTATATTATGTATCCGAAAGACACTAAAAAAGGGATTTTTGGTAATTAATGAAAGAGTAGGGATAGGAAGTAATTTCCTTTTTATACTATGTGATTTGCCTAATTTTTACTTACAGAAATCACATACTTTAAAGGCAAAATTATAATTTATCAAGTTTATAATTACAGAAATCCCTCATTTTCGCGCATCAAATTAGTGTATCAGCGCTTATATTATTGTATCTCGCGCATCAGATTAATGTATCAGCGCTTATATTATTGTATCTCGCGCATGTATCAACATTTATATAGCTCTGATACATTAATTTGATGCACGAGATACAATAATATAAGTGTTGATACATTAATCTGATGCGTGAAAATGAGGGATTTTAGAAATTTGTAAAACTTATAGGAGATAATGGTAATAAGTAAACTAAAATGTGAGATTTCTGTAATTTTTCCAAAAAAAAAAGGGTAAACTACATAAATCTCACTACTTTAGATCCTAATTACTAGAATTCCCATTAGTTTTTTATATTACTTTATATATCATTTTTTGGCCTCGGATACATGTATCATGGCCGGTCAAATACATGTATCCATCAGATTTAAAAATCGAGATACACTATTTAATTGCTTTTGAATTAAAGATTATAACTTATTTCCTTAATTAAAGAAGTAAATGATGAACATTAACAACCAAAACGGATATAAAAGATTCTTCCAAATCAACTCTTACCACTTTTAGTAACATATCGAAATCATAAACCTTAGTATTTCTGAAATTGTAAACTTCATCTTTTCGTCAATACCTTTCTGTGTATCCTCAAGTTTCAATTTTTTTTTTCCAAATGGTCAATATCACAGTATTATTGAGGCATTCGGATTCATGGCTCTCTGAAATCAAATACAAAAATTAAGAATCGATGGAACACAATTTAGTAGCGTGCAACTTGCCGACACTGATTGCTGGTCTTGACAATGTTTCTGGGCCATCAAACAAGGAGTGCTGCTTTGTTAAGCCACCAAAAAATTTGTCCAAATAATATTGCATACCACCAAAAAATCAACCAAATCAAAACACACTAAATTTGTCCATGGCTTTAACATTGACAGATTTCATAACTATGAATTGAGTGTACACACAAAAGCATTGAGATCAGCTATATAATGGAAGACAATTTGATTACAATAATGAAATTCGAAATGAGATGAGAATGAGATATCTTATGGAATTAAAAAGATGTTAATTTGATTGCGGGTTATATCCATTATGCATAACAATTAAAGATCAAAATTTTGGCCGTAGTAATAATGGTGAAATATCTTTTGAGCGAGATACATCAATTGTTCGAATGGGACTTGAAGGTAGAACTGAAACTACATGTAATGCTACTTCAGATACATATATAAAATTTCATTCATTTCTTTCCCAAAATCACAAAAAGTGTATACATATTCTTCTTTCTATTAATTCGATATTCTTTCTTTGAATCTCGATTTTTATAAATATATATAATTTTTTTATTTTTTTTACAATAATCAATCTTCATTTCGAATTATAACCATGATGGTGAAGTTATTTTTTAGCCAAATTCATCATCTTTTCAATTTGAAATTGAAAGTGCTAGTGCTGCAAAATTACTTGAGATACAAAGACAATGAAAGCTTAATTACATTAACGTAAAATAATCAGATACATAATGATATTATATCAAATACATTAATAAATATACTAGATATAACCAGAGAGGCATATGCACGCCAAATACATTAACATAAAAATCAGATACAAGACATTAACGATTTAGGTACATTAATAGAAAGTACATACAAGACATTGGAAGTTTAGATACATTAATAAAAAGATAGATACATAAAAATATTAAATGAGATACAGGAAAAAAACACACACTAGATACATAGGGCTATTAAAATCAAGGGAGACTAAAATCAAATACAATTCATAAAGTTTAGATACGTTGAAATTACAATTAGATACATATGAAAATTAAACTAGATACATAATGAAATAATTTTTACCAAGTTCTGGAGAGATGGTAAAGGAAAACTTGATGATAGAGAAAAAATATTAATGGTAATTGGATCATTAATTTTGGTGTTTAAATATAAAGATAATTAACCAATTCTAGTATTAAGGGATTTGTGTCTCTAATATGTATTTAAAATATATGGTATAAAATATTAAAAGTGGTAATATATGTAATTGTTTGAAAGTATAGATAATATTAGTATATATGGTAGAGATGTACGTTTAGTTATGTAGTTTAAAAAAAGGGGCAAATTACATAAATCACATACTTTTAAGGCAAAATTACAATCTATCCCTTAAAAGTTTATAATTACAGAAATCCCTCAAACGGTACAATAATATAAGCGTTGATACATTAATCTGATGTGTGAGATACATTAATCGTTAAGTAAGATACATTACATTTTATACATAATACACTAATCTGATGTACATTTTAGACATGATACACTAATTTGATGCGCGAGATACAATAATATAAGTTGATGATATGATGCACTAGATACACTAATCTATGCGTGAAAATGAGGGATTTTGGAGATTTGTAAAACTTATAGGGGATAATGGTAATAAGTAAACTAAACTATGGGATTTCTGTGATTTTTTCAAAAAAAAAAAAGATTAAATATGCTCCTAACGTATTAGAAATAATTTTAAAATGTTCATTCTTCCATCTATCGAATTTTTAAATTTGCCCATCCCACGTCTTGAGATAAAAAATATTCTTAACTTATTAGAAATGAATAAAAAATGTACCTTCACTTATGAGATCTAATTTCCCCCTAACGTTATTTTCATACATAAAATTGTCCCTCCATTCACAAAATGCAGTGTATGTGTGTATCACGTTTATTGCCCCTCCATTAACGATATGCTTTAAAATAAAAGGTGTAAGGAAGGATATGATCCTTACTTTATGTATATTCCTTTTTAAGATAAAACTTTTTGTCTTACGTTAAATATAATATTTAATTAAATATTAATTAAACATGTATCCTCTATTCATTTGTCCAGATAAAATACTTTTAAACATTATGTCCTATGGGACTCCCAAGTCCCATCAAATAATTATGGAGACATAATTACAACGCAGGTAGTATATGTTTTGAAATTTTCCTGCTTGAATAGATATAGGTGGAGTTAGAAGGTTGGAGTTCAGTTCGATTGAATTCAGTAATATTTATTAAACAATGTATTTGTATTAAAAAATTATATTTTAAACTCAAATACTATCATTCAAAGTTGTTATTTTAAAATTTATAACTCATAAAATTAAAATCTCCGAACTCTATACAAGTAATCAATGGTGTCAATATATAAGGTCTAATAATGCCAAAATTTGTTTTAGAGTATTTATGTCGTTGACTGCTGGCAAGTTGGGGTATTAGACTCAAATGTAAACAGAGAAATGCGGCAGCCAAAATGTGAAAAGCAGAAGACTCTATAATAGAAGGCTCCCATTAATTTCTTTACTAACTAAAAATAAATTTTAAAAAATACAATTATGTGCAAATATTTCTTTGATTTCCATCTATATGTAAACTTTTTCTAAGTTCGTTTGAAAAGAATATACAGTAGTATTTATATTTAATATTTAATTGACTCTAATATTTTAGATGACATGATATGATCCAAAAAGATATTTGATACACATATTTTTAATTTAAAAATTACAATATTCCTACTTTCTAAACTTCATGTTGGAGGAGGGAGTAATAAATTATGATACACAGTGGCAAGACAGTGTTTTCAGTAAGAAGATTTAAAATTTGAAGAAATAAGCACACGAACTAGTCGAAAAGGGTCCGATATTTATAATATATACATTAAAAATAATTTTATTCATGTATAACTTGTATAATTTTTTGATAAAGGAGGTTCGGATGAATTCTTTACCATAAGTTGGCTCCGCCCCTAATGATACACATTATGATTCAAGAATCTAAATAAAATGTATTGATAAGCTTAAAAAGTTGTCGATAAATTTTATATTTTTATATTTATAAAGGGATATCAAAAACTTTTATATTAAACAAATTTCTGGTTCTAGTAAAAAGGGTCAAGTTGAGCTGTATTTCAATCCTAAATGATGAGCTGAATTAGAATAGTACAAATATGTTTAATTAATAAATAATCGAGTCATAAACTCGCGAATTATGTTTTCATGAGTTAAATTTTTTATTCCACTTTACATTACAACAAAAACAGTTTTTAGTAACAATAAATATACACATGAATAAAGAGTGTTTAAGTCTTTACAGACACTATAGCTAATTGTTATTGAATCTAATATTTTTATATGCTTTAGAGATATTTATAAAGAATGTTAATTACCTTTAAAAATACATATTTAGCCGTAATTAAACTATTATCGTTTTAATTTCTTGTGTAGTGTTATCACTAAAAGTCAAGAGAGTATTACTTAAGCAGCCGTCTCCTTATTGGATGTATGCGTGCCTTGACCTTTGATGGGAGTTCCCATTATTTATTCTAAAACCAGATTCTCATTAGAAATTAGTTGAACAATTATTAAATAATCACAAACATAGCTATCACATATGTATATAAAGCAGCACAAACTTTACACTGCAAACTAAGTATTAAGGTAAACAAATCAAATTTAGAAAATGGTGAGAACTCCTTTTTACTGATAAAAATGGAATAAAAAGAGGTGCATGGAGTGAAGGTGAAGACAATAAATTAAGAGCTTTTGTTGAAAGATTTGGTCATCCCAATTGGAGACAATTGCCTAAATATGCTGGTTAGTATATATATTTTAGCCCAAACTTTTTCTCATTCATGTTGTATCCTTTTTTAACTTTTTTAGCATATGCTTCTTAGTATTACTCAGTACTCCCCCATTCTATTTTATGCGTATAGTTTTGATCAGGCGTGGAGTTTAATAAAGGTAAAGAATTTTTGAATCTTGTGATTTAAAATATGTTATGTGTGATGTTGGAATTAAAAAAGCTAAAAAATTAAAACACATAAATTGAAATAGAGGACGTAGATTTTGGGAAGAGAATTAAAGTTTATTTTTTTTAAAGCAAATTTACCACTAGACAAAGTGTCTAGCAAGGGGAGTTAGACCTTACCTTACCAATCCTAATAAAGTATCCTATCTATACGAACTAACAAGCATGAAGAAAAAAAGAGTTAAAAAGAACTAAGTATTTTGTGATCACTACAGAATCTGTAATACACTCTATGATGATTTTTACAAATGAGAATACTTAAATAATAATGACAACCAAGAAGAAGGTTGAGTTATGAGCCTCGAACTTTTTTTTATAAAAGTATTAATTAAAAAAGATTGATGAACTTTTACAAAAGTATTAATTAAAAAAGATTGATCGTTCATCAAACGTTCAATTCTTACTAATTACTTTTTTGGGGGGTATTTTTCAGGTCTAATGAGATGTGGAAAGAGTTGTAGATTGAGATGGATGAATCACTTAAGGCCTGGTTTGAAGAAAGGAAATTATAGTCATGAAGAAGAACAACTCATTATTAAATTACACAACGAACTCGGAAACAGGTATAAATATATATATGTTGCACTAAGAGATTACATTATTAATTAAACTAATTAAGTCGTACATAGTAGTTCCTTTTATAATACGTATCCAAATGTTGCAGATGGTCAGCGATAGCTGCAAAATTACCAGGAAGATCAGACAACAATGTAAAAAACCATTGGCATGCTCATCTTAAGAAACGTCTGAGATTAACAAATACCTATTCATCAACGTCAGAGCAATTTACTCATGAATCTTCGCAGTTTGATTCTCAATCTTGTGAACATGATGAAGATGGCTATAATTTATCGAATATGATAAATGGAATGGACTGGATCGAAGAAAATAATAATCACATTAAGACAATGGAACAACTTTCAAGTATCAATACAGTGGAACAATCACTTCCAAACAATTCTCAGACAGAAACCTTTGATTTTAATTTTTGGTCCGAACCATTATTCGACGATTTTTGGACACAATCTTTCTTTCTTCAATAATATTAGAGCTTTTATATTTTTGAACATAAATTAATTACGTATTAGTATATCTTATAAGAGTGAATAATATAACAATAATAATGTTTACTGTGTAATATATTAACGACGTTCATTTGCTTTAGTCAAAATATGTTCCTCCCTCCATTTCATTTATATTTTACCTATGGTGTGTGGGTGGACACAAAATTTAACCAAAAGGTATTTGTTATTTTCAACCTAAGAGAAGAATGTTGAATCTCAAAATTTTCGACAATCTTGAATCAAAATTGAAAGGATCTTCGATGAACTTGAAGATTTACAAAAGAAATATTTTGTCCAACAACAATTACATCACTTTTGTATCATTCATAACTCACAGCGCTTAACTAAAATTTCGACAAAAGTTTTTGAACAAATCTGAAAGGTTTCTTCGCTGTAAGGGGGGAAGCAATTTGAAATTTTGATATTCTTCTTTCTGTTAGGATTTGTCTAGTCTCACTACTAGAAAATTGTAAATTACTTGGAGATTTTACATGGGGATTATTTCTGCAGAAATTTCCTACAAATTTTCATGTGGTAACTTGAAATTCCTAAATTCTAAATATTTTTACCTTGGAAAATATTTTCCCAGAAAAATTGGTAGGTAAATTTGGCGCCATTTTTACAAAATTATTACCTGGGGAATTATTTGGGAAAACGATTTGCAAGTATCATTTTCATAAGTAAATTCGCAAGTAATAAAAAGAATATTATTATTTTTTCAATCTATTTAGTATGCAAATCGCTAGATAAACTCATTTGCAAATTTTGCGAGGAATAATTACTTGGAAATTCATCTAGAAATAATTTTATATATGATATTACCTAGAGATTCATGTTCTCCAAATTTGTAGGGGATTTATTTCTTGAGGTTTTACTTTGAAATGTTCATACTTGGAGATTTTATTAGTGTGAATTTGGTTGGACATTTTTAGAGGAATTTACTTGGAAATATGCATACTTGAATTATTTTTTTTTATATAATTAAATGAGAAGTTTTCTTTTTTTGGAATTTAAGGATTATTTTTATTTGGAGTACTCTTCGAGAAATATTTTCTTAAAAATATACTTAACAAAATAATTTTGTTTAATAATATAAAAAATAATAATGACATTAGAATGAATTTTATTGTTAAATATTTACTCTACTTTTAGTTGAAAACTATATGGCTAGTTATTTATCCAATAAAAAAAAATAACTATCATAGATGCAATGAATTTTGATTTAATATTATTTTATATCAAATCGTGTATTATTGAAGATGTCAAGCACTAATTTTGAGTAGAGAAAAAATCGATTATATACATTACTAATGTGAAGTTTGAGGACCTCGATCATTAATATAATTTATTAAATGAAAAATAAATAAATTTTACTTGTATATTCAATTGATATATCTTTTTTTGCAAGCATTAAATGATATAATTCCTCTATAGTAAGTTATTAAATGATATTTATTTGCAAATATATAATTTAGTATGTTAAAATATAATAATTAAAAGACAAATTAAAATATTAAATGTCACAAATACCAAATAAGATATACTATCAATTGTCGATAATAACTTTCGTGCACACTTTAAAGTTATATAATTTATTTGTATTTTCAACTTTTTATTTATAAGATTATTGTATGTATAATTTAAATTTTGTTTATCATTAATATGCTTAGTTATGAATGTTATCTCATAGAAGTGTTAGCATAAACTTTTCATGATAGGTTAGGTGGCAATAATTTATTTTAAATATATAAATAGTTGTTATGTTTCACTTTTTAAAAGTCAAATTACATGAACATTAACTTTAGTCAACATTTTAGAACATTATAAGATTATTGTATGTATAATTTAAATTTTGTTTATGATTAATATGCTTAGTTATGAATGTTATCTCATAGGAAGTGTTAGCATAAACTTTTCATGATAGGTTAAGTGGCAATAATTTATTTTAAATATATAAATAGTTGTTATGTTTCACTTTTTAAAGTCAAATTACATGACATTAACATTAGTCAACATTTTGTGTGTAATATGAATTTTAAATATTTAATTAATTTAAATAAATTTAGTTTTAAAAATTAATCATTGGAAAAACACACGAAAAATTGGCAGTGTCAAAGGTACTTTTGTACCACATCGGTGGAAAATAACAAATGTTTTTCATTTATAATGGTTTGATTAAAAAAACTGAAGGAATGAAATTTGAGGAAATATGTACACGGTGGTGGGTGGTGGGTGGTGGGAAGTGGAGTATAGTTTATAGAAATTAATATTATATCTTATCAAACCATATCATATAATAGCGATATAAAATATGTTTTCTGTTTAAAACATATAGACAAAATAGTACTATAGTATAAAGTATAATGGAACATTATTCGTAGCTAATTAAGTATATTGACTCCTCCTCCAGCGTGTTATAGGGACATTTTCTAGTACTAGTAGTTTGGATCCGCGTTTTCGGCGAAAACTCTGAAGTAACGCCAAAAGATCATGACGTAAATGTCATGCATATTCATGACCTCAACGAAATATATACAAAGTATCGGCAACCACTTGTATTTATTTAGTAATCTAGAAGGAGTAATTAATTGATATAAATAAGTATAACTTACATAAATATTATAGTGTAATACCTAAATTACCTTCTATCCCTATTATTTTTGTAATTACATAAATTCCATATTTTTTAGGCATTTCGGATACATAATTAAGGATCCGGATACATTATTGTTGATACATCATGTATTAATCTGTTGCACTTATTAAAGGGAGAAAAAGCTGAAAAATCAAATTAAGATTTCATAGTATCCATTTGTTGCACTAATTAAGGGGGGGAAAAAGCTGAAAATCAAATTAAGATCCCATAAATTAGGTTAGTCCATTTCAAATTATTGTCAAGAATTCAAAATCCTATAGTGTAACAAACCAAAAAATTCAAAAATTAAATTTCTTCTTCTTGTTCATCGTTCGCTCTGTTTCATAAAAACTTTTGTTGAAATTTTGGATAAGCGAGGTGAGTTATGAAGGATACAAAAGTGATGAAATTGTTGTTGGACAAATGATTTCTTTTGTGAATCTTCAAGTTCATCGAATATCCTTTCGATTTTGATTCAAGATTGACGAAAATTTTGAGATTCAAAATTCTTCTCCATTTCATTGAAGATCCTTTCCGTTTTGATTCAAAATTGTTGAAAATTTTGAGTTTCAAAATTATTCTCCTAGTTCATTAAAGATTCTTTCAATTTTGATTCAAAATTATCGAAAAATTTGAGAAGATACATCATGATGATCCTTTCAATTTAAATTGATAAGTGTTGTATTTCTACTAGATACATTAAATAAGAAAGTGTTGCCAATAAGATTTTAGGTTTGAGATCGATACATTATTATTTAGTAATATTTATGTATCAGATACATTTAGTATAAATTCGAATTTACGTATCATAACTAAAAAAATAGTGCATGATACATTATTATATATGTATCTTATTTTGTTTGAGATCATGGATCCTTTCATTTTAAATTGATAAGTGTTGTATTTCTACTAGATACATTGAATAAGAAAGTGTTGCCCATAAGATTTTAAGTTTGAGATCGATACATTATTATTTGGTAATTGTTATGTATCAGATACATTTAGTATAAATTTGAATTTAGGTATCATAACTAAAAAATTAGTGTATGATACATTATTATTTATGTATCTTATTTTGTTTGAAAAATTCTATATTTTAAAATAAAAAAAATACATTATACATGTAATTGTTTCAAAATAGCTTCTTTTTTTTGTGTGTGTGTGATAAATAACACAAAGTTTATGTATCAAGTAGATTTCTATTGAACTTGATAAACACTAATCAAAGATTTAACAACATTAGAGTTATGTATCAATATCTTAAATATGAACAATATACATTGCATAAAACAAATGTTATTGTAGCAGTGATGTATCAGATCAATGATAAGACTAATTTAAGACTCAAAATAAATGAGTACATTGAAAATCTGTATCTTTAATAGTGATGGCCGTGCTATGGCAGATCCAACTTTTTTCTTCTTTTTTTTTGGACGTTTTTCAATAGTAGAAATATTAAAAGAAAAATAATTTTTCAAGAAAATTTTTCAACGACCATATGAGTAACTAAAATTGCAAAGGTTCAATAAGATTTCAATGAGGGTAGGGGACAGACGTAATTTTATTTTTATTTTTTAAGATGAAAAAATTAAAAAATAATAATAAAAGAAATCAAAAATTGAAGTGATGGAAAGAAATCTACCTCTTGAATAATTTGAAATCATTAATTGGAAATAGAAAAGATTTGAAATTCAAAAATAGATTAATTGATAAACTTGAGAGAGACACCTTCTGAAAATCAAAATGAATTTGAAATTTGTAACTGCTAAAGAAGTGAGAGAATTTAGGGATAAAATGGAGGAGTGAAATGGGGAGTGAGAAACGTCGATGTAGGCTAAAAATATGAGTGAAATATTTATGTATCTGGAAGATTTTATGAATTGGGGGAATTAAGGGATTTTTGAAATTTTTTAAAAAGGTAGGGATAAATAGATATTAAGGTAAGTAAATGTGTGTATATAAGTAATTTTCCCTATAAAGTAATCTCTACTATTTACTTGGACTACTATTGACAATCCATTAGTTGGTTCAGTCAAGAAATGTTAAAATATGAACCTTACTAAATGCGTTGTGCATGCATGCAGGGGTGGATTTAGGCATATCTAAGGTGTGTCACGTGACACGACTTCATTGATTTTCTTTTTACCAAATATGCCTATATAAAAAAGAAAAAAAGAAACTAAAGGCTAAAAGAATTGAAAGGACAACCCTTGTAACAGAATTCGCCTAGCTCAACTGGCAGTCGCGCCACATTCTTTGCGCAATATCGTCACGAGTTTGATTCCTATGAGGGTTTTTTTTCTTCTGTTTGTTAATCACGTTTTAATTTTTTCAAGGGTAAAGGGTCAAATATGCCCCTAAACTATTCGAAAAGGTCTAGATATACCCCCGTTTAAAATTTGGCTCACTCATGCCGTTGCTGTCCAACTTTTCGTCTAGATATGTCCTTATGGGCGTTAGTTGGTCTGCTGGAAATATCCAACTCATTTTACATTTCTTTCAATGCCAAATGAAATTGCCACGTCATTTTTACAATATTACCACGTGGCATTTATATTAAAAGGGAAAGGGGTCGCTTATGCCCCTAAACTAACCGACTCACTTTTAAAACACTTATCCGACCCATAAATCACCCATATTTTAAATAACCTATCCGATCCGACCCGACCCAAAACTCATCCCTTTTAACCCATTATCAAAGCCCTAATTTGTTGCTAACTTCTCCATTTCCATTGAAAGAAGCTTGTGGCGCTAGGGTTCTTAGAAGATTTACGAAGCTTGTGGCGTTAGGGTTCTTAGAAGATTTAAGAAGCTTGCGGCGCTAGGGTTCTTAGAAGATTTACAAGTTGAAGGTAAGTCTTCTATATTCAGTAAATTATATATTCGATTTTGTTACATTTTTTTGTTAGGTTAGGGTTATCTAAATAAAATTGACCTAGTGAGGCATGTGTTGTATTTGATTTGTGTCTACCAAAATCACTTGAATGCATTGTTTAATGTTAAAGGATGTACTTTTATGCCTTTGTGAGCTTTGCTTTGTTTCTCTTTTTGTGGTCTCGAGTAGGGCTGGGCATAAACACTGAAAAATTAAAATGTCGAACCGAACCGAAGTATTTCGATATTTCAATTTTCGATTCGGTATTCGATATTTGTTTTTGTATTTTTTGATATTTCGGTTCGATTTTTGGTATGTAACTTTTGTATTATTTAGTATTTCGATTTACCAAAATATATTATATTAATTATTAATATTAAATAATAAATCTTATAATTTAAATATAATAGAAAATTAGGTCAAAGAAAAAGTACACGAGTCTTTTCAAAATTTTCTAACTTTTTTTACACAGGAGCCGCAGCCCGTCACTTCATTCTTCAGGCGTCACTCGTCGGTTTCCTACTTTCCTTCATTCCTTGTTTCAGATTTCTTTACACAGTAGCCACAACACTTTCCACTTGTGGGCTCCGACGATTGGAGTCGACCAGCAGCACGCAACAACGGACCACACAACACGCTATAAGCGATCACTTTCCACTTTACGCAACTCACCAGTGACCAGCAACGAAAATTCAAACAGAACAATAAAAAAAATTGCAAAATTTTAAATTTTAAAAAGCCCGCTAAACATGCCCATAACAAAAAAAAACCGAACTAACAAAATCGATTCGAAATAATGAAAACCAAATCGAACCGAATTTCGGTTCGGTGTTTGATACATGTTATACAAGAACCAAAAACTGAAAAAAAAAACAAAATCGAACCAAATTACCGAATGTCCAGCCCTTGTCTCGAGATGATGTTTGTCTTTTAGGATAAAGTTTATTACATTTTTGTAGCTTTTAATGTGTTTGGTTTGATGTGGTCCCTCTGATTTTACTGTTTCTTTCATGTATTTTTGAAGGATAATAGATGAAGTTGAAATTGTGTTCAACTACGGGGGTAGTTGGGTCATTTCACCTCTGTTGGTTTACACTAAGAAATTGGTGCACTCTAGGCTTAATTTTGATCCTTAATTATTGAGTCATAAAGATATATGTGATGAGTTTACTTCCAAGCTAGGGTTTTCGCGGGTTAAACAATTGTTAGTCACTGGGCCCTCTGGAAAGTATTATATAGTAGATGGAAATGATGGAATTAGGGTCATCCTTAGCCTTTTATGTGAGAAATTTAAAGTCGTCAACTTCTTTGTTGTGGAAGAGGGTGAGCTCACAATCTTTGCCCAAAATATCACAATACTTTGAATCATGTTTTGTAGATGTTGAGGTTGGTACAGATTGTGAACATAGGGCTGGTTCTTATTATGAATGGGATCTTTCTAAGGGTGAGGAATGTGATCATGAGTGGATGGAGGCTATTAGTAAGGAAATGGGAAGAGTAGTAGGTGACAAGTTGGAAATCTTCAAGGAATTGCAAGTTGGTATGACATTTAAGGACATGAAAGAAGGTACAGGTTCTGAATTATTATGCATTAGCTAACAAAAGGGCTTTGACTATAATCAAAGGTGATACAAAGAGAACTAGGTATGGTTGTGATGTGGGATGTCCCTTTAGGTGTTTGATTTCAAGAGATGGCAAAACTGAAGGGTTTAAGATTAAGTCTTTCATCAATAAACACACATGTGAGGAGGCCTTTTTTAATGCTAAAGTTGATGCAGTTACTTTAGCTCAGGGGTAGTTTTATAGATGACTACAACAACCTTGAGGCCTATGCACAAGAGCTTAAGCAATCCAATCCCGGAAGTCATATTTTGATAAATATCTCTAGGAATACCCTAGCTGAAGGAAAAAGAAAATTTTTGAGGATGTACATATGTTTTGATGCTCTTAAAAAAAGTTGAAAATCTGGTTGGAGGCCATTAATTAGGCTTGATGGTACATTCTTGAAAGGTATATGTAAGGGTTTAATGTTGGTTGCACTAGGACAAGATTTTATGAACAGTTTCTATCCACTAGCATGGACAATAGTGGACAAAGAAACAAGCATGACATAGTGCTGGTTCATTGAGCTATTGAAGAAGTCTTTGGACCTTAAAGATGGTGCAAAAATGACATTCATTTCAGATATGCAAAAGGTATGATGATGTTTTTAACTCAATTTTTACTTATTGTTTTAATACACTGTCATTCTCAGTTTTTACTTACTGTTTTAATACACATTCATTGTCAATTTTACTTACTGTTTTTAATACACATTCATTGTTACACACTTTCTAACAATTCCAAAAACACTTTTACTTACTGTTTTTAACACACATTAATTTTCAACTTTTAATCACTGCTTTTAACCATCAGATTCTTATAAATTTCATGTTCTCATTTGTTTTATTTCACTGTTACAGGGACTGATAGATGTTGTTGACAAAGTGTTGCTTGAGGCTCAACATAGGTATTGTGTGAGACACATTAAGAGTAACTGATGCAAAAGATAAAGGAGTGGTCAAATGAGGAAGCTTATGTGCTGGTGTGCTTGGAGTTCCTATAATGAAGAGTTTAAGGACCAGTTGAATAAGTTGGAAAAATTATCAAAAGATGGTGCAAGAAATTTGATAAAGAATCCACAAAAGGCATGGTGTAGAACTTATTTTGATACTCAGTGTAAGAACATGATGGTTGATAACAACTTCACTGAGCCATTCAATGCATGGATTCTTTAGGCTAGAGCAAAGCCAATAATTAAGATGTTAGAAGAAATAAGAGTACAAGTGATGAGATTGTTATGGAAAAATGAAAAAAAGTTGAAGACTTGTGTTACTGATTTCAATCTAAGATGCATGAAGTTGTACATTGACTACAAGGCCATAGCACATGGTTGTAAGGTGAAATTCAATGGAGATTGGGACTATAAAGTGTCTGATGGAGAAGATTGGCACACTCTCAATCTAGAGCAAAAAAAATGCACTTGCAGAATTTGAGATTTATCAGGTATTCCCTGTCCTCATGCCATCAAAGCATTGACACACAAAAAAGTAGATCCAATAACTGCAATACATTGGTGGTATAGCAAGGAGGCTTACATGCTAACATATAAAAACAAGATGCAGCCTGTAAGAGGTCAGGAGTTCTGGAAGATTGATCCTTCAAGTGCAATGTTGCCTCCTGATGTTGTGAAACAATTGGGTAGACCTAAAATGAAGAGGAATAGAGAACCAGATGAAGCCAGAAAAAGAAAAGGTGAATAGTCTCAGTCCAGAAAAGACACTCAAATGACATGTAACAACTGTGGTAAATCAAATCACAAAGTGAGGTCCTATTACAAGGTAAACTACAATATTGCATGTTTTTCATATTTTTCCTTGTTTTTTTATTGTAAGCTAATTAACCTAAATACAAAAAAAATTATAGAAAAAGTGTACTGAAAATAATGCACGTTCAAAGAAAGGTAAAATGCCAATGTCTGACAATGAACATGATCCTGATGTTGAGGCTGAAACTGAGGCTGCAACACAAGAGTTTGAACCATATGGTCCTGATGTTGAAAATGAAGAAGACCCACATCTAAGATCAATGGTGATTTGTGAATCAGAGTTAAGGGCTGAGAAGTTGAAGAGAAGAGTTGTTCCAACTGGTGCTAGAAAAATTCAGTTTTATGGAGATCACATTGGTGCCTCAGTGCCAACTAATCTGCCTTATTCTCTGATCAAACAACATGAAATGGCAAAAAAGCTATCTCTGCTGGACATGTGCAGATGCAGACAAAAAACAAAAGAACCAAGAAGCTGGGGGTTAAGGGACAACTTGCTTTGGACTTAATTTTCAGGTTGTGCGACTGTTATTTTGAATTTTTGAAATTATGTGTCTGTGTGGGCTATGGCAGTGATGACTTTATTTTAGACAATTTTAAATTGTGCTGCATTTTGACTTCTATAATGTTGCAGGCTTGCAGCTTGTAGTGTTACTGTTTTATTCAGTTATTTAATATGATATTTCATATTTGCGTTAAGAAGTATCTTTAAGTGTTGAGTGTTGATTGTTGTGGCTGTTGGCGGTTGCCCTGTTGTTGTTGTGAGTTGTGATCAATTTAAATGTGATATAGATTATAGAATATAGACTATGATGAGTGGTGTATTTACTGGTTGTACGATGTGTTATTAAAAGTATATCTGGAGATATGAATTTATACTAAGTCAAAAGGCTATAGATGGCAGGAAAATGTTATGCCACTTTTTTTAGGGTAGTGGTGTCCGTGCAGGAAAATGTTATGCTACTCCAAACATAAGCCTGCCATAAAGACCTAGAGAACTGACAAGTTTGTTCATACTTATAAGTGACTCCTAAAACTTTTAGGTAGTACAATATGCAAGAGCTTTGAGGGATGTTACACCAGTCATAAACTACTAACCTGTGAATTGTGGAGCAACTGTACCAAGAGTGAACTTTGAAAATTAGTAATAGCTGATAAAATTTCAGAGACAAGATTCCCCTTGTTGCACACTCTCTATAACTTGCAAAAGGAATGCACTGCCCAAATATGCACCACCTCTGGTACACATATCAGCTAAACAAATAGCAACGATCATTATAAATGTATGTGTATGGACAGAAGCTCACAAAATCAATAAATAGCAAAGTAATCTTTCATGTATGTGAGCATGGATTGAATGCATTATCAACTGAAGACTTTTCAAGCTATCTATGAAAAAATATCATATGATTATACTCATCTACAATCAGCAAAAGTTTGAACCAAAGTAAATATAACGTTTCTTTGATTATAACACGATAAAAAATTAACTATGTTTCACATCTCCTGCATAATGATGCTGGTACTTATCCCCCTTGTTGTCTATTAACATAATAACGAGTTGCAGATGAAAGTAGTTGAGAAATTGATCACATCAAACTTAACAGATCATATAAACCAAAACGTCTACTTGAAATTGATCACATCAAAAGTCATTAACCACATCACACATGTTTAACGTTTTCTAAGTTAAAGATTACAAAGTTAAAGATTACAAAATGATAGAAATTCATATTTCATCACCTAGAATGCTGCAAAACACCACCACAATATAGCTATCACAATCCACATTTTATAAACTTTTTTCTTAGACTTATCGACAACAACATCTTCATTATCGACAACAACTTCCTCACTCTTGGGAACAGTAATTTCGTCTAGACGTTCACAATTTTCTTCAATTTCAAATGCCAAATACTTTTCAAGATGAGTCATCCTCGTTTCCAAATCTTTCTTTTCACGATGAAGATTATTGTTTTCCTTCTATAAATTGTGGATGAGATTTGCAACTCTAGGATGAAGCGGATCATCAACCCATTTCCAATAATCACATTTATAACCTTGCACAATTATGAACTTGAAATCAATACTCACCAAAAAAATTAAAATTAATGAAATTGTATGATAAATTTACATTAGGCTTAGAACACTTATAAAAGCGTCTTCCAATATTAGTTGGAGTGAAAGCTGTGAAAATCATCGTTGCAATAATACTTTGGCATTTCACCATCGACAGACTTGAAACACTCGAGTCTTGACTCATTTTTTAAAAAACTTGAATGGTGGAAGATGACTGGAGATGACTAGAACACTCTTTTATTCTTGTGCGAGCTTCTCAAATTGAAATTGATGAGGGTAATGAGGGCTCTCAAGAACCCTAGCTTTGAAATGAAATCGTGTTATTTTGATGGCAATGAAGAAGGGCTATTTTCGATGGAAATGAAATCATGATATTTTCGATGGAAATGGAGAAGTTAACAACAAATTAGGGCTTTGATAATGGGTTAAAAGGGATGAGTTTTGGGTCGGATAAGATATAGAAGAAGGGTTTTGGGTCGGGTTGGATAGGTTATTTAAAAGAGGGGTGATTATGGGTCGGATAGGTTTTTTAAAAGTGGGTCGGATAGTTTAGGGGCATAAGCGGACCCCTTTCCCTTTTAATATAAATGTCACGTGGTAATATAAAAATGACGTGGCAATTCCATTTGGCATTTAAAGAAATGTAAAATGAGTTGGATATTTCCAACAGGCCAACTAATGCCCATAAGGGCATATCTAGACGAAAAGTTGGACGGCGAGGGCACGAGTGAGCCAAACTTTAAACGGGGAGTATATCTAGACCTTTTCGAATAGTTAAGGGGCATATTTGACCCTTTACCTTTTCTTCAAACCTACCCACCGACTTTAATTCATTCAAAATCTAACAACTTTTTTTAATTTTTAGAATTAATATAAAACTCAAAATCTAACAACTTCTTTTTTATTTTTAGAATTAATATAAAACTCAAAATCTCCTTTTATCAATTAAAATTATAGTTACATAAAAATAGTGTTGACTCCTTAAATCCTTGTATTTGTATATTTCTGACTTGTGAGTTTGTTCAAATTTTTTTCCGTTCTTGTTCATCAATCATTGTTATTCGGCATCTCGAATCTCCACATCAGGTTGATATTTTTTTTGCTATTCTGTTTTTTTATTATGTGCTTGAATTTTTATTTTTATTTGTTCATTTTATTTTTTGACTATCTACTTGTTACAATGAAAAATAATTTAGAGGCCTAAAACAAATTTTCATATTTTTTTCTTGAGCCATTTTTGTCCCTTTAATGGTGACACCGCTTAGAAAAAATCTTGCGTACGCCACTACGCCACTGCATGCATGTGTCTCTAATCTCGTGTCACGATATCTATAATTGTGAAATTTAGAAATA
Organism: Solanum verrucosum; assembly: GCF_900185275.1. Lineage (NCBI taxonomy): Eukaryota > Viridiplantae > Streptophyta > Magnoliopsida > Solanales > Solanaceae > Solanum > Solanum verrucosum. The sequence goes on along the minus strand of NW_026019982.1, from coordinate 2,198,604 downwards.
AACAGTTATAGTAGACATGTTAGAAAGTATAGATGAAGAGAATAAGAAGGAAATACTTTAAGATCGAGTACGTGATATTCGATCTTGTTATCGTCTCAAAAGAGTGAGTTTATTTATGCGTAGGTTAGCAAGCAGTAACGCTACTTTTGATAGATCAAATTTATTATCATTTGAATTAGAAATGATTGATATGGAGTAATTGACGTCAATTGATTTTAATTTTTTTTGGTTTTTCATCCAATATTCATATTGAAGTCCAACTATTTTGAATTTGCGCCATGTAAAGCCACATTCGAGGCCGGGGAAATCGCTCCCTACTAAAAAAGATTCATACCTAGGACTCGAATTAGAAAAGGGAGGAGCAACTCCATCCTCTACAGTACGGCACATCCATCGTTGATCGTAATTGAACATATTTTAGTTACACTTGTTTGGAAAGGTTATCCTCCTTTTACAAATGTCTCTACTTCATAGAGAGAATTAAAAAAAAAAAAACTTGGTCAGTGCTAGTACATTTTTAATTAGTTTGCGCTGACAAACTATTTATGAATGTTTCCTTATTTTATATAAATAAATAATGCAAAAATAGGTTCTTGTTTAAGTGTAAGGTGAGGGGATGTTGGGAGTGATATTAAATTGAAATGTGAAAAGGTCAGACAACATGTGAACATACAGCTAATAATATAGAGTACGATTACTAAGTTTAGTTGATTCTTCAATACTTATTTTGTTTTTGGCTCAACACAAAACATATATATATATATATATATATATATATATATATATATATATATATAGGACCTTCGCATCATTTTTAGATATACAAGTGATAATTTCAATCATATATTTTTATGTTTTATTACCTCTATTTTGGTTTCCATGAATGATTGACCTATGGTACTATTTTTGTTAATTTCAGCTTGTTTAGAGTGCTCCTTATTTAATATCTATGATACTTCGATTTGACTGAGCTTTTGGTGTTGTTCTTAATCATTTATAATCAATTTATAATGATCTTAGGTTAAATATTATATATATTAACTTAATTACCTATAATCGATTGACTTTTCTTCAAAAATATTACCAATAAATTAATGAACAAAACGTTAATCGGGATATGATGATAGAAACCTAAGCAAAGCTATAAATTAAGTTAAATTACAAATTGGACTAATAAAGAAATCGATTAACACGTCTTCTGGATCCTTATTAAAAAGTTGGTGCTGAAAGCTTATGACTAGAGTCTATATACTGAAAGCAGTCTCTTTATTGGATACTCTCTCCCCTATCTCAATTTGTGTGACACAATTCTTTCGATAGTCATATTTATAATTTTAACTGTGAATTGCGACATATGATTTTTAGATTTTCCAAAATAAAATTTATATTTAGAAATTACATAAGAAATAATACAATTCACGATAATTAACGGATCAAAACATTGAAAAGACATGAAAAAAGTGCAATCAAAGAAAAAATCCTTTTAATCTAGAAATCTGAAATGTATCACATGAATTGGGACGAAGGAATATATTTGATGCTTTGACCATTGGGGTTTTAAATTAATTGCTTATTATTTTAAACAAATTGTTTGGTTAATTTAGTATTATATGGATATATTAATCAGAAACACGGCTTCAGTTGTCTTGCTATTCCATATATAAGACTGTCAGCTTCAGACTGCAAATTAAAGTTAGTCAGAGAGAGAGAGTTAGATTAAGGTAAACAATCAAATTAACATAACAAAAAGAGAGATATTATTTCCAAATTAGAAAATATGGTGAGAACTCCTTTTATTGACAAAAATGGAATAAAAAGAGGTGCATGGAGTGAAGATGAAGACAACAAATTAAGAGCTTTTGTTGAAAGATTTGGTCATCCCAATTGGAGGCAATTGCCTAAATATGCTGGTAAGTAGTACTCCCTCCGTTCCCTTTTATTTCTTATGTTGCGTTTTTCGAGAGTCAATTTGACTAAATTAGATTACATTCCTTCGATATTTTAAAATAAAATTTAGATATTCAAAATCTATACAGAAAATACTATAAATTGCAATTTTTTTCATATCAATATAATGAAAAAACATCTTAAATTTTTTTTCAAAATTCATATAGTTTGACTCTCAAACAAAAAGCTATAAACAACTAAAAAGGAACGAAGGAAGTACATAAAAAGCATGCTTTATTTTCTTTTAAAAAGTTTTTTGGAAGAAAAAAATATTAAATCTTAGTATTAATTATTTATTGTTGGAAATTTTCAGGTCTAATGAGATGTGGAAAGAGCTGCAGGTTGAGATGGATGAATTACTTAAGGCCTAATTTGAAGAAAGGGAATTATAGTCTTGAAGAAGATCAACTCATAATTAAATTACACAATGAACTTGGAAATAGGTACATATATATATATATATATATATGTTGCACTTTAGACATTACATTTTTATTAATCAATCAAACTAAGATGTCTCTGTATAGTACCCTTTTTGGATATTCCGAAATCGTAATTATATATCAAATATATTGCAGATGGTCCGCGATTGCTGAAAAATTAGGAGGAAGATCGGACAACGATGTCAAAAATCATTGGCATGCTCATCTTAAGAAACGTGTGAGATTTACAAATACAAATTCATCGCAGTCTGGATCGTGTCAATTAAATGAACAAAATGTTGCTGCAACCTTAACGTATCCAGAGGTTTCGTCAAGTGATCATTTATATTCCCTTTTCAATGGATTAACGGATAACTTGATCGAACAAAATCAGTCCATTGAACAACTTTCATTTTTCACTTCATTCGAAACAGATTCCTTTTCCTGGACAAATAATATCGAGACTGAATCCTTTGACCTTTTTTCGATCCAACCCTTTGATAATTTCTGGACAAAACCTTTCTTTTAAGATATTTTTCATGATCAGAACTCGAATCTAAAATCTCGAAACAATTTCAAATATTACCATCACAACCCATGTACTATAGCATAATGACATTTCAGAGTATTTAACTTTGTATTTTGAATGAATAATTACACTATACCCCATATCAAGCTTGTCGCTTTGCTTTAGTCAAATTGTCTTTTAGATAATTGATCCTTCCTCGAATGTGCCAAAAGGATATTTTATTCTCATGAATATATAAATGAAACTTGTAATAGTATATATTTGGCGGAGAAGGGTCAAAATTACCCTCGAACTATTTGAAATAGCTTATATATATCTTTTAATTATGTTTGAGATCAAAACTACCCTTGCCGTCTATATTTTGGACCTCAAATATCCTTAAAACATTATCTTTGTCATTAGAGCTGACATGACAGTCCAACCAGATGTAATGACCCGAAAGGTCATTTTGGTAATTTTTCGTGGAAATGACTATTTTGCCCTTTCGGTAGTTGCCCCGAGTCCCATGTTTTGTGGTTGTAAAGTTGGTTTGAGGAAAAGTTGGCAAAAAGTTGAGTTTTTGAGAAGTTGAGTTTTTATGAGTTAAAGTTGGTTAAAAAGTGCTTTTTCGAGTCATTTGGAGTTTCGGGACTCGGATCGGATTTCCGTCGATTCCGACAGTTTTAGAATGTCGAAACGGGTCTGTGTGAAGTTACGGAGTCGAATTTGGAGTTGAAACGAAGAATTGAGGTCCTAAGTTGCTAAAGTTGTGAAATTTTGATAAAGAGTTGACTTTGGTCAACATATGAGGTTCCGAGGCTCAGATTGAAATTCCGAGAGTACCGTTGGTTTCGGGAGGCGATTCTAAGTCTAGAATGAGTCTTGGTTGAATTTTTAGACGCTCCGTTTGAGTTTCGAATTTTTTTGGCGTTAAACTAGTTTCTTAGCATCTTATTGAATTTCGGGTCAAGGAGTCCTCGAATTCAAATTCCGACGGTTCCATTGAGTCCGGAACGTCGAATTTAGTGGGGGTACATATTTAGTTTGTGTGCACGAGATTCCGAACGAATCCCGAGGGTCCAACGGGGACTTAAACTTTGGTTTTAAAATTGTGTGCAGCTGCTGTGTATTTTAGCTGCAACAGCAGTTTCTTCCCCTTTTTTTAAAAGCCAAAAACAGTAGCCAATTCCCCCAACTTGAAAAATACCCATTTCTCCATTTTTAGACTTTGAGAGCTCGAAAATAGGTGATTTCAAGTGGGTTTTCGCAAGGAATTCATTGGGTAAGTTATTTCCAACTTATATCTTTGATTTCCATCGATTATTTATGGATTTTAACATCAAAATTTGAGATCTCAACTGAAAAATTTGGGGGTTTTTGCCTAATCCGAATTTAATAGAAAATTTGAGTTTGTGAACTCATTTCAACTCCTTTTTCGAAACGGTTTTCACTATTGGATTCTAAATTTCTTGGGGAACATTTTTCACAAAAAATTTCCAGATTTCGAGAATATTTTTCGGAACGAGATTTTTTTGACCATTTTACCCTTTTCTCCAAATTTCACAATATTGGTGTTGTTAGATTCGTATTGATTGTGAGATTCCATTTATGAATAGATTGTGGTGATTTGGAGCGTGCTCGGAAGGGTAAAACTCAAATTTGAGTTACTAGTTGAAGTGTTTTGAGGCAAGTGGCTTCTAAACTTTGTTAAACTCTTAGACTACACATGACTACTTTCCTAATTGTGTTGGGGAGTAATGGGGATTGAGGATGAGTTTTATTTGTTGATTGAAATTGTTGTAATTGAAAGATGGGGAATAAAACGAGCTAAATGTGTTATATGTGACTTGAATTTGTTGAATAAGTCATGTGATAACTGATATTGAGGGGATAGAAGAGCATGAGTAGGCTATGATTGATACAGACGATGTGTAATACTATGATGTGGTTGTGATTGAGACAGATGATGTGTAATACTATGATGTGATCGTGATATGGTTGTGATTGAGACAGATAATGTGTAATACTATGATGTGATCGTGATATGATTGTGATTGATGACATGTGCATATTCATTATTCATCCCAAGTATGAACTATCTGTTGCATGAGTTCTGAGACACTGATATGAGGACGGATGGATATGAGACACAGTCGAGACTAGCTCCTGCTAGCGATTTGGATGCCGATGGGATCTGGTTCCGGCGGTGATACATGGTCCATGTGTGGCCCCCATGGGTTCTGATTTGAGTATTCAGCGCGGTCTGATTACGTCAACAGATGTGTATCTTAGGACAGACATGCATCACGACTACATGACATCATTATTGCATTTGCATCGCATTTGACTTCATCTTTGTCTGTGGTGTGTGGATTTTTCCTATTTGCCCCTCTTCATGTGATATATGATCTATTTGCTCTTACATGAGGATATGAGATTGATGTTGAGACACTGTTAGATATATCTGTTGATTATGAATTGTGTAGTATAGGTTGTTGGTTCGCTGTTAGAATGAAGTTTCGGTGGTTCGGTTGGGATTGAAAGGAGTTGTTTGTAGCTGCTAGTTTAGCTTAGCTTAGTGTTACTTGCGAGTACCTGTTGCTTTTGGTACTCACCCTTGCCTCTACACAATTGTGTAGGTTGACAGCTCTATCAAATCCGACTTATTACTCATCTTCAGATTAGAGCTTCCAGACTTACTTGAGAGGTAGCGGTTCATTCCAGACGTGCCCTCAAGTTATCTATATTTATTGTTCTGTTCTATTCTAGAACTTTACTATGAGACTTGTATATTTTATTCAGATTCTGTATTAGAGGTTTGTACATGTGACAACCAATTCTGGGGTTATGTTGAGTTTATTTAAAGACTTCCGCTTATCTTTCTATCTTATTCTTGTTTTATAAATTCTATATCGTCGGGTTTTTGGGTGTTAGGCTGACGTGTCCGGTGGGGTTTGGGCACGTGCCATCACATCTGGTTTTGGGGTGTGACAAACCAGGCAGTCCAACATGGCAAAAATACCTTCCTCTCAATAATGTTCTTCTTCCTAGTTTATTTCCATCACAAAAAGAAAATCAAATATAATTCTTTCATTGTTCTTGTTTGAGTTGTTGTTCGGACTATGGAACTTCAATTTCAAAGTGTGTTGAAGTTTGTTTGAAGTTGTAATTGCGTGTTGAACAATCGAGTTCATTGTTAGGGATTTGGGATAGATTCACAAAATTGATTTATAGATTTTTCAAGCTTTTAAGAACTCTTTCATATATTTATTGGGATTTCAACTCAAATCTTCATACTAAAAAATTAGTTGTTAAATGTCAATTTTCAGCCTCAATTGCAATATCAAAGCAATTTTAAGTACCATTCAATTAAATCTCTTCAAATTTTTGCACTTCAAAAACCCAACAAATGCTAGAAATTTCTCACCAACAAGCTTTCAAATGAGTAGTTATTTTCGAGTTTCAACACAAAAGAATGACTTCAAAAGTTTTTCAACATCTTTCAACCTTGAAAATTAAATTTTTCAGCCTCAGATTCGATGACATCAAAACTAAACAATGAACTCGATCATTCCACACACAACTACTATCTTAAACGAACTTCAGCGCACTTCGAAATTGAAATTTCAAAGTTCAAACAATAACTCAAACAAGAATAATGAAAGAACTATTTTTTATATATTTTTTAAACAAAATTTTGTGATAGAGATGAACTAGGAAGAACAACATAATTGAGAGGAAGGGATTTTTGTCATGTTGGACTGCCTAGTGGACTGTCATGTTAGCATATATGTCAAAAATAACGTTTTAAGGATATTTGTAGTCCAAAAATAAACGGTAAGGGTAGTTTTGATCCCAAACATAAATAAAAAGTATATATGAGCTATTTCAAATAGTTCGAGGGTAATTTTGACCCTTTTCCGTATATTTGGGCTAAAAATGTCTACAACACGACAATATATATGACGTAGTACTCGTGCTTATTGATGACATCATGAATGAAAAGAACACGTACACAGTATCTAATACAATTTCTATTTCTTTATTCATTAATTTAAAAATAAATTAGTCATGCTGTGTATTTGTTGGACTAATTTAATTTAATTTTTTGACAACAAACAACCGTACTTAAAGCATAAACAATATCAAAGAGTTAAATGATGCAGCAACATTAACTATACAATCAAAGTGGTAAAACAGATTTACCACATTCCGTGGGGGGGTAATGTGGTAAATATTTTTTAATTATTCTTTTTTGTAAAAATAACAAAGTATGTAAACAATTTCGAAGGACTATCACAAAGTAGTTTTCGAAGGACACAACAAAGTAGGCACGCAACATTCACTATACAATCAAAGTGGTAAATATTTTTTAATTATTTTTATATAGACAACATTTGAGTTTTCTGCCTTCCAGATTTAATAAAAATACTTAATTACAATTTAGCAAGATCAATATATAGACTCAAAATATTGATTAGCATTAACAAAATACCATTCCATCATATAGCAAAAAAAATCCATTATACTTCCAATGTTGTTTTACTGGTGAAAGGATTTTGGTATTTTTTTTTTAAAAAAAAGGATCAATTGTTTTACTTTCTGTATCATAATTATTGTTTATACTAAAAAAGATTATCATTTTTTTTGCTAGATTATCAAATTTTACAGGAACTTGTAACCAACGTTGTCATGTGGGCAGGTTGGGATAATTAATAGATTGAAATGTGAACACTGACCACAAGAAAGGGACATCAACATGTGCACACCTAATTAAAGACTTCATATATAACAGAGAGTGCCCTCTTAGTCTTACTAAAACTAGTTGATTCTTCATTGACCAACCGTACAATTTTTAGTTTCACTACATTATGGAAGTCCTAAATTTTGGGACAGAAGAGAAAAATATTGGAACATGCTTTCTTTAAAAAGGAAAAGAGACTTTTTTGTTGATATAGTGGGGTTTGAACCCCCAACACGAGAGTGAAAAGCATTTTCACCGCCTTTTTATGTCACTGAGTTGTCAATCAATTTTTTAGGAGGTTCACAAGTTAATATATATATATATATATATATATAATATATATATATATATATATATATTTAATTTTCTAATACAAATACATGGTCAACGGAAAAGCTAGTGAGTTCATCCGAACCCATGAACCCCACCTAGCTCCGCCTCTGAGTTAGAGTCATGTATGAAACTTATTATTTTATGCATGATTTAGATATTTATGTGTTAATTATTTCACTTTTTATACCTATCATCATTTTTATGATTTTCTCATAAATATTGTAATAGTAATCGATATTGGTTATACGTGGTTGGAAAAATATTTTTACTATTTCACTTTATGTGAATTTTTGAGATTTAAATAATAAAATAATTATGCATGAAAGTTTAATTAACTTGGACACCACGGTCATCAAAAATAGATAAGTCTCTTTTTATTAGAATTTTTTGATGTTTTCTAAACGTCGATTGATTCTTGAAATCTTAACAATGCTACATAAATTGGGACACAAAGAAAATAAAGAAATGGATTAACACGCCTTCACTGGAACTTCAGTTGGTGGCTAAAATTAGTTTATAGTCAACATACTAAAGAAGTCTCATTATTGGAATTAATAGTTGAGAAATAAATAAATTAATAAGAAAACACGGCTTCACTTGTCTGCCCCTTTCACATATAAGAGCGGAAACTTTACACTGCAAGCTAGTCAGATAGAGAGCTAAACAAATCAAATTAACATAACAAAAAGAGAGAAATTAATTCCAAATTAGAAAATATGGTGAGAACTCCTTTTGTTGACAAAAATGGAATAAAAAAAGGTGCATGGAGTGAAGATGAAGACAACAAATTAAGAGCTTTTATTGAAAGATTTGGTCATCCCAATTGGAGGCAATTGCCTAAATATGCTGGTAATTAATTAATTAGTAAACATACAATATATGTTTTATTTTGTATAATAAGCTACTTACTTTTTAATATTTTTAGGTTTAATGAGGTGCGGGAAGAGTTGTAGATTGAGATGGATGAATTATTTGAGGCCCGGCTTGAAAAAAGGAAATTACAGTCATGAAGAAGAACAACTCATTATTAAATTACACAACGAACTCGGAAAAAGGTACGTACGTACGTACATATATATGTTTCACTAATAAGAAGTTGTGAGAGTCTCACATCGACCCATTTTTTATGGTTCTCTTTTAATGTATCATACGTACTAAATTTTGCAGATGGTCAACGATTGCTACAAAATTACCAGGAAGATCCGACAATGATGTCAAAAATCATTGGCATGCTCATCTTAAGAAACGTGTAACAATGGATCAGCAAATTATTGATCAATCTTCAGAGTCAACAGGCCGATCTCAAAATTCTTATAAGGTTTTGGAACATGAAGAAGTTATGAAAGAGGTGTCAGATCATCTTGTTCATGATACTTCAATTCATCTAGAAGTTTCATCGAGTGATCATCATGATTTATATTCCGATTCTAGTTCCCATGTAAATGGATTGGATTGGATCGATGAGGATAATAATTACATGAGATCAATGGAACAATTTTCAATGGAACCACTTCCAGACTCCTTTTCCTGGACAATGAATCCTATCGACAATTTTCAGACTGAACCTTTTGACCACATTTGGACCCAATCCGTCGATAATTTCTGGACAGAACCTTTCTTTTAATTCTTAATTATATATATATACCTCAACTTTTAACGATATTTTGATACATTCTATGGAATTTTTTTATGAGAAGGATGAGTACAAGAACTTGTAGTACTGAATGGCATTTCTTGCTTTCGATTTCAAATTCTGAAAAATTTGCTACTTTTCATCACGGAATTATTCGTGTTTTGTGTGTAATATAGGGTCTTATAGTTGTTAATACATAAATAAAAATTATATTGATCATCCAGTATCTACAAGTGATCGATGAGTGTATGAAAAGTCATAGTTTAGTCAATTATATTTACGTGACTGCATATTATATTTTTATCTACCCTTCTCGATAAAGACAATAAATACAAATTATAATTAGGAAATAGAGAGTCAACTCTACACTTAGTTAGGAAAGAGGGAGGAAGAGCTAGCTAGAGAGAGTGAAACTCTTTTCGGTTTTCTATCCCTCCGTTTCATATTACTTGACCTATGCTGACTTGATACATTTTTAAAAAAAGTTCTAATTAGAGATGTTTTTACTAATCTAAACTTATTAAACATTTGACTACTACTACTTTACATAGTTATTTAATACTAAGAGTGATATAAAAAAAAACTTTCCTTGATTTGCTAAAATAGATGAGTAAAATAAAACATTTAATGTTGATACATGATATGTCAAGTAAAAATGAAATGGAAGAAATACTTCACCGTCCATGTATAATATACTTTTATGTATTAAATTTTATTTTCAGTAAATAAATATTTTTCGATAATTAAACATACAATGTAAAAAATTATTTATCTAACTCTTCGAGAATGTGTGCATATTAAAATAACTAAATTAATTCCTGAAAAAGACATAAGAAACTTCAATGTTTCAAAGTGGACGGTGTACCATATATCTGAGCATTATTTTTCACAATTACGCGGATGTTAATTACATAAATTTTTAAAAAAAAAAGTGAATTATTTGACAATTTCGACTCAAGAAAGAAACAAATTTGACTCCAATAATTTGCTTAAACAAAATACTCCATTGCATGTCATTTTCATAGGGCTTTGATTAGCGAATTGTGATAAAGACTTAGAGGTTGGACTTTCATGTTTGAAATTTTTACCCTTCTTTGGTTTTGATTTCATTAATATTTTGTGCTAGCTTGTCACTTTTGAGGGGTTAAATAGACAGTTTGAATGTAATTTGAGTTAATAAATGGGTGACCGACTATGAAACCTTACTTAGATTGAAATGAATTCATGAGCTAAACTCGTTTAATTTTTATTAAGTTTGCATTCTTTTATTTATTTACATATCAAGCCAAAATCACACTAATACATTAAAACGAGAATACTATCAGTATTTATTTATTTTGGGTTTCTCACCGATATTTGGTGCCTGCATTGGAGGTTCACTAAATCAAGACCGTTCACTGCACGGCCCACTTAAGGGTAACACTCCCCATAAAAAAAAATCATATCTAAAATATAAATTCGAGATCTCTAATTAAGCGTGGAACAGTAGGTGTATTGTCGGATAAGACAAGTACAGTTGGACACGTCTTATAAAATATTCCTAATCATTTTTATGGAACATGAACCATTGGTTGACTCAATAAACATGACGCAAGCTGATGTAATGTCGCTGACGTCAGAAACCGTAAACACAATAGAAAGGTTTATTTAGATAAAAATTATCCTGGGTATTAAACAATAGTAATAACGCAACTTATTATAGGCAAATAATTCGATAAAGTAAAAATATATATTAATTGAATATGATTAAATAATAATTATATACGTTCAAACATAGGTCATGCATTTATTCGCAGTCTATTTATCATCATGCCATCATTTGGTGTATAAACATTATCGTTTTATTATGATTTGGTTTTGTACAGGTTAATAATTCGTTATAATGTTGTTTCTTCGTGCTTTATCATTTATATCTTTCATTTTGTCCTGCTTTATATACTATTGTTGTTTTTTTACTTTATTTTTCTCCTTGGCCGCGTAGGAAGTGGGTTGAAATAACATAATAACATTTTATTGTCACTACGCAGACGTCAAAGTATTTGAAAAATCAGAAAATGGTACTAGCTAAATCTAGCATGAACTTATATATATATAACTACAGTCAAAGAAATATTATAGTCACTCTGTGTGATTAGAGAGTCAAAGAAAATTTGTGACCATTTTTTAAAAAACTTTGAATTATAATATTGTTAAAACTTGAAGAGACGATCAATCTGAATTTACACTGATAATTAGTTAATTTGACTATCGTATTTTGTATTCTAGTATATCTAATATCGTATAAAGTGGAACATAGGGAGCATACTTTAGCTGTTTTTTAATTAAGAGTATGATTGGGAGCAGTGGCGTAGCCAGGAATTTAATGAAGGGTGTCCAAACTTTTAATAGTAATTTTTTACTTTTAATAGTAATTTTTTTTTAAAAACGACGATTTAAATTACCAAAACAAATAATCAAGTTAAATATAGGAATATTTTTAATAGAATTACAAGTGTATAATTCAAAACTAACATAAAGAAATAAACTACTATTGAAAACATAATTTAAATATATTATTACAATTATACTCGACGAGGTTTCATATCCTCAAACGTTTTTATAATAGACTCATTAGAAATAGTACGAAATACTTTCTTTTCTACATAAGGCACTATACAACCGTCTAAAAACTCATCATCCATTCGATTTTGCTAAAATAGACGAATAAAATAAAATATCTAATATTGATACATGATATGTCAAGTAAAGATGAAACGGTGGAAGTACTTCACCGTCCATGTATAATATACTTTTATATATCAACTTTTATTTTCAATAAATAAATATTTTTCGATAATTAAACATACAATGTAAGAATTTCTTTATCTAACTCTTCGAGAATGTGTGCATATTAACATAACTAAATTAATTCCTGAAAAAGACATAAGAAACTTCAATGTTTCAAAGTGGACGGTGTACCATTTATCTGGGCATTATTTTCACAATTACGCGGATGTTAATTACATAAATTTAAAAAAAAAAGTCAATTATTTGACAATTTCTCAAGAAAGAAACAAATTTGACTCCTAATAATTTGCTTAAACAAAATACTCCATTGCATGTCATTTTCACAGGGTTTTGATTAGCGTATTGGATAAAGACTTAAAGGTTGGACTTTCATGTTTGAAATTTTTACCCTTTTTGGTTTTGATTTCATTAATATTTTGTGCTAGCCTGTCACTTTTGAGGGGTTAAATAGACAAGTTGAATTTAATCTGAGTAAATAAAAATAGATTGAATTAATAAATGTGTGACTGACTACGAAATCTTACTTAGATTGAAATGAATTGAGTTAGCCTTGTTTAATTTTTATTAAGTTTGTATTCTTATAGTTATTGACATATCAAACCAAAATTACACAAATAAATTAAAACGAGAATGTTATTATTTATTTATTTTGGGTTTCTCACCGATATTTTGTACCTGCTTTGGAGGCTTCACTAAATCAAGATCGTTCACGGCACGGCTCACTTGAGGATAACACTTTCCGTAAAAAAAAATCATATCTAATATAAATTCGAAATCTCTAATTAAGTATGGAACAGACTCACCATTACACGGTCGGGCGGGTTGAAATATTGTCGGATAAGACAAGAACAGTTGGACACGTCTTATAAAATATTCCTAATCATTTTTATGGAACATGAACCTTTGGTTGACTCACTAAACATGACGCAAGCTGACGTAATATCGCTGACGTCAGAAACCGTAAACACAATAGAAAGGTTTATTTAGATAAAAATTATCCTGGGGTATTTAAACAATAGTAATAACGCAACTTATTATAGGCAAATAATTCGATAAAGTAAAAATACATATTAATTAATTGAATATGATTAAATAATAATTATATACGTTCAAACATAGGTCATGCATTTATTCTCAGACTGTTTATCATCATGCCATCATATTTGGTATATAAACATTATCATTTTATTATGATTTGGTTTTTTTACAGGTTAATAATTCGTTATAATGTTGTTTCTTCGTGCTTTATTATATATATATTTTTCATTTTTGTCCTTCTTTATATACTATTGTTGTTTTTTTACTTTATTTTTCTCCTTGTCCGCGTAGGAGGTGGGTTGAAATAATATTTTATTGTCACTGCATTTGAAAAAAAAAAGTACTAGCTAAATCTTGCAAGTTGCATGCATGAATAGTGCATGAACTTATATATATATATATATTACGGTCAAAGAAATATTATGCTCACTCTGTGTGATTAGAGAGTCAAAGAAAATTTGTGACCATATTTTTTAAAAAACTTTGAATTATAATATTTTTAAAACTTGAAGAGACGATCAATCTGAATTTACACTGATAATTTGTTAATTTGACTATCGTATTATGAATTACAGTATAGTATATCCAATATCGTATAAAGTGGAACAAAGGGAGCATACTTTAGCTGTTTTTTTTATTAAGAGTTTTTTTGGAAGAGGAAGTGGAAAAAGACATCCAGCATAGCTAAAATGTACTCACAAATTAACAGCTAAGTGAAAGGGTGTGACCCAGCCCCCAACTTGGATTAAGTATTTTTGAATAGAACAACTTTCACATATAGCAAACATAAAAGTCATTTTTGTATGTTACTTATTTGTTTCCGTGCTTGACAAATAAGTAGAGTTGGGATTGTTGGAGGGTGTGGATGTGATAATTAGAAGTGGGAGCTTCGCCAAATACGAAACGTTCATGTTTTTGTAAACCAAATGTGGAAATCATTTAGAACATTATTAGTCAATTTTTCTTGAGAACAAGCAGCACAAGAGAATTTCTTTGAATGAAAGAAATTTATGATTCTTCAAAGTATGTCCATATAAATTCTCAATAACTTTGCACATCATATTATAACCGGGATGACCCAACGAGGCGAACGAGATTTGTGTATGTATCCCAAATACATGTGAATTACACTAGATATATATATATATATATATATATATATATGGTGTGATTCACATGTATCTGGAATACTAGATAACATGAGAGTGGCGAGCGAGATTAGAGGGAGACAAGCGAAATTTGTCAATGTATTCCAAATACATGTGAATCCACTTGGGATACAGTGTATCTAGAGCAAATTACACTTAATTTTGACTTCATATATCTCGATGTATTGGGACGTATCTGAATACACCAAAATCTGATAAGATTTGTAATATTGCAAACTAGCGTGTAACTAAGTAATTAGTTTCTAAACTAGTGGAATTCTGGTAAGTTATCCAACAATATATATATAGCTAAGAAATGGGAATCAGAGAGACTAAAAGAGGTTAATGGATAATTACATAACGGGCCAATCGAACCAGGAAGTCAGCCCAATCAACTAGTATCGTTGTAAGATGGAAGAAATCCATGGCCCAAAATAAGCGTACTCCTCTAATTCAAAAGGGATGATGTAGGGTGTGTTTGGTACGAAGGAAAATACTTTTCGTTTTTTAATGTTAGGTTGATCAAAATATTTTGAAAATATTACTCTCGATAAGCAAGTTCTTTAAAAATGAAAAAATGACATTCCAAATCCATTGTCTCCACCCCCTGACACCCAATTCTTGACCATCCCACCCTCAAAACCCACTCCACATTCCTATTGTATTCTTACTAAATTACATATAAATATTCTTGAAAAATGTTTTCTTGCTTACTTACCAAACAATAAAAAAATTATAAATAAAAAATCAACTTACTTTAAGTATTTGTCTTGAAAAACGTCTTCTCTTCATACCGAACACACTAGTGATTCAAAAGACGAAGGTTAAATAATAAATTTGCCCCATACTTTGAAGTTTGAATATCGATATACCCCATTTCTATATACCAGCAATCATATTTATGCAACACTCATCTTTAGTGTGCGTCCTTTTATCTCATAGTACTCCGATAGAAATTTTTTGTCACGACCCAATCCATCGGGCCATGCTCTAACACCTAAGTAAGAGAACCCTCATATCCCAATAGTTAAAACATGCGGAAAATTAAAGAAAAACGGAGATAAATGAAATAACCGGGTTTCATAAATAAGAACTTTTGAACAATTTCGGGTTAAGACTTGTAAAATAACTAACACCCCCAAAGATCTAGTCTAAACAAGTACAAGAGCTACTAAGAGTACAAAACTATAAAGAAAAGACACAGCTCCCACCATGCGGAAGGAAAAATAGAAGCTGCTGGAGATTTATTCATCTTCACCTAATGAGACATCACCGACCCTGCATCCAGACTATGCCAAAAAGGCATAGCAAGAGTAGTATCAGTACAAAATCACACGTACTGGTAGGCATCATCGGTCAACCCGACGCCCACCACATAATATAAGAATTCAACTAGTAAGAACATGCAATAAGACCACTCGCTTCTCCACCTTTACCCTCTCTTGAATACCTCAAAATTACACTAGCACCCTTACTACTAACCTCCATCTCAGTCCACCTACTTACTAGGCTCTTGATCATAACCTAACCATTCTAACTCATAGAAGAGTCCAATTGTAACTACCAACATTCCCCTGAACGAACAATCACACATAACATACCCTTGTCTTCTCTTCATCTTACCCGATCTCTGCCACATGACACCTTTTATCAAGGCTTCTCAACTACCAACCACGAATCCCTTTCTTTCACAGAGGAAACTGCCTAAGTATTTCCATCATGTACACTACCCCCACTTCTCACTCTCGCAACACACGGACAGTCTTTCCCCTCACACATTGCCGACCCTTGAACCCTTCCTAGTTCATTCAACAAGGAGATACATAACAAGTTTACTCGACATAGTAGAACAATCAGATATATGTCATCATAATCATTTAAAGTTTTCGGAGAAATAAAGTATCAATTATTACTTATGAACAACAGAGCATTTCACAATTTTCAAGATATGCAGTTATGTCAAGTCAATGGTCCTCTCACGGAACTCAAACCTAAACTGTTAGCATACCGGAACATGGTATCTGATCCAATGTTCGTGACAACCGATCCATATATTTATGCCGGAACGTGGCAACCGATCCAATGTTATTGTGTCGAAACGCAACACCTGACCCATTCAACAAACCACAATCATAAGGTACATTCTCATAATCATACAATCAAGTCATGATTCATGGCATTCATCATTCATCTATCCTCGTTTTACAAGTAGTGTGGTCCATAGTGCAACATTCGCATACATACACATATTATAATGAAGCAAGAACAACACATACCACACAATCATGAAATCACAACCATCACAATGAAGCATTCATCAATGCATGACACCAAAAAAATAACTCGACCATCTCTAGCCCTAGTTCATCTTCTAAGGCTTCGTTCTATGAATTAAGTCATCTTCTACTCGGTGCACGAAGGTCTACGCATAAATCCTACCATTGGTTAACATTATACTACGCAGTGAGTACATGTTTATAACTACTTAATTTATAAAACCTAGCCTACCTGGGAGCCAAGCAGTTGCACGGAGTTTTTGCTTCAATTCTTGTTTTCGGACTTCGTGACGGTGATCTTGACCGAAAATCCGCAATCCATCGATCTCCTTACACTAGAAATCTCCTTCTTCTTCCTTCCCAAGCTTAGAGCAGCTTTTTGGGGGTTTCTAGGGTGGTTTACGTCTAAATTAGATATTTTAGGAAGAAGGAGAAAATAAGATTTCGCGTTACATTCTGTCTCGCCTATCCTGCTCTGGCGCCAGCTTACCCCGCGTGGCGCCGCCGCCCTAGCGGCATCTGGCCCGCCCCTGGCGGGACAGTGGCCCAGTAATTTTCCGAATTTTTACTTTTAATTAACGACGGTTCGGGTCGTTACATTTTTTAACTTTTAATTATTCAATTTTAACTTTATGAATAAAAGATAGTACAAGAAATTTTAATTTTTGAAAACAAAATAGAATTTTTTTACTTTAAGTATTCAATTTAACTTTAAGAATAAAAGATAGTACAAGAAATTTTATTTTTTGAAAACAAAATGTAAGTAAAACAGATGGGTAATTAATAACAGCAGATAGACATTCGATTATAAATTGAGTCAGTGGTCCAATTTAAATTGTATGAATGTGTGTAGTGACTTTCAATTGCTGCCTACACAGATATCAAATGTCTGGACATATTTTTGGGATAGTGAAATCTCCAAATCTCTAATATTTATAGGGACCATTACCCCAAAAATTCAGTCTTAAAAATAAAATTCTATCGTTTTAAATTATTTATCGTTTTAAAATTTAATCAATATTTAGATAAAATTATCTCATTTTATTCTTTTTGGCAATAAACTGTGAATATTACCATCTCATTTTATTCTTAATAGCTACTGTTTTTAAAAATTACAGATACATCAATTATGAGTGATATTATTAATGTTCAAATATTATTGAAGGATAAAATAGTTTTTTTTAAAAAACTCTTAATTAATGTATTATAAGGGGCATGTAAAAGAAAATGACGACTGATAATTTGAAACAGATGAAGTAGCTAGCAGCAAAATAATATATTGTACAATTTTTTTTAAAACAATTGAAAAATCATGAAACAAGCCATTAATAAAAGTATAAAGTATATAAACCTCAATCATTTTGGCGCTAATTACATCTTATTCCGAAAGTTTCCAAAATTATAATTTACCAATTTTTTCAAAACTCACGAATACATTGTTCATTTGCTCGCTACATAACAAACGATAATTAAGATTATGTATCAACAATTGCTACAACAAAAACGACTTTTAGCGGCAATAAATAAACACATTAATAAAGAGTGCTAAAGTTTTTACTGGCATTAATTTAGTGTCATTAGATCCAATGTCGCTAAAGGCTTTGGGGACATATACAAAGAGTGTTAATTGCCGCTAAAAATACATATTTTCTGGCAATTGAGCTATTGATGTTAATTAATTGTCGCTAAAGATCATTTTTTATGTAGTGAATAACATTTGTACCGGATATATTCTACACAAACAAAGTTATAATGTATCTGTATATTAAGAGAGAGAAGGAAAAAATATTTTTTTATAATTAATTCAAATAATAGAAATTTTTAGAGATTATATTATCTAAAATGGTATAATTTCATAATTTTCCTATAATAAAATTGGTAAAATGTCAAGAATGGCATTAGAACAAAAAAAAGATAAATATTAAAAGTTGATGAATTTATTCAATCTTATCATCTCATAGAGTAATTCTCTAAATTGCAACTAATTAGATCCCCAAGCAGCAACATGAAACAACTTTTAAAAGGTGAAAAAAAATCTACATCCATCAGGTCTTTTTGTTTCTTTTTCTCTTCCCAATAAAACAAAAGGAAATAAAATGAACTCATTTTATTCTAATTTCCCCTCTCTAGTCTCTTTTACTTTTTTCAACTCCTTTTCTCCTTTTTTCCACATTCATACAAAGTAAAGTCACCAAACAAACAAACCATTCCTAATCCCACAATCTCCTTCTCCTTTTGGTTCTTTTTTTTTTCTTTCCTCAGTTGCCCCTATAATAGCTAAGAGCCTAAGACCCTTTTTAGTTGTTTTTTCTATTTACATTTGAGGTTCATTATTTATATTGGAGTCCGACTAAATTTAGATTTACATCACATTAAAAAGTAAAGTGCTCTCTAATAAAGACGACTTTGTCGAACTCAAACCTAAAATTTCTAATTAAGAATGAAAAAAATGCTTACCACTCCTCCCACAATCTATGTTGGTCATTTTATTTAGTTGTTTGATGCAGCAAAAAGCTAAGCTAGTGTTACTCTCCAAATGGACCACCACACATCTACAAATAAAACGATACTCCTCTCCGAATTCACGAGATATAACTTGATTTGACACAAAATCTAAAAAAATAGATTTTTCATCAAGCATAAACTGAACATTTTCAAATTAAATTAATTTTTTTTAAAATGTATTATGCTTTTTTAAATAAACTAAAAAGAAAAGTGTCATATAATTCAATTTGTTTCACTTACTTTTCTTTTTAATTTTAATTCTCCACATGACAGGTTTAAAATTATAAAATTGAAGAACACATTAATACATATCTTTAATTTAATACCATAAAATTAAAAAAAAAATCATCATCTTTTTTTAAATTTCACATAAAATTAAAATCAAACAAATAAATTAAAACAGAAAAAAAACAGTACTAACTTGGCTTTATTAAGGTTTTTTTTTCTAAAGTATTTTTTAAACTCTTGCAGTGGGTACGTACTACTGCTTCGTTTTCATAAAAAAAAACAAAAACGTTGAGATAGATAAGTTAATTTTGTATGAAACATCAATATGAAGGTTGTATGCGCAGCTAAATTAAGTGTTGTCATCAATAATAGTAGTAATAATCTTTCGACGTTTCGTCAAGTTGTCTTCCCTGCCCCTGTTGCTGCTAATTGCATTAACTGAAGTATCTTCTTCAATTGGCTCGTTATCTGAACTCCAACTCATCTGCACGTCAAGCACGTTGACTGGTGTGCTTGTGCTTGATACCATTTCTAATATTGATTCGTATTCTTTTTTCGCTATTTCTTGCATTACATCATAGCAACTTAACAAATCATCCTGTATATGAAAAAAAAAATCAATTTTAAGTTGGTTTTGGAATGATTTATTGCATTTATAGATGATGTGATGGAACGATAATTTTTAAAAAAATCATTTTATAATAGTGTTTTAGTGCATAAAAACTTTAACTCTATGATTGTTGGAGTTTTAGTTATGGTGCACTAGGTAAAATAAAAATACACTATGAAAGTTGATTACGTATAACTTTCTAAAGTAAACATAGATCGATAACCTAAAATTAGAGAAATGATAAAATGCAACTTATAATCCGATAAAAATATACTCCCTCCGTTTCAAAAAGAATGACTTCCTTTTCTTTTTAGTTTGTTACAAGAATGACCTCTTTCTTTTTTTGATAACATTTTAATTTCAGCTTTCCACGTGACATATTTAAGGCCACAAGATTAAAGGGCAATTTTGTACATTTGACATAACTTTAATTTATGATCACAAGATTTAAAAGTCTTCTTTATTTTCTTAAATTCCGTGTAAAGTCAAACTAGGTCATTTTTTGTAAAACGGAAGGAGTACTAAATAGTATTTTCAAGTGTAGTTGCATTTTATAGTTACAATCGAAATAATAATAATTCAGTTAATTGGTTATGTGGATTTTCACCTTCTTAATGAGAGTTTAATTCTTAATCTCGTAATTTCATTTTAAAACTGCCAGCTTGTCTAAAACTATACTAGGTGAGACATTACAGGTAGGAGCATTAACATTAATGTAATTTGTTCTTATTATTGTTGTTACGATAAATTATTGAATAGTATTATTTGGTTAGTCCAACTAAAACTCTTTTGTCCGTACTAGCTAATATAAATTATAAGTAAAATCTTTAATTTGACCCATAAAGTGTGGAAAGCTCTGCCGCTGGATTTTTCACGTACAAATCACTGGCGTTAATTTTGATTAATATTTTAAGATATGAAGAAAATTATACGTAAATTATAGTGCTCCCTCTGTTTAAGAAAGAATGACACAATTTTCTTTTTAGTCTGTTTAAAAAATAAATGACTTTTTTTCCTTTTTGGCAACACTTTAAAAAATATTCTTTTTTTTTCTTGAACTCCATTCCAAGTCAAATTAGGTCATCCTTTTTTCAAATGGAGAAAGTACTCCCTCTGTCCCATTTTATGTGAGGTACTCTAATTCGACACGAAGTTTAAGAAAGTAAAAAAGACTTTTAAAACTTATGGTTCAAAACGAATGATAGAAATTTGTATGACCGTAAATCATTTCATTAAGGATAAAATAGACATTTTATAGTTAAATTATTATTTAATATAAAATAAAATATCTTTTTTTTTTTGGACTTACAAAAAAAATAAAATTAATCACATAAACTGAGATACAAGAAATACTATTTTTCGTATACTTTTAACTTACTCCAATTCAACTCTACATATCAGTTCATCTTGAGAAGCGAGACATTATGACAACTAGTATAGGACGAAGTAACAATAAATAAGCATTCATAACATTCATTATCAGTCAACTTATAATTATCATGTACTATGCTTTAGTATTTATTTTAGGTGAAAAATATCATGAACATTATTGTCTTTTCCTCTTTCTTTCTTTTTTTTCTGAAAAGAACAAAATGCATGGAACCAATGTGCTTAATAAAATAGAAAACAAAAATTGAGAAAGAATATGAGTTTACCTTTTGTACATATGAACAGTTTAAGATTGTTGTTTTATAGCATGAGAATTGTAAAGGGAAAAGCTCATGAGAAGCAGATAGAAGAGCTGAAGCTGAGATTATTGATGGCTTGAACTGCAAAATCTTGATCTCTAAAATGAAAAAATAAAACAAAATATAATTAAAACTTTTAAATCGATAATAATTTTTTTATAAAAATAATTATCACATTTGACTTACCATTTTGACTTGTGAATAAAATCTCAGTAGCTCTAGCTTTGAGAGCTTGTTGTAAGGGTAGATCTTTGAATTTAAACAACGATACGAAGAAATTAATAAAAGCAAATGCAGTAATTGAACGCATTCTCCATTTTAGGCCTCCAAGAATCAAAAGCTCCATTCGCTTTATCGTCTCGATATCAAATATCGTACCACCATCTTGCTGTACAAGGAAAAAAAATGGTTACAATAAGAGTCTATACATAAATACAAATATGGACAGTTTACACTCAGCATTATTCGAAAAATGCACCTGAATGTCAGTAACAGAGTACTCTGTTTTCTTCATTTTAAATGCTAACGAAACACAAGAAACTGCAATTAGCTTCAAGATCCACGGCTTCACATCCTACATTAACAAAAAATAAATCATAATCATTTTTTTCTCCGTAACGTTACTTATTAAAAGTTGAATGAAATTAATTATACCGGTAGCGAATGGAAGGATAGGAATCGATCGAGATAATTAATCGCAAGATATGAAAGAAAAGGACTATCAAAGGGTTGAGAAATATGTAAGATTATAGAAATGGTTGATTCACGAATGTTGATGAGAAAATCCGAGTTTATGAGAATTTGAAGGTAAGTTTTTGAAGGCATATGATGAGTTTCAATGTTGAAAAGAGGTGAAATTGTGTCTTCATCATGGCTAAATGGCAATGGATTTTCAAGGTCAAAGTCCATATTGAAGTTTTTTTTTTTTTGGTTTAGAGAGTGAGGAGGAATGGTTATAAAGAGAGGAAATAAATTATAAAAGGCTTTATGGGGGGGTGAGGGAGAGAAGAGGAGTTAATGATAAGAAGAAAAAGGTGAGAGTTGTGTCTTATTTTTTGAAACGAAACCGTAACGAGACTTCAACTTCACTCACTAGTTTTTGTTTTTTTCTTTTCTTTTGTTATATTTATATACTTGGTTCATTTTTATTCGTCGCGTTTCGCCGTTAAAAAAGATATTAGTTTCATCTCCGAACTATCAACAATCTTAAATACACTTCTCTATTTGACTAATTAAACTTAGATACATATTCGATCTATCATATAACATAGCAAGTGGTTTAAAACTCTTGTAAGAATATGAGGTTTTAATTTAAAAAATCGAGAAAAGTGTTGAAAACACTCTGGCGAGAATTTAGGAGTATATTTTACTCATGTTGCAAGATCAGAGGTGTGTTTAGGTTCAGCTAATCATGTTATGAAGTGTTTTTAAGACTATCAATAGTTCGGAGATGAAACTAATAATTTATGTCGAGGTTAAGGATGACTTCAATACTTCTCTCTATATTATTATTAATTACCCTGTTCATTTTTACTTATTATGTTTCACTTTTGGGAGAGTCAATCTGACTAATTTTTTAAACTGAATTGAACTAAATCAATTCAATATTTTAAAACTTGGATATTTGAAACCTATATGAGAAATACTATAAGTTGCAACTTGCAATATTCTTTCTTATTTTTATATGACGAAAAAATATATCTTAAAATATAAATCAAAATTTATGATGTTTGACTCTCGAGAAGTGAAACGTGACAAATAAAAATAAATCGAGGATTACTACTTCGATCCCAGTTTAACTATCGTTTTATCTTGGAAAATTGTTCAAGAATAATTATCATTTTAAGGATTTAAGATTAATAGAGAATGCATTGCATTTAAAAGGAAATAATAATCAATCTATAGTTATTAAATAAGATAATGTAATAAATTATATATTTTATTTATTGTTTTGTAATGGACACTAAAGTGATATTTATATGGGACGGAGAGTGTATATATATATATATATATATATATATATATATGGGATGGGAAAAATGAAAAATGAAAGAATAGAATTATAAAATGGATAATCCATCATTTATCAATAAAATAAAAATTTAGATAACAAATCAACTGAGCTAATAAAATTTCGATTATTTATAATTTGGGTCTCACTATGGGAAGGAAAATTAGTAGATACACTGGAGAGAATCAGAGAGGCTTAGAAGGCTCCAGTCTCTGCAAAATGCTTCTAACTATGTCAGCATCAACATTTCTCTGCTCAAAACCAAAAAGAATTCATTAATATCTCTTTCACTTCTTTACTACAGTAAAAAAAATGTCCACAATTTATTTATTTAAAAAAAAAAGAATAAAAAATAAAATAAATCGTGTTAGCATTAATTCTTTTTATCTTTTCCTTTAAATTTGTAGAAAAACAATATTGTTACATGCCTATGTGTCTATGAATTTATGAATCAAAATTATTCACAAGAAATTCAAATTCATAGATTAATTTTGATTCTTTGTTACAAATTTGTATTTGAGAGGGATGAAACAAATTTTGTCAAGATTATCAACAACCAACCTCATTGTTCATTGGAATAGGTAAACCATTTTCAAGTTCTATCACTACAACGTTTGACTTTACACTAATTTTTTAAATATTTTTTTTAAAACTTGTGATTTAAAATGTGTCATAAATATTTCCGTAATTATAAATTGTAATAAATTAATTTTTTTCCTATCAAATTTAGCAAACAAAATTTGTTATGAGGGATAGAAATAAATAGTGATGGGATAAAGTTTTCGTATCTTGTATGGTTGTCATGTTTGGGATAATTTATCCCACCATTTATATCATAGTGATGGGATAAGTTATCCCATGATAGCTAATCCCGAAATAACTAAACATGGATAAATTGTTCCCAACCAAACGACCCCTTTAAGTGCTCTAAAGATTAAATTTGTCATTTTTCTGAAAGTAATGTCGCTTAAAATTGAACAGATGGAGTAATATGAGTGGTGATATCAAACCATTCTACTGACATTGTGATGATAATATATAAATTTTGAAAATGCCCGTGCCAAAAGTAGTGAGAAGACAGACTGATTTACATATTTATAACGATAATAACATATTCAACGTAAAATATCATAAGTAAGATTTGAGGTAGAAAATCTCGCAAGTAAAATTTTTGTAAAGTAAAATATACAGACTGTACTTTTATTTTATGAAGATAAAAAATTTGTTTTCGAAAGACCTCTACAATAATTATTTATCTATACAAATCAATAAATGTCTCTTTCCATATCCCCATAAAAGAGACAATAATAATCAAAGGTGAGGTTCATACCTTACCTAAGAAAATAAAATCATTGGGCATATTCAAAGACAAAGACAAGTTTGAAATCTGCCTCTTTAGCATAACACCATACAACTGCTCCAAAAGAAAAAAATAATAAAATAACCACTGTCACCATTCTTCCAAATGAAAAACTCCAAAAAAGATACTATACTATAGTACATATTATTAAAATGTAATTATTTATTTTGCCCAAAGACTTTGCAGAGTGACAGCTTGGTTTCATGCCATTGAATGTGTGTACATCTCCCATACAACTAGAAAAAAATTATCAATGAGACAAAACATTAGCAAATTCTATGCAGTACTCTTTAGAGTTATTACACTATTTGTTTAATGTCTACTTAATTTAGTTTATTTATTTAAGTTTTAACTTTTTCTCTCACGGGGCTTAGTGGAAACAGAAGTCAATGTGGGAAATACCTTGAGTTTGAATAAAGTCATAGTACTCCTTTCGTTTTATATTACACGATCCTTATTGATCTGACATATTTTATTTAAGTTTTAACTTTTTCTCTCACGGGGCTTAGTGGAAACAAAAGTCAATGTGAGAAATACCTTGAGTTTGAATCAAGTCATAGTACTCCTTTCGTTTTATATTACACGATCCTTATTGATCTGACATATTTTATTTAAGTTTTAACTTTTTCTCTCACGGGGCTTAGTGGAAACAGAAGTCAATGTGGGAAATACCTTGAGTTTGAATCAAGTCATAGTACTCCTTTCGTTTTATATTACACGATCCTTATTGATCTGACATATTTCTTAAGAAATGTATATTTTACTAATTTATGTTTTTATTTAATGCAAAGGTTAGCATAGAAAAAAAATATTTTTAAATTTGCTTATGAACAAGTAAATAAAACGCTGAACGTAATTTCTTTTCTTTCAACATAAGCCTTATAATATGCTTGACTCTAATTTTAAAAGTAGATTTTTCATTTTATCTATCCACTATAACACATGAAGAGAAATTTATAATTTTGTCTCAATATTAGTGTTTGCAACAAATTTTAAAGTGACAGAAAATAACTTACAATCACAAAAAAAAATGAAAAAACATAATTTTATTCATCAAGATTGCGGGTACAATTATGTTGATCCCTTGATTCTTCTCTCATGAGATATTTATCCATAATTCGAGGGTCGTTTGTGGCGTATTTCTCAAACTAGGATGATTTGGACTTGATCTATATAATTTGAGGGTCGTTAGTGACATATTTCTCAAACTAGGATGATTTGGACTTGATATTCATAATTCAAGGGCCGTTAGTGGCGTATTTCTCGAATTAAGATGATTTGGATTTGATCGTTTATGAATATTTCATGAATTTGTGGAATATTTGAGATATTCGAGATGCCTTTTCAAGGAAATATAGTACCATTTATATAGGTATGAACTATGGTTTAGGGTCGAGTAGCCTCCAAAAATTCTATTTGGAATTGAACAAACCTTGTAGAGTCTCAACTCAAATTAAACACGTCTAGTAGAGTCTTACGAAATTTCAATGTATACAATTACTCTTATCATTAAATAACTAAATAAAGTATACCAGTTAATTTAAATAGTTTAAAGCATAATTAATGAAATCAACTCAATTAAAATGAAAAGGAGGACGAACAATTTTTCTTGATTTATTCCTCAGACTTTATCCAATTTTTACTTGTTGTTATGTAATTTATAAAAACTGTCTTAGTGTTACAACAACTCACAGTATCTTAGGAGCTTGATTAAGGTAAAAAATAATCAAATAATAACCTAGTGTCCTTAATTTATTAATTATCAAGATACTATAGTGTAAACTCTCTAGATATGAGTACCTATATATTGTTTGATAAAATAATTAAATAATAAAAATGTGTTATCTCTAATTACTTAAACTTTTAGATGAGATGGACATACACACGATGTATGAAATCTATTTTTTCTATATTTATTAAGTAAGCCATTTTCTTATTTTTAAAGATATTTATCATCCAAAAATTTTGCCCAACAACAAAAATATACTTATGTATTACCTACTGGAACCAATTTCAGAAGCTGTTCCAGCAATTGTCCAAGGGATATAATTATGTACTTGCAAATTTATTTTAATTTTGACAGCTATTGTGCCCACAATATTAATGGTAATTCCTTATTTATGAAAATCTTTTTGCACACACATTGGTGTGTCTATTAATCAAATTAATGCCACAATTGACCAAGACTATCATTTGTGTAAAAATGAACTATATATCTTATTTCGTTAACTTATCCTGTTTCCCAATGACAATTATTTCATATTATTTGATCTATATTGATCTGACATATTGTTATAAATTTTTTATTTTAAAATATATTTTAATAAATTAACTTTACTAATTATGCTTTTAAATTTTAAATCTGATCTTTACTATATTACATAATTATTTAATGATTAAATTGAATAGCACATCGGTCCAATTTTAAATGGACTGAATTAAGAGGATTAAAATAGACTAAATAAGTGAGTTACTGCTCAAACCTGAACAGTTTAAGCGGATCATGATTTTATGGACTGATTTTTTCATCTGTATCTATCACTACTGAAACTATAAATTCAATAATTCTAATTCGACCTTTATATTTATTTCAAAAAATTATTTGATATTTATAAATAATTTATCTCAAACTTATAAAACGATAAATCTACATGGTCCCTTGCAAATGAGTGATGCCAATATATGCAGAGTTCTTGTACCTAAAAGCTGAAGTTAATGGGGACAAAATTACAAGTAAGGAAGTCTTACTTTTGAGGGGTCTTCATGTAAAAGTAATGTTACCTAACTTTTTGACATAATTCACCAATCTATATTTAATAATATTTTAATTGAAGCCGAATTTGGTTGAAGCTTTAGACTCTACACAAGGATTTTTTTATTTTTTTAAAAAAGAGAAATATGGTGCACAGTTGCACACAAAAATAAGCTAATTTCATAAATATTGAAAAAAGAGTGACATGATAATCAACAGAATATTGGGCGATCAGTCTACATCATGTAACATTTGAGACATTAGTCACGTCACTATGATATTTTGACTTGGTCAAAACAATTTATAAGATAAAATAAAGAAAGATTATGCTACTAAACAAACATAAACTAGTTAATTATTTAACATAATTATAGTTTGAAGAAATTACTTTTCGCCTCTAATATATAATCATATTTACGTGGGCGACATTCAAATTTGTATAATTCAGTTTATAATTGTATAAATTCAGAATTTATATATGTTTACCCTAATTTGTACATAATTATCATATTAATACATTTGATTTATATAAGTTCTGAAAAAATCTTAAATATATAAACACAAAATCTGTATACACTTACATGTTTGTATATTGACTAGCAAAGTATACAAACAAAAATATTCATAGCAAACGAAATCATAACTATAAAGTATAATTAAGACAAATTATAATTACAAATGCTTATTAAGTTTAATATCTTTGCTATTTATGAAATTTCCTTAAAACAATAACATGTCTCATTTATTTCCACCTAATAAAAGTCTCACTTTAGAAGATTAACATCTTAGGTCATTAAATATATTTATTTATTTATTTATCTATCACTAATTATTTTCACTATTAATTAGTGAATATAAATATTTCATCTTTTTATTCAAATAGTAATTTTATTTTATTAAATATTTTTAAATTATTTTTATTTGAATTATATATGTTTTATTAGAAATAACTAAAATATACGCATTCAAATATTACATAACAAATAATTTTAATTATTCAATTGTCTAATCTAAATAACATTTTAATCATTAAGTACAAATTTAGATATCTTAATTTTAATATAAATAAATAGGACTTAAGAATATGTTTTTAAAAAATTATGCTATTGATAGGTTTGAAAGTCAAATTATATGAATTTTAATCAATATTTTAACTTTTATTTTTTATTTTATTGATATGAAATTTTTTACAATTTACCCTACTTTTTTGTATAATTTCTTACTAGTTAAATTTTAATTTAAAATATTAAAATAGTCTTATTAAATTTAGCTTCGAAGCTAAGTTATAATTACCTATTGAAAAATAAAACGTAACGAGTACTCTAAGATGGATGCAGTATATTTTTATGAAAATTGCCTTTAAATATCATTAATAACTAATAGCATACTGTAAATATTTACTTATATATTATTAGTTGTTAAAAGCTAGAGTCCATAATTGTTATGTTCATTAATTGATTAATAGTAATATATTGAGAGAGCTTCTGATACTGAAACCGAAAAAAAGGAAAAAAAGAAGAACACCCACAATAAGTCGCTTATTTCAAAGTATTTTTCGTTTTAGTTGACCAAATTACTGCTTTTAACGACATTTGCTCATTCTTTTAGTATTTTTTTGTGTTAAGCTTTTAGATGTAAAAAGTCAAGTATTAGCTCGTTTCTTCACCTTTTTGACTTTTTTGTTATGCACTCTGTCTCAATTTATATAATATAATTTAAATTTTAAAAATCAAACAAGAAATTATTTTATCATAATTTATGCTCTTTAAGTATTTTAAATTGTTAATTCTTATGACTTATAATACTTTTATATAGTTTATAAATCTGTAAATTATTTTTCAAAAACATTAAAAGTTGTATTTCCAAATTCACTAGTTAAAATTAAAAAAAAATAACTCTCAAAATTCAAATTATATCATATAAATTAGGGGATAAAAGTATTTCTTTTATTTATTTGTATTTATTTTTCTGGTGGGTGATTTTGCGATAAGGAATTGAAAGACTGAAAAATCAGCATTGCTTGTATAGTTGTATTAAGTTTGTCAAAGACATAAATATTTAAGAAACTATTTAAATTATTAGATGAAATAATCATATATTTTAGTACAAATCAAAACAGGTAGACCCCTAGATTCGTGCAAGTTTCACCCCCCTTATTATAAAAAATATCGTGTAACTTAACCTATAAAAATAAATATAATTAAGTAATTAATTAAAAAATATGCTCTCACTATCAAATTAAACCTTAGATGAGTTGGTCACAAATTAAACTTGTACTAACAAGTTTTCAACTATATATAGGAGGGAATTGTACTCTCGTAGCTTTTATGGCAAATACTGTTTTTTTTTTGTTTTTTTTTTGTAAAAGCAGGAAACAACCATTATAGCTAGAAATAGAGCTTAATAATTGAATAAAAAGGAACATAATTCATAATTTGCTTTAAAAAAGCATTATGGCTAGGACACAGTAGTCTTCCAATTATAGTCCTCCGTTGAAGAGGGTTTAGATGAATCCAGTTCCTTTCACCACTTAACTCTGCGATTCCTAATTGTGGTTGAATGATAAATATTTATCTATTTTTAACATATATAGGTTTTAGAATTCAATCTTGAGTATGAAAGTCGCCTTGAGTAGAGACTGCCTTATGGCCACTATGGGACTTTCAGTGTATATATAATTTAATCGAATTCTAACACAAGTATCCAGTTGAAAGAGAGAACGAAACAGTAAAACAATTCAATATAATTATTAGTCAATGAAATATATAGTATATCCTAGTTGCCTAAAAGGGTGAATCGTAATTGTCAGTAACAAGCACTGTGGTGTCTTCATCATTGGATTCTATAGAGAAAGAGTCAGATTTTATGCGTAAAATAGGAATGAAATAGAAGGTCACAATGTACTAAAATATTTTCTAAGAAAATAAGATGTTAAGGGACAAACAAAATTTCATAGCTAAACAACAAAAATCTTATGGTAATAGTGTATTTAGCTACATGTTAACAATGGATTATAATAATACTTAATTAACTAAGGGATCGTTTGGTTGAAAACTAGTTATCCTAGGATTAACTATCCTTAGGTTAGTTATCCTGGGATAACTTATCCCATCACTATGCTATAAATGGTGGGATAAGTTATCCCAAATATGTCAACCAAACAAGACATTTAAATTTTATCCTGGACTATTTTTTTATTCCAAGACTATTTATGCTTATCCCTCACACCAAACGAGCCCTAAGAGCTTTTTAGCTACAAATTAGCTGGGGATTATCGATAATTTCATAGCTGTTGAAGTATGTGACCATCTCATCTAAAAGTTTAAACTATTAGAGAGAGCACACTTTTATTATTTAATTATATCCTCAACACGCCCCCTCACGTGCTGACATGACTTTTTTCATGGATCAAACACGTGGAAATTCTTTTGTGATATGAATTACGGTGAGATTCGATCTCAAAACCTCTACCTACTCTAATATCAATGTGTAACCGTATCACACACTTCGCTAATTCGACAACTTTTTAGTAGTGAAAATAAACCTCACTACCCACCTTCAACTTGAGATCGGTTTTTGGTGGAAAATCTCAATAGCTTAGTTTATTGACAACGTAATGTATTGTTGATAAGAGTTTGATTTGTGACCTTATAAAGATAAGATTAGAAGGTGACGTTGCACACTAGTTATACAAACCATGACATTAAAAATATGCAAAACACGACGAGACGACTCTCTTAAAAAGAGTAGATGGGGTAATGTGAAGAAGCCAACCAAGCAGCTTTAAAGTTTTTGATTGCTTCGAAATGCATTTGAACAATGTTCCTTTTTTTCTTTCTTTTACTATGTATAATAATTATATTTATAGATATTAGATTGCCCATCTCGTACGTTTTCTCTGTTCATTTATTCATTTATAATTATAAATCTATCAATATTCTATCGTATGGAGAATCATGTTGTAATGTTTTAATTTTATTTTAATTTTTTGCCTTTTTAACAAAGCAAAAGGATTCTCTTCCCATGCATGGATAAAAGAGAAAGCTTAAAAGAGACCAAACCGCCTTCTCCGGTGTAATGGTCGCATAGTCTATGGTTTTTGTGATTATTATTTTAGTTTCATATAAAAAATAAACTATATGATAAAAATAAGGGCTTTGGCAGAAAGCCATCAGAGGGATAGCTTGCACGCTTGAATGATGGTGTTGAAAGATTTTGCAGATTTTCTTGTATAATATTTTGACATATGGCTCTCAAAATTTTGACAAATGCAACATCATCTTTCCAGTCTTAAAAAGTTTTAAAGGCCTACCTAAAATCTTAGGGTTTGTAGATGTGTAAATTCTCACTTTAAAATTTATATAGCCAACTTCAACTTATTTGGGATTCAAAAATAGTTATTATTGTTATAGTCTTGTAACCACCAACTTGTAGTTTAAATGGTACAATTAGTTCAATTCCCATTGTTTCCCTTCTATTTTCTTTATCCGGATGAATTTGTCATGAGTAATTATTATACTACTATGAATTATGCAATCACTAAAACTTGATGGCTTTCTTTAAAGTAAGAATTTGTTGATGCTCAAAGGAAATTATTGTTCTATCTTTTTCGTATGAGAGCTAGGAAAAGAGGATCGATAAGGATAGAGTCGGAATTTTAACTTTATGAGTTTTTTGTTTCATATGACAATTTCATACAAGCGATAATATCTGAGTTCTAAATCTAATACTCAAATATTTAAATTTTATTTAATAAAATTCTTAACACGAAATATTATATAAACAAAACTTTTGAATAATTCTGTTAAATTTATATTCAGATTTCTAGCTCGGTCCCGGAACAGAGGAAAGGAAAGGGAGTTTATAAAGAGAGATGAAATGCACATGATGAGTGCGTTATTCACGCCATTCCCCCATGCAGAGATAACACCATCATTGTTGTTTCTGCAAGTATTATTGTAGGGAATGAAAGTGGCCCTTTCATATATATTCTTTTCTTTACTTGGGACAAAACCTACATTTTTTACTCCATTATTATTTATTTTATGTAATGTAATTTTGAACTCATTGCCAGTGTAGCTGGCCCTGCCTAAGCCTGCTCACACATCTTTCCATTAATTTTTTCCTCCTTTAGCAACTCTATATATTCATAATATCCACCTTTTCCAATATTATTTCACTTACCTATACGTGGTACTTTAATTAACTTTTAAGTTTGGGATAAAAGTACATGTCACTACCCGATGGTAGTATAGAGGTTTTTTCCATCGTGAATTAACAAAAAAATTGTGTTATAAAATATAATTCTCCCATCCAGCCGGCCCAACTCCGATCAAGTCGAGACTTATAACGAAAAATCTTAGCCAAATCTTATCGAATAAGGTTTAGGATAGGTCAGCCCAATGGATTAAGCCTATATATTAACGTTTCTATATATTACCCATATTTTCAACCTTGTGATTTATTAACACAATCGCTAGTTTCGTCAATCACATAGGTCATAATATGATCATTTGTAAAATGTATATACCATAGGACTTCATCACGTGTAATGTTATTAGCTCAGCCATAATTAACTAGATGGTAAACAAGTTTGACCTCAATAGTGATCCCCATTATTATTAATTAACCATAGGTTATAGAAAATTATTTTTTATCTCCGACGTACAACCAATATTTCCGCACTAATAATAACTCTTTCAAATATATATGTAATGATAGATAATCTATTTAAAATCATAACAATGTTCTCTAGAAAAACATGTTTAGTAGAGAACAGAGTAATATACTACACTGTTTTATTTCAAGTGTGATCTCTCTATATATATAAAAAAAAATTATGCTTTGCTCGTTACTTTTTACTTGTCATGTTTCATTTTATCAAAGTCAATTTGACTTCTTTCTAAGCTAAATTAAAATAATTCATAACTTTAAATTTAAAATTTATATATTCTAAAAGTATAAGAAAAATAAGAAGTTACAATGTTTCTCATATTAATATGATGAAAAAAATACATCTTAAAATATTAATAAAAGTTTATGCAAGTGAAATGTGACCAGTAAAAGAAACCGAAAGTGAATTATTTGTAAAAACCTACACCCATATCGGCAAACATCACTATTTTTGAACACAAACCACACCGGCCTAAAGAGCACACGGTGTATTGATTAATTAGTACAAAGTATAATTAAACATCACCAGAATCAAATGAATGTTCCACTGATAGGCAAGAAAAAATAATGGAGATTTAACTAATTTGTCACTTGTCAGATAGGACGTTATAATTATGTCAAATGTCCTAAGTATATATTTGTTAGTATTAAAATTAAATGTGGCAGGCTATGAGTGAATCATAATTATGGTCCGTGCCTATAAGAAACTCTAATTAATTACATACATAGCACATAAACTAAACCAAAAGGAAGACCAAATAATTGTAGTACTTACACTCATAGCAGTCGACCTCTAAAACCATATTAGTCTGTAGGAAATCATTAGTGCTATAATAAAAGTTTATCACACATAATTAACATCATTAGATTTTGGGATTATCATGTTAAATATTTGCCAATTATTTCCCCTGAGGCCATCATTGGATGTCATTTATAGGTGGTTGCCTCATTCCAATTTCAATAGCGGAGACAAAGAATATTAGGTGATTTTTTTTAATCTTAGATTTGGTCGTGAGAGGTTATAAATATCTCGTAAATTAGTTGAGGTGTGTAAACTTGTTCGAATACCACAATTATAAAAAATATATATATTTTGAATGACCTCTTGCATTATGGTTTATCACCAACCAACAGATGATACACCGAGAGTTGCTCTTAATTACAAGTTTATCGAAATTATTAATTAAATCCAAATATTAAAATCAATTATATTTCATTTGAACCTTGAAGAAGTTGATATATGTAGCTGTAAATATAGTGTTGAAGGAAATAATCTGAGCATCAATGAAGACAATTTTATGCATACATGAAGTAGATTGCACATATGATTGTTGTATACTTAGTTGATGCATATTTTTATAATTTGATTCAAAATATACATTGATTGTGACAGAGTAACTTCAATATGTATACACAAAGATTACCGTATTTATATATATTTATGGGGAAATTACGCGGATAAACAAACATATACTAGTTAATTAACTAACATAGCTTTAGTTCCATTAATTACCACTCACAACTTAATTTTTGCTATAATTACGTCGCCTCTCTCCTCTTTTATACATATACAAATACAAATACAAATTATACATATATAGACACAATTATATGACAAATATACAAATACACCAACATGAATTGTGGTGCAGTGGTGGCACTGGTCCATCCTTAACCAGAGGTCTCGACTTCGAGCCCTGGTATGGAGAAAATTCTGTTGGGAGCGCCATCCCTGAATGGGCCCTGCGAAGCACGATCCAGATTTAGTCGGGGCTTCAATGCGGGGTCCGGACACCGGGTAGGCAACCAAAAAAAAAAGTATACAAATAAAATTAGCCTCTCTCCACTCTCTACCCTCTCCCAATCTTGCTTGCCTCTCTCCTCCCCCTCCCAATCTCACTCGCCAGTTATACAAATACATATGTATACCAGTTACATATATATATACAATTATCTGACAGATATACATGCATATACATTTACAATTCGTCTCTCTCGCTTGTCTCTCTCCTCCCTCTCCCAATCTCGCTCGCCTCTCTCCTTCCTCTAACACGTAGCTACGAATCGCAATTAACAAATTATAGCTATGGATCATAATTAAATTTATTTTATTGGCTATTTGTGAAGTTTCCTCTACATTTATCAATATACATAATGTGAAAAGAGTAACTTCGGTGTGTGTACAGAAAAGTTACTGTGTTTATATACATTTATTAGGATATATATAAAGTCAATTGCATTGCTATTGTATATATTTATTTAGGCGGTGTATACAATTATAAGTATTGACGTATACGTCAAAATGATATTACCTATTCATTCAAAAAAGAAATCTGGTCATTCCTTTGATCGGGATGTGTTTCTCTGCGATTTCAGTTGAAGAACAAATCTGGAAAAAAAAATATATAGTTGCAAGCTGCGCGCTTTGGTTTGAGGAGTTTATTGGCACATGGCATTTTGGGTTGTTAATATTGTTACGGGTTAGTTAGAATTGTGGTTAATTGTCCAGCTGTAAAAGTAGTTAGTTAGGAAATTAGTTCAACATTTTTTCCTTTATACACATAACGCTAGCTTCCTTTTCAGATCAATACAATTTACATTTCCAAATGTCCTCTTCTGTATTTCTCTCTAGAATATAGATCTCCATATTGATGAACAGCTTGAGCTAAGTTGAATTGATAGTTCATATTTTCACACGAATTTCTTGATCAGAATTTGTTGGAGAATGCTGTTTGAAGCTAAAAAGCATGGTTAACCCATTGATTTAAGGATGATATATAACCCGAACAAGAAGCAAAAACTTCATAATCAGTTATTGTTAATTGAATCTTGGTTCTTCGAAGTTTGAAAACCACATTTTAACAAATAAGCTACATTTCGAGTGAATAATGCTGCAAAAGATCAGGTATGCTTTGAGGAGCCTGAATGTGAAATTTAGGTGTTTTGAATGGATTTGGTTCTTGGATCTCAGGAATAAGACGAAGTTTTTGTATAATATTGTAAAATATATTGTATAATAATAACTATGGGTATATAAAACCATCTTATAATTTTGAACAATATTTGTATATTTGGGTGTATGATATTGTATATAGAGTTTGTAAACATTGTTGTAAAAATAAAATGAGAGTTTTGTATAATGCTATATATCGAGTGTATAATGTTGTATACTAAGTTTTTAAACACTTGGGTAAGAAAATAGTGAATTATGTGATTGAAAACATAAAAACTTAAATACGTAGATATAATGTAGTGTTGTGGGTTGTACCAATTATTCCTAATTTCTTTTCATATATCTAAGGTAATTTGATGGATAAAAGTTATGCTACTAATAATTGTACTAGTAGAAGATGCTTTGTATCACTTGAATAACCAAAGGAAGATGATGTAGTAGGAAATCAGATGACGAAAATGGAAATTGGAAAGAGGACAGAAATTCCAAAGACAAGTAAACCATAGAGTATATATATTATCCTGACAAGGTCTTATCTATGGACCCTGTGACTACGTTGATCATCACATGACGGCACCCTCATCTTCGATAAATTTTTATCTTCATCAGGTGTTTACATGATCTGGACTGCGAACGAATCTTCCGAGGAGGAGTTTGATGGGTTGGAAGGGCCCGGAAGAGGAAGTGACTGCCCTCCTCCCGAACCAACACTTAAAACAACAAAAAAGGAAAAAACTTCCAGTAAATAAATACCAAAGTGAGATAGAAAATTGGTGCGTAAACAACACCCAAATAACGAGATGGAAAATCGAATATATATATATATATATATATATATGATAAAGCCAAGTCGAAAGCCATATTTTTTATTCAAACGAAAATAATTTCTGCGAACGATAAAGGTCAGGCTCAAAAGAAGGATTGCAAAAAGTACGATTGTTCTCCCGCAGTCATTATATATAGTGGTTTCTTCTTTTCTTTTTTCGATGATTTAAAGGCGACAACTCATTTTACCAAGGAATTGGGGCTTACAGCTATGAGCTATAACACATACGCAAGAAGGAAGAATGCCTTAATGGGCAGGTACGCTAAGGAAGGGGAGTCGCTTGCTTGTTTGGTGTGTTTGGAACCAAGTTGTTTAAAGCTACTCTTTCTTGAAGAAAGAGAACCTGGCCCAGGTCTTGATGTATTTTGACATGATTCTAAATACGCTATCTAAACTAGAAAAGTCAGTAAGAAAAGATGGGACAAAGAAAGCTCTTCTTCGGGTAGCTAGGTGCATCAACCTCTTTCTTTCACAGGATTGATACACTTGTGACTTGACATGCCATGCATCTGTTGATTTGAGACGTATTTATTGTTCTTGGCTTTGATTTTCTTATGTTGTGATATCTTTTTGAAATTTCTAGGGAGAACCCACTTACCTACTTGTGGAGAATGACATTGCAACACTAGCAACTTACCTACGGTACGGTATCAATGCTGTATGCACTCATCTAAGTTGTGTGGTGCCATGAAATACATCAATCGATATAGTGTTGTGGATGAAACTGCTTTTCTCTTAATTCGAAATCTCGATAGTGCTTTGAATGAAATTGCTTTTCTCTTAATTCGAAGTCTCGAGTTTGAATCTTGGGTACGAAAATATTCTTGATAGGGATACTTCCCTTCGAATTGGGCTCTACGCGGCACGAATATTTCAGAATAATCAGATTCCAATATAGATACCCAACGAGAAAAAAAAAACTAGTGAAGGAGCATCGTTACTTCCGTTAGCTAGGTTCCAAATTTTTGGCTTAATCTGCATGTACAATGCCACAAGGCCTATTGCTCCGAAGACCAACAACGCGTGGCAAAGAAAAACTTCATCAAAAACACAAAAAATAAAGCCCCATTTCATCCAACAGCCAAGTTAATGGCTCTAATTACTTCTCCTTCTCCCTCAATCTCCACTAGCATTTTGACTAATAATAATATTACTATTGAAATTGATTACAAAAAAGGTGTAAAGTACTTAGTTGACAATTCAAAGGACATGAAAATGTTGCCTTCCCAGTTTGTTTTGCCAATTCCAGAAGGTGAGAGGCCATCATTGGCCATTGATGGTTCGATTCCAGATATAGATATGAGTGGCCTCAATGGACCTGTTGAACAAAGACTATCAACTATACATGCCATTAGTTCTGCATGTGCTCAATGGGGATTCTTTAGGGTAACTTAACTTTACCAACTCTTTCTCTCTCTTTTATATTTTCAATTTTAAGCTAAATTTACTTGTGGATTAATATTGAGTTGAGGATAGTCTAAGCTCATATAAGGAGATCGAACAATCATCCACAACCAATGTGGGAGAATAAACATCCATGTATCTCAGAACTGTACATCTGAAGCATGGACAATATAACATAGAGCAATTAGGATGGACCTGACTTTAATACTATGATTAAAAAAAAATGAATCTTGGGTCCAAACACGTACATGAAATGATATAGTGCAAACTGCAAAATCTTTACGTTGGGATGTTACATATTTATATATGATTAAAATTATTTAATCAAATCTTTTTAAAAGATAAATATTTATTAGTTGCAAATTCTACAGGTGACTAATCATGGTATAAAGACCTCTATCATGGATGAAATGCTTAAAGTCATATAAGAGTTTTTCAATCTTCCATTAGAAGAGAAAATGAGATATTGTTCAGAAAATGTGATGGATCCAGTTAGATATGGAACAAGCTTGAACACTACCAGAAAGCATGCCCTTCATTGGAGGGACTTTTTGAGGCACTATGGTGGTCTTGTTTCACATACCTATCACCTTTCGCCAGATAATCCTCCTACCTACAAGTAAGTAATTATCATCATGCTTAATATTTTCCTAGCAGTTGATGGTTTTAAAATGGCTAAGCCTACATTACATGCAATAGTACCTGGAATTACTATCGGAAAATTATATATAAAAGATTATTGAGCCATGCTGAGTCTCCATAGTAATTATATATGACTCATATCTTTAGCTAATTTAGCTTTTAATACAGGATGATTCAAGTCAGGTTTTTTAGTTATTGGAATAAGTGAATTCTTACCATCAATTTTGTTACATGTATATGCATGTGTGAAGGCACATTACAAAGGAGTACTTAAAGGAAGTTTGGCAACTTAGGGTAAAAATATTTAGTGCAATATCAGAAGGATTAGGGCTTGATCCAGATTACATAGAGAGTTCACTTGGAGTTGAAGGGACTCAAATAATAGCTGCAAATTATTATCCAGCATGTCCTGAGCCTAACAAGACATTGGGACTTGCTCCACATTCAGATCATGGTGGTCTCACTATTTTAATGGACAATGGTATTCCTGGCTTGCAAATTAAACACAATCAAACATGGTACTCTGTCCCCCATGTCCCTGGCACTTTCGTTGTCAATCTAGGAGATTATTTGGAGGTTAGTGTCATTATTTTTGCTTTCAATTTAACTTATATACTTTGACAGTGAGTATCAAATAATTACCGTACTTTCAAATAAAAAGATTGGCCAAGACAGTTTAAAATACACTACGTTCCAGTTTCTTTACTTTCTTCTTATAATTTATTCTTCTATGGGTCAGTTGGGTCATATAATTCGCATAAATCAAGCCAAACTTTTATAAATTGAATTGAATTGATCAAAAGAGATTGAATTAAA
The DNA here is from genome assembly GCF_900185275.1 of Solanum verrucosum. Taxonomy (NCBI): domain Eukaryota; kingdom Viridiplantae; phylum Streptophyta; class Magnoliopsida; order Solanales; family Solanaceae; genus Solanum; species Solanum verrucosum. The sequence goes on along the minus strand of NW_026019982.1, from coordinate 2,158,300 downwards.
AAACTGATACGTTACTGATCCTCTCAAATTTAAACATACTGCGTGAATTATATTCTCAGGTATTGAGCAATGGGAAATACAAGAGCGTAGAGCATCGAGCAGTAGTCAATGCGGAGGCGGCTCGGATCTCTATAGCAGTGGGTCATGGACCAAAAATGGACGCAATAGTTCAACCTGCAAGCCCACTTATCAAAGAAAACAGTGAAAGCAAGTATCGGCCCATTGTTTACAAGGACTATATTAGAGACCAACAAAGCACTATTAAGAGAGGGAAAAGTGCCTTGCATGAGATAATGAACAACAATATATAGACCATTAATTTTGAGGATACGTCAATTCTTGTAGAGAGATAATAATGTCGGTAAAAACTTTAGCCGTTTTTGTTAATGTGCATATTTATTGCCGCTAAAAGCTGTTTTTGTTGTAGTGATTGAGAAGGCTAGGCTTGTGCCTTAGCTTCTTGGTTTGCCAAAGTACATCCTACCCACATGCATTCCACTAAATGCTACTATCGTCTTGTGTAATTAGCAGTGCTCATCTACAAGCCTAAGTTATCAATATTAACATTTGTATCTTCTTCCCATTGATAAGATTTAATCAAATTGAACTAAAAAATTCAGTAATTTCAGGAAATAGAGGTTGTTTATTGATGCTAATTCCAAACGCTGAACTCACAATCGAAAGAAAATGATTGAAATATCAAATTGAAAGGTCTCAGGTGTACTTGTTGGCAATGCTGAGAAGAGTAGTATAAAGCTGTTGGGGCTTAGACATCATGGTCGCGTGGTCAGACCCCTCGATCACTTCCATTTCATCTGGTGGATTCTTTTCAATCATCAATTTGAAAAATTCCTTCTTCAGAGCTTCATTTTCAGCAGCAACAATGAACACTCGCTTAACTAATCCATATCTTTTGCTTGAAAGTACTATCTCCTTAGAAACATCTTCTGCGCTGTATAAATAAAATGGCCTTACTAGTGTAGTGGCCAGCACCAAATCCTAGGGAAAACCCCAATTTAAATCAGTTCCAAATTGGTTATAAATTTCAATGGAAGTACTATTATGATTTGCTTACCTCAATTGGGCTCAAATGGTAAGCATTAGTTTCCAAGAACTTGGGACCTAGGATGAAGGTGGTTGGAGGATTCTCAGGTCCATTGTGGTATGTAACCCGATTATCAAGTTCACGTATTATTGCATTGATTGTCTATATATAATGAAGTATCTATAAATTTAGTTTCAAATAGGTAAAAAGTTTAAACAAACAGTACAGATTAAAGTTGAGAATATGGAAAATCGTTAATTCGTACCTCAGTGTAGACGGTGGATGCACTGATATTTGGACCAGGCATTACACCACTAAGAAATACAGCAACAGAAATCTTTTCAGGGAAGGTTTCCATGGCTTTAGAAATGGCGAGTCCACCAACGCTATGGCCTACAAGAACTATTTTTTCATCAGCAGGAAGTGAAGTCATGAACTCCATTAGCGGACTCAAGTAATCAGAAAAATTTGGGATTTCGAGGGCCTGTTTCGGGTTGATTCCTGAACCACCCAAGTCAAGAGCTGTGACATTATGTCCTGAACATCTTATCAATGCAACAATCTTGTACCAGGACCAGGCTCCATGCCCTAGCGTATGAACAAGCACAAAGTGCTTCTTAGCTTTAGACTCGCTTTTCTCCATATATATCTTTTTGTTGGCCGGATCTACGGGTTTATAATAACAACAATAATTATTGAGTCGTGTTACACAGTTTTAAGAAACTATTTCAACTATGTGAAATGTAATTACTACAAGACAGGAAGACAAACTATTTGGCTGCTGAGTAAAATTCTTTGAGAATTCTTCTCTTCCTAATACAATAGCAAATACTGAATTTTTTGAAGTGGAAAAGGAAAACATTTTTGAGATTCGATCTCAGAACACGTGGAAATTATTTTTGATATCAATTACGGTGAGATTCGATATCAGAACCTCTACCTACTCTAATATCAATGTGTAACTGTATCACTCACTTCACTAATTCCATAACTTTTTTGTAGTGAAAATAAACCTCACTACCCACCTTCGACTTGAGATCGGTTTTTAGTGGAAAATCTCAATAGCTTAGTTCATTGACAACGTAATGTATTGTTGATACGAGTTCAGACCTTATAAAAAAAGATTAGAAGGTCACGTTGCACACTAGTTATACAAACCATGACATTAAAAATATGCAAAACACGACGAGACGACTCTCTAAAAAAGAGTAGATGGGGTAATGTGAAGAAGCCAACCAAGTAGCTTTAAAGTTTTTGATTGCTTCGAAATGCCTTTGAACAATGTTCCTTTTTTTTTTCTTTCTTTTACTATGTATAATAATAATATTTATTGATATTAGATTGCCCATCTCGTACGTTTTCTCTGTTCATTTATTCATTTATAATTATAAATCTAATCATATTCTATCGTATGGAGAATCATGTTGTATTGTTTTAATTTTATTTTAATTTTTGCCATTTTAACAAAGCAAAAGGATTCTCTTCCCATGCATGGATAAAAGAGAGCTTATTATTATAACCTTATAACGCCTATAACCTTCGACTCTTCATTTCATTTATTACTCTACCTTATTATACCTTATAATTTATGTAATATTTGTTTCATTTATTTATTCAATTTATCACCCCGTTATCTTTTTATTCATTACAAGAAAGAATTCCTCACCTACAAGTAGAGATAAAAAGTGTTATATTGTGGATGAGCTATTAAAGTCACATATGGATTATTATTAAACGTGTACGTGAAGCCCGACAAATTGAAATGATGATATATCATAATTATGTCTTTATAATATTGATGACTAATTGACTACCAATTCACTGTAGTCGAAAAGCAAAAAAATTGACAAAATTAATCATTACAACTTTCAAGACCGTTCATCATGTGATTCAATTCCATATGAATGATCTTCCGGTAACACCCCACTACTAGAAAGACTTAGAATTAGAAAGAAATCGTTTTTGGAAATAATCAAATTTGAAAACTTTGACAAAATTAAGCTAAGTATGAGTTTTGGGTCAACTTCAAACAATCATAACTCCTAGATCAAGATGAGTTAGGTGTTCTACAAGATACCGTAGGAAAGATCTTTGAATTATCTTTCCAACGCCGCCGAGTTTGCTCAGTTTCGAGCTTGTATGAGGGAGATATGTCCATTTGAAGTTGGGCTGTCTAAATAAGGAAAGTCAAAACAGGATTTTAGAAGGGTATTATGGTCTTTTCATTACCCAATTAATTAAGTTGGGGTCTAAACTGATTGGATTCAGTTTACGTTTTTTCAAAATAAGTTAGGGTTTTGAGAGAAGAGAAAAGAAGAGGAGAATAAGCAAGGAATCGTCAAGTTCTTGAAGCTAGACTTATGGATTTCGCCAAGAGTTAATCCCTACGAGGTATGTGAGATCACATAGCGTTGGGCTAGTTCACCCACACGCCAATCATGATTTTATTCAGCGAAATTGTGTTCTTGCAAGTATAGAAATTGAGTTCTTGATGGATTTGTTTGAAGTTTCTATTGGATTCTTGATTGTTGAAGTTGTTGAAAATTTCTTGATTTAAATTTATGAAATTAGATGTTGTTTTAAGTAGATTCTTGCATATTTTGGTTATGTAGTCGAATCTAAGTGTTTGGGGAAAGAACCAATTGAATCTAGAGGGTTTAAAATTGAAAATCGAGCAAGAAAAATTGGGGATTTTTGGGGAAGGGGTATGGGGCGCCGCGCCAGCCAGAGCGCCCCACTTGGGGTTCTATAGTTTGGGCTTCGGGGCACCGCGCCAGCCAGTGCGCCCCAACCCAGGTTCTTAAGCTTAAGCTCTGGCTCCCTGCGCCACTCAGAGCGCCAGGGACGCCAGGTTCTCCACCCTTTCCCACATTTTTCCGTTTGAGTTCCCTTGCAACGTACCTATGTTTTCTAGCTGATTTCTACACTCTAAGGTATGTCTAAACATCATGAAATCCTCCATAAACATGAGATCATGAACCTTGAATCCATAATTCAATTCAAGAAAAGTTAAGAGTCAAGTCAAGAGAAGTTCATAGAGTTTCCCAAAAGTCTTTTACAAATGTTTTAACTTTGTTTTAAGACTTGAGTTTTGAGTTGAGTAAAGAGTAAATTAAAGATTGAATTTCTTCAAAAAAGTATATGGGGACTATGTATTCCCAAATAGTAAAATGTTTTCACATTTAAACAAGAAATGAAACTTTGATTTCCAAAAGAGCCTTTGAGCTAATTTTTCAGTAAAGAGTAAATGCTTTCACAATTAAGCAAGAGAGGAAACTTTGTTTTCCAAGATAGTCTTTGATCTAAGTTTTGAGCAACCACAGAAATAAGTTATATTTTTAAACATAAGAGCTAGTATTATTTTGGGAGCAGTATTGAGCACCGACATGGGGGAGAGTTCAGACAACTCTCAGCCCCCATAAACCATGTAGTCATCTTGGGTAGAAAAGAGTCATATATACTTTTTAGATGATTCCTTAGTGCTTTTTAGCATAGACTAGTGGATCCACTTAGTAGTCAGGTTCTATACCCTCGGCAAGGTATAGAACGGCCCTAGAAATGTGAGGCAAAACGATATATCATCATAATAGCTCTTAAGTGATGATTGTCGGTTAGAAAACTCCCACAGAAGTATTTTGTATAGAGAATCACGTGGTAGATATTATATTGTTCAGATGCAAAAAGCATGTTTGCCATACCGATATATATGGAAGTCCAGCTGTTGTCAAATTCCAAATGTCAAAACTTAAATAGTAACTTTTTGTGGCATGATCAAAGGAGATTTTAGGAACTTTTTGTGGCATGATCAAAGGAGATTTTAGGAGTCTGTGGACATCCATTTACATCATTTCTTTGAAAAGCTCCCGACTTTTTAATTAAAAAAAAAGGGAAAAGAATTTGATATATTCTTTAATTTTATCATTTAGAGCGTATATATTTATCGTTATGAAAGAGTCTCATATCTGTTATACAAATGACTCACATATACTTTTTTCCTCTAATGAAAAAAATTAGTTTTAATTTATTTTTTTAATTTTTTAAATATATTCTTTTTGAAAAAAATATAGTCCATATGGGGTATATTTGATCCTCCTCACACATATTTTAATTTTTTGACTTTTTTGTTTCAACGACTAATTTAAATTTATTATTTTGATGCTCAGATTTATTTATGTTTCACTAATTTTCTTGTAAATTTTAATTATAAATGCCCCATTTTTTTATTTTTACAAATACAAAAACTAAATTACAATATAGCTGCAAAAAAATATAGTTTTAAATTTTTTCTTTACACTAAAGAATGAAAGAAAAAAAGAATAAGAAACTCGAATAATGAAAATCAAAGAATTAAAAAAATAATTTTTGTATGAAAATGATTAAAATATACCTTGAACTTTGCTGGAAGGATCATATATATACCCCTATATGATTTTTTAAAAAAAAATTAAAGTAAAAGAGATAAATTTAAAACTATTTTTTTCACTTCGTTAGATGAAGGGTATATGTGAGCTCCTTTTGTAATGGTTAGGGTCAGAGGCGTATCTAGGATTTTGAGATGATGGGTGCACTATTATAAAAAGGTTGATCTATGATACAAATTTGATCAGTTTGACATTTAGGTTTTCACTACTGAAAACCGTTAAAATTTTAAAAGTATAGGTCTAAACTTAATTCTTATATATATATATCAATTACCACTTAGAGAAGTGTTATCTAATTTTAGAAAGAAAAATAAAACAAGATAAATATAAAATTCAAATTTCTAGCATTGCGGAGAGAAGTGCACCTAGTCATAATCGCATTATGTGATACTTCAAGTGTGGGTTCACACATCTATATTCAATATTTTTTTAAAAATATAACACTACTATATATGATCTCAGGAGGGAACGGGTATATATGAGTCATTTGTATAGCGGTAAGGATATATATGAGCCACTTTTATAACGAGAGATATATCAGCTCACAAAGTTAAAGGGTATATCGAAAGATGCAAAAAGCATGTTTGCCCTTTGATCATTCTTTCCTCCATACAGATAATAGTAGTAATATAATACTCTTAAGTAATAAACAGAAACTAGGTCTATTCTTTGAAAACTGCTCCAATGGCAAATACACTTCAACTCAACCACTGCAACCAAGGTATTTTGATGAGCATGTACAATGCCACATTATTGCCTATTGCAACTTGGTCAAAAACACACAGAAAAATAGCCCCCATCTCTTCCAACAGCCCAGTAATGGCTCTAAATAATAGTAATATTGATTACAAAAAAGGTGTAAAGTACCTAGTTGACAATTCAAAGAACATGAAAATGCTGCCTTCCCAGTTTGTTTTGCCAATTCCAGAAGGTGAAAGGCCATCATTGGCCATTGATGGTTCCATTCCAGTTATAGATTTGAGTGGCCTCAATGGACCTGTTGAACAACGACTATCAACTATACATGCCATTAGTTCTGCATGTGCTCTATGGGGATTCTTTAGGGTAACTTTAACTTTCCCAACTCTTTCTTGCATTATATTTTCAGTTTTAAGTTAACGGTACTTGTCCCCATTAGATAAAATCAATTAATGTTCACTCAACTTTATTTTATAACTCAAAAGTTATTTAATGAGTTGTGTGTTTGGCATAAAGAAAAACATTTTTTTAAAAAATATTTTTCATGTTTGATTAGCATAAATATTTTGAAAAATGTTTTACAAATCAACTTATTTTTCTCCAATTTATGAAAAATGCTAAATATTTTTCAAAACTCTTTTTCAACCACACCTCAACTTTCCACCCTAACTCACCGATTCCCACTACTAATTCGGGATCCGATTCCTGATTCTCGATTTGGAATCTGACTCATGATTTCGACTTGAGACACAACTTTCGAGTACCTAATTGGATGAGGTTTGGATCCCGGTTTGAGTATGAGGAAATTTCATAATTGGCAAAGAGATTAAACTTAATAAGTCTCTTTAATTACAGTTTGTCTAGTTACGCTCTATAACTATAGTTTCGCTTGCTATGAGTATTATTTAAAAAAATTGCTTTTCAATATACAAATAGTTTGTATATACAAATTTTGTATTTATGCATTTAGAATTTTCTCAAAACTTATACAAATCAAATGTATCAACAAGATACAAGCTTAGGGTAAACATATACAAATTCTAAATTTATACAATTAGAAAAATTCTAAATTTATACAATTAGAAAAATTCTAGATTTATATAGTTAGGAACAAAATTATACAAATTCTGAACTTTTACGATTATGAGCCAAATTACACAAATTGTGGACGTGGACCACGTAATTATGATTTTAAGTCAACGGTGAATGGTAATTTAATTAAAGTGTTATTGTGTTAACTAATTAACTGGTATATGTTTGCTTATATGCGCAATTTTCCCTTTGAGTATCAGATTTCGGGTCAGGATTCAAGGTCGGATCCCAAATCCGATGTCGGGGTTGGATCACTAGTCAAGTGTCAAGGTGGGGTTCTGAGTTGGGTGTTGGAGTTGGAGTCGAGGTCGAATCTGATTCAGAAGTCGGATTTCTGGTCGAAAGTCGAGGTCGGATCTCGATTCGAAAATCAGATCTTGGGTCGAGAGTGTGGTCGGATCACAAAGTAAATTAAGTACTTTTAACCCTCACATCCTAACCATAGACTTTTGTTTACAAGTTACTTTCTTACGGTCATAAATATATATTTTGATTTATTGTGCATGAAAGTAATAAATGTGTACTTATTTATTACTCTTTTTGTTTTAATTTATGTGTTCCATTTAAATTGTGAGAGTCAAATCAAATTTGTCTTGACCATATACTTTTCGTATGCCTTTTAATATTTATTTATTTATTTTTAAAAAAAAAAAAAGATTTTGTATTCAAATCACTTTTGACAAATAAAGAGTTAGAATATCCACAGGTGACTAATCATGGTATAAAGGTCTCCCTCATGGATGGAATGCTTAAAGTCATGGAAGATTTTTTCAATCTTCCATTAGAAGAGAAAATGAGATATGGTTCAGATGATGTGATGGATCCAGTTAGATATGGAACAAGTTTGACCACTACCAGAAAGCATGCCCTTCATTGGAGGGACTTTCTCAGGCACTATGGTGGTCTAATTCCACATACCTATCACCTTTGGCCGGATAATCCTCCTACCTACAGGTAATTATCATCGTATCCAATTACGCTTGAATATAATATATTTAAAATAAACTATACATAATTTAACTCGCATGTATCTGAGATAAATATATATAAGTCGTCAGATACATGAATCTAGCGAATAAAAAGTGATACAAATGTTAATTTGATAAACTAATGTGTCAGGACATAATTACGATCTAAACTAGTGGAATATGTGTTATTTGAACAAAAATATACTAGAAAAGATCATTGGGCCAGGTAGGCTCTCCGATCTCTATAATAATTATAACTCATATCTTTAGCTAATTTAGCTCTTATACACAATTATTCAAGTCGGGTTATTTTATTATTAAGATAGGTGAATTCTTATAAATCTATCTCCTGAGAGACCAGAACATGATAATTTTTAATCATCTAGTTCAAGCAAAAATAAAAAGAACCAAAACGATTTTATATGGGAGTACAGATATTTACACATACATACATATATGATTATTTTTTTTCAAAAAAAAATCAAATAAATAATGAATTTTATAGGTTTATTCAACTCATTGTACTCCTTGGCAACACAAAAGTTGAAAGTTACTTTTATTTTGTCACATCCTTCTATAATTGATGGGATGTGTTCCTTGATTACAATTTTTTGAATTTTTATATTTTCACTATTAAAATCTTTATAGGTATACTTTATTTCAAAATGTCCCACTTCACCTATTCCAACGAAAATCTGACTTTAATATCAATTTTGTAGGAAATATAGAAGGAGAATATTTTTATTCAGAGAATGCTCAAGTTGTATTAGGCTACTTAAAATTATTTGAGATTATTACAATTATTAACTACATTTTTATTTATACTATTCAAAATATCAATCAAAGATCTTGCATAAATAACTAGATACATGTATTACAAACTTTTAAAATGCTTCTTGATAAACTAAGAGATAATATTGAAAGACTAAACATCGGATAGTATCCTTGTGAATGCATTAATTCCAAAATAGTTACTATGTATACATTATTTCAAAATGTCCCACTTCACATTCGAAGAGATCATAGTGGTAGGCTTTTTTTTAATTCCTCTTGCCTCATGGTCAAAGGTGGAGATTAGTAATTACCACCTGAGTAACTCCTCTTATCGTAAAGGTTCTAATCAATTTGTACATGTATATGTGTAAAGGGACGTTGCAAAAGAGTACTTAAAGGAAGTTTGGCAACTTGCGGTAATAATATTTGGTGCAATATCAGAAGGATTAGGGCTTGATCCAGATTACATAGAGAGTTCACTTGGAAATGAAGGAACTCAATTGATAATTTCAAATTATTATCCAGCATGTCCTGAGCCAAACAAGACATTGGGACTTGCTCCACATTCAGATCATGGTGGTCTCACTATTGTGATGGACAATGGCATTCCTGGCTTGCAAATTAAACGCAATCAAACATGGTACTCTGTCCCCAGTATACCTGGCACTTTTGTTGTCAATCTAGGAGATTTTTTGGAGGTTAGTGTCATTATTTTTGCTTTCAATTTAACTTAGATACTTTGATCGTGAGTGTCAAATAATTACGATACTTTCAAATAAAAGGATGGGCTAGGACAGTTTAAAATACGAGAAATTACACCCAATGAACTTAGAAATGAATGATTTTGAGCTCTTGATCCCGCTTGTCTGACTGACAAGTAGGGTCAAAAGTTCAACATCACTCATCTCAAAAGTCATTTTGGTAAATATCAAAAGGTTAGTTGAACTAGATGAGCCGAGTCAAAATGGCTAAATGAGCTACTATAACTCAACCTATCCACTTTTACTAAGTTCCAATTTCTTTACTTTTTTCTTATAATTTATTTAATTAAGAACTGGTCTTTTTTCTTCTTTCTTTTGCCTATACATAGTATATATATCATATATTTTGACAATGTTTCTATGGGTCAGTTAGGTCATATAGCTAGCATAAATCAGCCCAACTTTCTATAAATTGAATTGAGTCGGTAAAAATAGATTGAATTAATAAATCAATACGTTATTGATCCTATCAAATTTAGATAAATTGAGTGAATCATATTCTCAGGTATTGAGTAATGGAAAGTACAAGAGCGTAGAGCATCGAGCAATAGTAAGTGCGGAGGCGGTTCGGATCTCTATAGCAGTGGGTCATGGCCCAGAAATGGACGCAATAGTTCAGCCTGCAAGCCCACTTATCAAAGAAAAGAGTGAAAGCAATTATCGGCCCATTGTTTACAAGGACTATATTAGAGCCCAACAAAGCACTATTAAGAGAGGGAAAAGTGCCTTGGATGAGATAATGAACAACTAAATTTGAAGTTACGTCAATCCTCGTACATGATCATGTTTCTAATAAGCAAGTTAACTAAAGTGTGATGTGTGCTTGCATGGTGTCGTTTGGTTTGAATTCAAGTTATGATAAGTATGCTAAAATTATCTATATATTGTCTTTACTAAAAATAGATGGTGCTTAATATTTGTCATTTCAGAAAATCAATGCATGAATGACGAAATTTTTCTTTCTATATTTACCCTTGTGAGTTAGTATTGGTTTTGAAAGTGTGAATTTGACCAACATATAAAAACTAAATGATTAATTCATGTTCATTGGTAAATTTAATTAATAAAAAATCAATTAATTTATGGTCATTTATTGAAAAATTTACTTTAAAAATACTAAATAAGGGTACAATGGTAAACTCACATAGTTTCTTAAGAAGCGTACAAGAGCATAGAGCATCGAGCAGTAATCAATGCAAATTTAATATTTGGAGATTAAAATTATATTTGAACATGTATTCCATTTGAAAAAACGTCAAACTAATAAAATTTTGAAACTTGAAAAACTCAAAATTTAATATTTAAAAATTATATTAAAAAATACTATATTTCACAATAATTAAAAAATATTAAAAAATTATAATAAAAAATAAATTAATTTGAATCTCAAAATTTAGAAAATGCTACATAAATTTATGAATTAGGCATGAAATTTTATGTTTTCTCTAAATAAATTTTATATATTTTAAAGATCACATAAAAAATATTGTATGCAACAATAAAATTTGAAAGAAGCTTACATAAATTAAAGTAAAAATTAGGCAAATCACATAGTATAAGAAAGAAATTACTTCCTATTCCTACTCTTTCATTAATTACCAAAAATTTCTTTTTTAGTGTCTTTCGGATACATAATATTGCAAGCGGATACTTTAATTAATAAAGGGCGGATACTTAAATTATTAAGTTGTTGTTATCAGTTTAATGCGTTAAATAAGGGATTAAAACGAAAATTATAATTGACTCCCACAAATCACGCGTACGTTTCTTCCTTCAACCAATCAGTCGTTCATAAACCTCTAACTGAATTATAATTTTTAAATTTCAAATTGTGAAATCTTCTCCCTGTTCTTTGAAAAAACAGTAAAAGTTTGATTCAAACAATTTTGGAACGCAATTTTGTGAAGATTCGAAATGAATATTTCGATCTTGTTAAGGTATTCTGGATCATGGGAAAGTGATGTTATGAGCGATACAGAAGTGATGGGATAGTGGTTGGGGAAAATATTTCGTTCGTGAATCTTATTTACATTGTTTGTCTTGAGAGAAAAACTTGTTCATGTGGTAGATTTCAACATGACGAGATACCTTGTGCGCACGCAACGGCCGTTTTGAAGAAGAAGAATATTAAAGATGTAGACCCCTACTGCTTTGATTACTATAAACATGATGCATTAACAAATACTAATGCGGTTCCAATGGAACCAATGCCAGACAAAAGTGATTGGACAACTCCAGAATGTGTTTTGGAAGAAGTCGTCTTGCCACCAAGATACAAAAAAATGCCTAGTAGACCAAGAAAAAAGAAGAAGAAAAATCCAGACGAAAAGCTAAGCACAAAAATGAATTGTTGTGGACTTTGTTGGACAAGAAGGTCACAATATAAGAACATGTACTTTCTTTCCAAAAGATTCTTGATTATTACTTTTTAAGAATTTGTATGCTTCATGTGTACTAATTTTCTGGATATTTTGAATCTGCTAATAAGATATTATGCTTCATGTGTACTAAAACATATTGTATCATGTGTTGGGGTATATAACAATTAAGTTATTTGATAATTTATTTAGTATCATATACGTTATAGTTCAACTATATTTTGTATCTGATAATAAAAAAATGTTAGTTGTTATGATTTAAATCAATGTTACAAGATTCAACCTGTTAAAGGATACTAAATATATTGAAACTTAATTGTTTTGTACCAATTGTAACATATACACAAATTTGTTATTTGATAATAAAATGTGTATCATATACATAATAATTTTATGGATATTGTGTATCTGATAATAATATAGTATCATATGTTGTGATTTACATCAAGGCTACCACATGTTAATAGATACTAAATAAATTGAAAATTAGTTGTTGTTTATCAAGTGTAAAATATATAGTATTAGATATTCTATAGCTGATAGTTATATTGTATCAGCAGTATTGGTATATAAGATACAATTTGTAACAAGATACTATATAATAAACTATATATATTTGAACAATAATTAAAATTGAAATACAATTTTTGACAAAAACAGTCTTCAAATTAATAATTACTTAGAATAATTGTGTTGAAACGGGAAGAAATATTACAAATTACTAATTAACGCATCTCAATACAATAAAACATAACTATTCTACATTAATCATTCCGCTTTCTGCTGGTGTAGTGTAGCCACTCTTCGGCCTTGTAGGATCATTATTATCGCTAACATATCCCGCCTTGAACTTGTCCATACCATACTTCCATAACAGTGTTGCATATCTATTGCAAAGATAGTCACTCCGAAAACTAATAGATGGCATGTTGATTTCGTCGCTCAGGTATTCAGCTCAAGTTGCATTTGGGGATATTAGGTATGGGGCAAATATGGTATCCTTGAATAACTCAATACCTTGGTCCTTTATTGATACATTCATACCTACAGCTAGAAATGATGTACTATTACAGAAATATAATGATGTTCGCTTTGATTGATACTAAATAACAAGAATACATAAGAGGTACACAAAACCAATTATACTGTATATACGGTGACATAATTCAATGTGATACAAATATAAATTCTCATAACTATTTTTATTCTTTTAAGTATCATATAGAGAATTATCATTGACTATGATGCACAGTACCAAGATCAACCTAGTTGCCAAATTGTGAATTAAGCAAGTATCTTAGATACAGTAATGTTCATTTCATTTGATACTAAATAACAACAAAAACATAAGAAAACATAAGAGGTACACAAATTCAATTATTCCTTATATATAGTGACAAAAAACAACCTACAAAGTAAATGTGATTTGAGTACTTAACTTCGATACAGTTCTCTTCACTTTTGATACTGTTATACCCCATTTTAACCAAGGTCAAATTAGTGTACAACATATTGGTGATTTCCAAATTAATTAACTTAAGAAGTCGCCACCTAATTATTTTTAAGGTAAATTAGGATACCTAAATTATTAACTAAGTAATACTAAAATGACTTCAATTAAATGGTCTACTAACTTAAGATTCTAGGTAAGGGTTCTAATTATCCTAAAGAGAAGGGTAAGGCATCCTTTAAGATCCGTTAAAGACGGTTACCGGCCAAACTTAGGTTAATTAGAGAGAAAATAAAATAACCATTAAAAGCTAAGAAAAAACTAGTATTAATTAAATCATGGCAAAGTAACCTAAAAAAGGTTAAAGTATAAAAACCTTAAAATATACTAACTTCATATAGAAAGATCTAAAAGAATGAAATGAAACAACCATTAATTTAAACTTGATTTTTTAGCGAGAAAAAAGGAGTTTGAATGAAATATGCATAATTTGTTATCTTCAAAATAGCTGGCCAAGTCAAATGCTTTTTGTTTAAGAAAGAATTTTTTTTTTATGAAATTGAATTAACAAGGAAATCTTGAAGCTAAAGATAATGAAATATATTTTGCCTTGATAAAAAATAAAAGTTTTTATCCAATTGAAAGCCTTTTATCTTCAAATTCGCCTACTCATAATTCCCAAAAAGAGTTGTGTTTTAAAGCTCTAGACATATCAACATTTTATAAAGTTAACATTTTAAAAATATAAACAAAGACATACAAATCGGCCCTTTTTAAATTCTCAAAATAAATCACTTTAGAGTTCAAATACTTACACTTTTGTTCTTAATTTTAACAAAGGTTTGTGGAAAGTGTTAGAAAAGTTGTGTCTTAGTTTATGAAAAAGTACAGCAACATATATATTCATTAAAAAAGGGTCCAACTTCTTTGCAAAACAAAACTTTCTCAAACTAACAAACGAGTTAAGCAACAAAAGAACTTAATTTATAGGTCATTGTTCTAAGCCAAATTAATATATTAAACCCAATATCTAGAGGAGGGGAAGGTGAGCTACTAGGTTTGCTTAAGTTCTTAGTTAATTAGTTTGCATAAGTTCAAATATAAATTGAAACGAAACATAAATATAGGTGCCAAAAGAAGTGTAAAATGTAAGTCAAAGATAACAACATATATGTATGCATAAAAAATATAAAGCTTTGAGATAAGGAGGAAATGCGGGATTTTCTTTTGGAATGAGTGAATCATTCTAGACACGAGCTAAATGCAAGATAGGTCACTTCTCTAATTTGGATAGAGGTGGAGTCATATTGCAACTCCATACGCGCCCCCGAGTGTACATGTAAATAAAAAGAAAGTAAAGAGGAGATTAGTGAGACGATTCGACTTTAAACGATAGTGAAAATCAAATGTAGAACTAAGCAAAATTATACAATGTATTTATTATTACAAACACAAGATATGCAAGCATCAAATAAAATACTCATTAGCTATTGAAGACTTCTGAACCAACTAAAAAAAATAGCTAAATCATAAAATATATATATTGAACATAAGCTAAACCTCAAATTCTTCATATTCAACTAGGAAGAAATAATTCATAGCCTTCATAATATCAAACAGGCTTCCATGCATATCTCTAATAGAATATAAAAGAATAAAAATTTACACTCATATAACGTGAACAATGAGGCTACAACCATGGCTCTTTTGATATTGATTTCTTTATACATAGCCAACACATAATATTTTTTTTAAAAATAAAATAAAAGAAGAAACGAAACAAAAAACGATTATACACTAACAGAGAGTTAAAAGAAGGCTTAAGCTCAAGTTTTACATATAGCTACATGAGGGAAATCATATGCAGTGTGAGATAATGATATGCTAACACTTATCACTTAATTTCTAATTATGCCAAAATAGAAGCTATACCCTTTAGGTATACTTTTACATAACAATATACGAGCTGTAATTTTATAATACAAAGACACCAAATGAAAAATTAACTAATAACCAAAACTGATTTCATGTGAAACTAAAACGGAACCATTCTTTCATTCACAACATCTAAAACGTATAACATTTGAATGTCGAATAAGAAGGGTCTAGCAACTGACAACTTTGAAACCAACTAGAAATAGATTAAAACAATAACATCTTTCTCAAGCTTAAGATAAGATAAAAAAAAAAAGCAAAAAAAGAAAAGTTGTAAAACTTGAAACAAAACAAAATAAACTGATTTCCACATTATAAACTCAACCTAAATAAGAACAAGTCCAAATCTGTACATGTCTCAAAAAAAATACAAAATACTCTCCATATAACTTTGATCACAGCCAACTTACGCAAGAATCACTCTGGGCATATAGATTTCTTAGAATGTATATTTAATCACGATGATAAAACAGAGATAAAAAAGGGAGTATTACCTGTTGCAGGGCAGTGAACAAGGTGCTTCGATCACAGGTCTACACTCGAACAAAGACGAGCTTGAACACACTCAAAACAAGAAATCCGATAAAGAGCGGAAAGATGATATGTATTAGAGCAAATATTAATACTTATGAGAGTATCAGCCGCCCCAAAATTCTTCCCGAATGCGAGTATTTATAGGCGATTTAGAGCTAGGGTTGTGTTTTGGGCGGGATTTTTTATTTTTGAATCTTTTCATTACTTTGAATCCGAACGTTGACAAATATTGGACGACTTTCTGATCCTTCACGTCATTTGGATGAAGGAACAAGACTTGCTTCAAATGATACTTGAAATGGAAGAGCTTTAACTATGCTTTTGCTATGGGTATTCTACAATCATGAAAAAGGAAAGAGGAGATGGAGACGTATCTGGTGAAGCATTCTTTGCACGGGAATGGTGCAACCAACGTCTGTCAAATGGTGAAAGTACTCAAATGTTTGCTGGAAGAGGAAAGAGTGACCAGCTGCGCAGCACCAAAGGAAAACCCTAGCTTCTAATCGTATTGGGTTTATTTGGGAGTTGGGGTTTGGGCTGCTGAAATTGGGCGAAAATGGGCCATTCAAAGGCTAGATTTCGAACCGAATTTTAAAAGAAAGTGGGCTGATTACTTGGTGTGAATATATTGGGCTTTTTTCTTTCTTCTTTTGAATTGTTTTGGACTTCTAACTTAATAACCAATACTTAAAATGTTATAAGATGACAACTAATAATTTACGTGAATAAAAAACATCAATATTACGATTTTACGCTAATATAAATTAGAAATGCAAAATATTGATGTGAAATATAATGACGACAAACAACTTTTAAAGAAAAGGTGAAAAAGTGATAATGGTAATTTCGATAATAAATATATAATTTTAGTAGATAAATAAATATAGTAGTAAAAATAGTTGTGAAAAATGATAATTTGATACGTTATTAAATTAGAAGCTCGAAACAATGAAATAGAAGAAAGAAGGGTCAAAATTGGGTGTCAACAGATACAATAACAGTTAATAAACAAATTCGCAAAAAATTAATGTATCTGAAAAACAACTGCATATTTCAAAGAGGATACTTAATTAAAAAATAAGAAATTATTTGTCATCAGATTAAAAAAAAAAATAGGGGATACATATATGATAAAAATTGCATACCTGGGTAATGTTGGTCGATTAATGGGAGGGGCAACCTTTCTACCCCTTTTTTTTGGGGGTTTTCAGATCTTTTGAAGTAGATGCATGTACTTCTTTTATCAATTTTCTCTTGCTAGAACTTTGATTTGTAATGACTTTCGGGTCATGCAACCTTTTAGAACTCAATTCTTTGTTGTTAGGATCTTTTGAATAAAAAATTAGAGATTTGTTAGATGTTAGATGTTAGATGCATAATGCAAGAGACAAAACGATTGATACACAATAAAAGAAAAATAAAGGCGGAAATCACAATGGAGAAGATGAGAAAACCTAATTTGAACTCTAAATCCGGTTGAATAGTGATAGGATCCTTTTGAAACTCAAAATTGTTTGAATTTGATAACTGAAATTGTAATGGGAGAGATTGAGGACGAAAATTAGGGAATGGAAAAGGTCTGATTTGGCTTCCAAATAATAAAGTATCCGGTTAAGTTGAATTGGGGGAAAATAAGGGATTTTTGTATTTTAATAAAAGATTAGGGAAATATTGAGAATAAGTAAAGTAATGTTGTGTACTTAAGTAATTTGTCCTAAATTAAAACGAGGGAATATCATATATGCCTAATTCATGATACACCCACCAATTTCCTAGCAAAATGTCTACGGTTAAAAATCACCGACTTGTGAAGATCCAAATTTGAATTGGTTCCTGGTCTACTACACGTTGAATGAAAAAAATTATGGTGGTTGAGGCACAACCAACAATAGTTGTGTGAGTGCTCTATTTTCTTTTGACAAGTGTTTTCTATGGGTCCCTCTTATTGTCAAACTTTCTCTCTCTCACGATTTCATTTTCTCAAATTTTAGCCTTTCCTTTACCAATATTTTTACAGCTTTTTTTTTTAGTCCTATCTTTAGTGAAAATAAATAAATTCATACAATTATTTATTTTGTGCTTTCACAAATTGATTTGTTTGACTCTTTTTTTCTATTAATTTTCGTAACCCACAAAAAAAATGAATCTATAAAAGTTTAGTTTCACATTTTAAGATATTAAACATAAAGAAAATCTTTAACAAGAAACACAAAGTCAATATTGGCAATATTTATTGGATACATGCCATAGAAGTGGAAAATTTAACAAATTTGAAAAAGAAAAGATAATTGAGGGTTTGATATCATTTATGCATTATTATTAATATTAATCATAAACAAAAAAAATTTAAAAAATATTTGATAACTAAGAATTGAGTGATTAAAATTGAAATCTCAAAAAAAATAAAATTAATGACTAAAATTTGAATAATTAAATTAAATTATATATTTAAGTGTAATAAAAAATGCCGATTGAATTTTCATAGTTTAATTGGTTGATTACATGAATTTTTACTTTATTGAAGAGATTTCAATTATTTTTTTTAATTTCACTATCCTCAATTTTCTTGAATTCATCCAAATATAAATAAATTTATTTTTTTTCGACATATTACTTTAATTTCTCTTCAAATAAATAATAATAGAGATCTAAAATATATAATAAATATCGTGGATGAGTTTCAAAATTTCTTTATTAAAACAAAAAATAAAAAATGAAATTTACGCTAAGAATTACTAACAAGCAAAAAAAGAAAATGCAAGTACTCCAAAGAAAAGATTAAAATTGAAAAAGAAAAAATAGGGAAATAAGTACACTATGGATCACTGTGGCAGCCACATGAGGCCTCACACGACTGACAGTATGTGTGCCTCGCCCAGAATAAAAAATTTCCACGTTGAATGAGTATATATTACTAGTATAAAACTGAGTGGGCATTTTCACGTGAGATATTTATAGTGAAACGTCAATTCTAATGGTGAGGACAGTAGGTGAGAAATGACAATCTGTCATTCTGTTGTCTTTTTGCCACAACAATTATTTTCCTTTTATATATATATATATATATATATATATATATATATATATATATAGATAGAAACGTTAATTATAAAAAAGGACAGTAGGTGAGAAATGACAATCTGTCATTGTCTTTTTGCCACAACAATTATTTTCCTTTTATATATATATATATATATATATAATTCTACTCTTAAAAAAGAGTAAAATTTTAAAAAAATAAAAATAAAAATTAGTTTTATACCAACAATATCTTTTTCTTGATTAAATTTCAACTTCAAATATGAAACAACAATAACAACAAATCCAGTAAAATCCAACAAAATAAAATTCGGAGAAGATATAATATACGTAAATCTTACCGATATCTTATAGAGAGATGAGAATAATTTTTGTATCTTTTACTCTTAGCAAATAATATATTACTATTGACACAAAATTTCATTTAAACACCTCAACTAAACAATATGTTCATTTCAAATCATGTGGAGTCTCGTATGTCATTCAGAATGAAAGAGACTACAAATAACTTATACTTTGTGCTCCTTCTACTTAAAAGAACGAAATTGATAACAACAAATTAAATTTATGATAAAAATATAATAAATAAAAATCTAAATCTAATTTTAAAAAAAAATCAAAATGAAAAAGCGAAAGTTTATTTGAGAAGAGATGAGGAAGGAGGGGTGGGTTAGTTGTAGTGGAATTTTAGAAGATAGGTAATTTAATTTATTATTTTTGGCTGAAATTTATTTTTCCTTATAATATATTTTTAGAAGTATTATTTTTCACTCAATTGCCACACGTTCCCTTTTAATTAGTTAATAGTGTCAGGTCATTTACGAGTGTGTTACATAGGCTAATTTTAGCTGATTGTGAAAAAATGTCAAAATGACAAATTTTTTTTACATGAGGTGTCTAAAATTTACATCGCCCGGTTAAGATGTCAAAGTAAAATTTTGTGTCAATTTTAGGAAGCCATCGATAGATTTGGACTATTGTATACTTCATGTTCTCTTATTATATAAGAGACAGTTAGTGCTGAAGCAGGCATGTCTCCATTGACGTGCTTGCTTCAGCTTGTTTCGAAAAAAATTAAAAATTTACTTCTTTTGTTTTACTTTAATTTAATTAGTGCATAATGTTTTCAAAATTATTGAATCCGTTTTACCTATGAATATGAGTTATGATGGGATAAGTTATGTTGGGATAAGTTATGTTGGGATTAGTTATGATGGGATAAGTTGTCCTGGGATTATTTCTTATTGAGTGTTTGGTTTGTTATATTCAAAATAATATATATTGATAAATTTTAAGAACAAGTTGTTTGTTTACAAAATTACCCTTCACTTTATTTAAACTTTTTAAATTTTTCTTTGTGAGCTTTAGTTATTCATTTTTTAAAATAAAACTTTTATTTTTTTTAACTTAAATATTTTTGTTTATGTATTCCCATGATAAGTACCATGTGTATTTAAAAATATAACTTTTTTCTTATTTAGCTTAAAAATAGAACTTTCCTCTTAAGTTTATTAAAGAGAAGAAAATTTATGAGAAATCAAAATAAAATAAACATAAGAATTAGTCAAATAAATTCATAAATAAAAATTATATTTATATAGTATAATTTTTTAATAGAAAAATATGTATAATTATCATAAAAATAAGGAGTAGTAAATATTATTATACATGGTATTAAAAAAAATGTAAATATACATAAATGTAAAAAAATGATATATAAAAAGGATTTAAAGGGACATATTTGTCATTTACCTATTCTATCTCGGGATAAGTTATCCCGGGATTACTATACCACCCATGGGGAGGGATAACTTATCCCGGTACTAATTATTAATCCCGGGATAAGTTATCCCGGACTTGCCAACCAAACAACATAATTTTTTTTTTATCCCATCACTATTTCCTTATCCCATCACTATTATTTCTAATCCCTCACACCAAACGAGCCCTTAGTTTTAAATTCAAGACTTCACGCAGAAGCAGACACGTCGACAATTCGTGTTGAAGCATGCATGTCTCCATCGACGTGCCTGCTTCACCATGTTTCAAAAAAAAATTAAAAAATTTATTTCTTCTGTTCTACTTTGTTAGTTCGCGTTGAAGCATGTACGTTGCCATCGACGTTTCTGCTTCAGCGTGTTTTGGAAAAAAAATTAAAATTTATTTCTTTATTCTACTTTAATTTGATTAGTGTATAATTTTTTTGAAATTATGAAATTGTTTTAGCTATGACTTTTAGTTTTAAATTCATATTCTTTAGTTATTGCTTTATTATTTTGAATATCGGTAATATTTGTTTATATCTTGTAACTACTTTGAGTAAAAAATCAACGATCGATAACGAAAAATATATTAATTATGGACATCTTAATGGACCTCTTCACAATAAATTTATGCAAACAAAAAGTAATTGACAACTTAAATATCTAAAAATCATATTAAAATTTAATCAACTTTCTAAATTCTATCTATATCACATAAATTAAAATAAAAAAGTACTAAAATATTAAACTCGTGCTAGCACAGGCACCTGTGTCTAGTTTATTAAGGATTGACACTTTTGAAAATGATTTTTCGTGTATTATAAGTGAATGAAGTTTGCATACCCTTATAAGAGTTAAAAATACACATAAGTATTTTTTTTCTTCAGTTTCATACCTAAATTATTGAGAGTGTAAGTTTCATACCAAAATTATCACTTATTAATTTGAGAAATAATATTAATTTTGTAAGAAATAATATTATTTTTTTAATCTTTAGCATTTAACTAATATTAATTATTTATTTAATTTTTATCCCGATGAAATATTTTATCATGAGGAATGCCATGTGGTAAGGTTCTTACAAATGAAATAGATAGTGTATTACATACACAATCGCTGATGTGTGTTTCTCAAACTAATAAATAATAGTTTAGATATAAAATCAACACTCTCAATAGTTTAGTTATGAAACTCAAAAGAAAGGAATAAAACATTATATTTTTGACACTTAATAAATATGGAGAGAAGACATTATGCAACTTTAAAAGACAATTTTACCCTTAATCCTTCCTCACTCGTCTCTTCTCATATAGTAAAGTAAGTTTTTATAAGTATTAATAACAGGGAGAGTAATAAAATGCAAAAGGGAAAGTAAGCTGAAAAGAGAGAACCTAGTAATCTATTCTTTGGAAACTGCTTCCATGGCAAATACACTTGAATCCAACCACTGGAACAAGGGCAACAAAGGTATATTGACTAATTTCTGCTTCTCCTTCTCCCTCATTCTCTATTAATACTCTGTCCCATTTTATATGAGTAGGGTTAGCAATTGGATTGGTTGGTTTAAATTTGGACGGGTTAAAATGGATCAAGATCCAACCTAATCCAAAATGGATTGGGTCAAAACTGGTTACGTAATGGGTTAGTAACCGGTCATAACCCAATCTGTTCAATTTTTACTAAGTTTTTATAGCTTTATTTGTTACTCCTATTTTATAAGCTTTAAGTACCTAACAATTTTTTTTTCTTTATTAATAACATACAAAATCAAAAAGAAAAAAAAGTTTTTAAAAAATATTTTGATAATTTTTTTCAAAAATCAATTTGGGTTACAGATCAATCCAATTTTCAATAGATTGAGGTAACAAATGGCTGGGTCAATAACCAATCCAAACCTAAATGGGTTGGTCGGGTTAGTTTGATTTTGTCATCCGTATATATAAATTAGTTTGACTTAACACGAAGTTTAAGAAATTAAAACTTTCGAAACTTATAGTCTAAACAAAGTGAGAAATATTGTACGACTATAAATCATTTCACTAAATATGAAAATATGTCATTTTTAGAACTGATTTAAAAAAGAATGATATAAACTGTAACAAACATTTTGAGTTTTTGACTAATAATATTACTATGACATTGATTACAAAAAAGGTGTAAAGTACCTAGTTGAAAATTCGAAGGACATGAAAATGGTGCCTTTGGAGTTTGTTTGCCAATTCCAGAAGGTGAAAGGCCATCTATGGCGATTGATGGTTCCATTCCAATTATAGATTTGGGTGGACTCAATGGACCTGATGAACAAAGACTATCAACTATACATGCCATTAGTTCTGCTTGTGCTCAATGGGGATTCTTTAGGGTAAGTTCCCAACTCTCTCTTTTATAAAAATAATTTCTAGCGATAATAAATATGCACATTAATAAAAAAAATAAAATTGAATTGTTATTGAATTCAATGTTGCTTCAGGCTTTAACGACATTTTCAAAGAGTGTTTCATTAATAATTGTCTTTAAAATATATAAAGTGAAGTGCCAAATCACACCTAAAGTATCTTTTATTTGAGTTTCATACCTAAATTATTAAAAATGTGACTTTCATATAAAATATAACTCATTAGTTTGACAAACACACATATCTCCTTTACCACACTTTCTTAATGATGTGTGTACTGTGTACTAAATACTCTCTTTTATTTTAAAAAATTGTCACATCATATTCCACATGAATAACACATTCCACCTTGGTAAAAATAAATAAATTATTAATATTAGTTAAAAGTTAAAAAATTAAAGTTTTACTAGTCCAAAAACAAAATGTTTTTTAAAAAAAATAAAGTATAATATTTTTCTTACCTCACTCCATCACCTCTTCTCACAACAAACCCCTAACCCCATTCCCAAATTTATTTTATTTTTTAAAATTTCATTTATAAAAGTTCTTTAAAAAAAATAAAAAATACTCCATCCCTCCTCCCCCTCCTCCCTCCTCCCCCTCCTCCCACAATTTGCAAGAAAAAATTTAGATATTATTTTTTAAAAAAAAATAAACTTACCTCACCACACCTAACCTTCCGCTCTCAAGTTTATTTATGTTATATTCAGTGCGCAAGTAGAAAAAAAATACTTTTATTTATGTTATATTCAGTGCACAAGTAGAAAAAATATCATTTTTAAGGTGAAATATTTTATATATGTGAAATGTCATATGCCAAAGTCTTTCTAAATTAAGGCTTAAGTTATCTGCTGCCTCTTAAAGTTGTCCGCATAATTCATTTAAACACCTCAACTAAGGCGTGTACCTATTGAACACTTTTATTGTTCAAAATGAGTATGTATTGAACATTTTTCGCTGACATGGCAAAAATTTAGATATTATTTTTTAAAAAAAATAAACTTACCTCACCACACCTAACCTTCCGCTCTCAACTTTTTCTTGTTTATGTTATATATATATATATATATATATATAGGAAAGTATTTTCTACTTGTCACAAAAATTTTCTTAATGAAATTTTTATTTATGTTATATTCAGTGCACAAGTAGAAAAAAATATTTTTCTAAAATATATGTACATATCTATCACAAAACGAATATATATGACCAGAGTGTTAGATTGGATGGGATAGAACTTATTTTTTTTTAATTAAAAATAATATTTAAAAAAATTGAAAAGGGGTAGGTGGCTTGGGAGGGGAGGGGTGAGTTTGATTTATTTTTTTTTAAAATTATAAAAGAATTTTTTTTTAAAAAAAAATGGATGCCGGGGGGAGGGGGAGGGTGGGGGGTACAAGGGGAGGGGTGATGAAGTAGGGCTAATAAAATTATTTTAATTTATTTTAAAAAGCTAAAAAAAATTTGGCGATATATAAACTTAAATACTTAACTTTTAACTAATACTAATAGTTTATTTAATTTTTTCAAAGTGAAATATTTTATATATGTTAAATGTCATATGCCAAAGTCTTTCTAATTAAAGATTGTATTACACACCCCATTGAGATATGTTTCTCAAACTAAAGACTGATAGTTTAGGTAATAATTTCGTATTTCTAATAGTTAGGTATGAAATTCAAAAAAGGAGATAATTTAGGTGCGTTTTTATATTTCACTAAAAAATATATTTAATAATAATTAAATTATTATTATCAAATTAATTATCGCTAAAATTATTTTTGAGATAATGTGTACGTAGCTAAATACAATGTTATAAGAGTATAAAAGTTCTTTGATAATCTGTTGGTAAGCAGAAATGGACATTCTTGCCTATAGATCAGAGGAATCTAGAAAGACTATTGTCAAGGTGGAATCTAGAAGGACTATTGTCAAACCAAGCATAACACACTAACTAACTAGGAATTAGAGTGAGAACTTATTCTAGAACCGTCAGGATCGTTTGGTTGGAAACAAGTTATCTGAAATTAATTATTTCAGGATAAGTTATTCCATCATGTAAATGAGATAACTAATCATATCACTAAATTATAAATGATGGAATAAATAATTTAAAGACGGCCTAATATTTCCAACAAACACAAAATAAAATAGTCATCCATTTTATCTCGGAAATTATTATATCTTATACTCTCACACTAAACGAGTCTTTGGGATATTATCAGGTGACTAATCATGGTATAGAAGTGTCCCTGATTGATGAAATGTTACGAGTGGTAGAAGAATTTTTCAACCTTCCATTGGAAGAGAAAATGAGATATTGTTCAGAAAATGTGATGGATCCAGTAAGATATGGAACAAGCTTGAACACTACCAAAAAGCATAACCTCCATTGGAGGGACTTTCTCAGGCACTATGCAGGTCCACTTCCAAAAAGCTATCACCTTTGGCCAGATAATCCTCCTACCTACAAGTAAGTTAACTATCATCATGCTTAATTATAGATATTTGACATCAGTTACACTTTCTACAACAAAAACAATTTTTAGCGGCAATAAATAGACACATTAATAAAGAGAGTTAAAGTCTTTACTGACATTAGTCAAGTGCCATTAGATACAATATCGCTAAAGGCTTTAAGAGTCATATACAAAGAGTGATAATTGGCGCTAAAAATACATATTTAGTGGCAATTGAACTATTGTCGTTAATTAATTGCCACTAAAGATCATTTTTGATGTAGTGACTTATGAAATTGATATAAAATACGCACGATGAAATAAATATCAGATACATGAAATTGATATGGAATACACATGATGAATTAAATATCATATACATAAAATTGATATTGTTTACACAGATACACAAAATTGATATTGGATACACAAATACATACAATTTTCTTAATATTTTCCTAATCAATTTGTACATGTATATGTGTGAAGGCAAGTTGCAAAGGAGTACTTAAAGGAAGTTTGGCAACTTAAGATAAAAATATTTAGAGCAATATCAGAAGGATTAGGGCTTGATCCAGATTACATAGAAAGGTCACTTGGAGTTGAAGGAACTCAAATGATAGCTTCAAATTATTATCCAGCATGTCCTGAGCCAAACAAGACATTGGGACTTGCTCCACATTCAGATCATGGTGGTCTCACTATTTTGATGGACAATGGCATTCCTGGCTTGCAAATTAAACGCAACCAAACATGGTACTCTGTCCCCAGTATCCCTGGCACTTTTGTTGTCAATCTAGGAGATTATTTGGAGGTTAGTGTTATTATTTTTTTCCTTTCACACTATCGTTAGTGTCAAATAATTACGATAGGGTCAAAAGTTCAACATCACCCACCTCTAAGATTATTTTGATAAATCATCATTTAAAATATGGTAAGTTAATAATTGGTTGGGTTATTAACTTATTCATGACTACTTGAACTGAGATGGATTGAGTCAAGATGACTAAACAATGGGTTATTATAACTCGACTTGTCCACTTTTAGTAAGTTTTAATTTCTTTCCTACTTTACTTGTAATTTATTTAATTTTTAAAAATATTTATTTTGACTATGTATAACGTATCAAATAAAAAATTTTAAAATTTGAATATTTTGACAGTGCTTCTATAGGTCAACTTGAGTCATATATTTAGCGTAAATCAATCTAATTTTTATATAAATTGAATCGGGTTGATTAAAATGGATTGAATTACAAATTTAAGCAAATTGATTGAATCATATTTACATAATCTAATTTTATCACTTTTAATCATAATTATTAATTAAATTTTATATAGTTTGTGTATTTTAACTTTATCATAAATTTTGAGTTTCTAAAAAATAATTTTGTTAGATACTGAGTAATGGGAAGTACAAGAGCATAGAGCATCGAGGAGTAGTCAATACAGAGGCGGCACGTATCTCTGTAGGAGTGGGTCATGGCCCAGCAATGGACGCAATAGTTCAGCCTGCAAGCCCACTTATCAAAGAAAAGAGTGAAAGTACGTTTCGGCCCATTGTTTACAAGGACTATATTAAAGCCCAACAAACTACTGTTAAGAGAGGGAAGAGTGCGTTGCATGAGATAATGACTTCTTCCGACAACTAGAATCGGAGCTAGAAATCTGGGTATGAATTAAATCGTATTTAATAAATCTTTTTAGTGAACTTTTAATTTGTCTAAACATTGGATTTCATAATTTTGCATGCCCTTCCTGAAATTCCTTTAGAGCCGATTGAATAATCTTTATGGATTTTGTCATTTAATTGAACTTGCCAATAAAATTTGTTGTAAGACTCATAATAATCAACTTTATGAAGATCTTATTCAATTCCGAAAGCCAGTAGCATTGGTCCCAATATATTTGTATTGGAAAGCTTATTAAATAATACAAATACTAAGTGTAGAATATTTGAAATTTTTTAATATGAGATAATCAAGTTAACTATAGTGTGATGTTATGCTTTTGGATAAGATGGTGTATATATTTTAATATAGTATCCGAACCTGTAGAGAGCCTATGTTTGATTTTCTCGTGCCACCAATTATAAAAAATATGTATTTCACATACTTATTCCATGAAAAATGAAATAGATCAGCACGGGCATGTTAAAGAAATAATTAAGTATGTATTTGTACATGAATATGGCAATATTTGAAAAAAAAAAAATAGTACTTGAAGTTAAGTAGAAAAATGGTATTTGGATATTAAAGTTATATATATATATATATATGAACATGTATTTCACTTGAAAACATGTCAAAATTTTGTGAGGAAAAAAATTAATTAACTTTTGAAACTCGTAAAACTTCGCTTCAAGTTGGAGTAGAAAATTAACTACAAATGTACGACCAAATTAACCCAAAAAATGGAAAAAAGAGAACTTTTGATAAGTCCACATTTACCCTAAAAAATAAGGAGTGAGATTAATATAGTGAGAAAAAAAGAGGTATAGAATTGAGAAACAAATAAATTTAATATAAATAGTTTATTTAAATTACTTTTGAAATTGATGTTTTTTTAATCTTGTAGTTGTGTAAAATGAATATTGAAGGGAGAGTTATTATTCCGATAATAATTGACTACAAACATGAGTATTCAACCGGTTACACACGAAACGAAACCAGCTTCTATTACCTCACGCTATTTCAAATCAAACGGCAGATGCAAAAAAATAATTCTATTTAGAAATAATGTAATTTTTTTAAATTTTTAATGAAATAATTTATAACTATACAAATGCCCATGGTATATTTTAAACCATAAATTTTAAAACTTATCTTTTTAATTTTTTTTTATGTCAAATCAAGCAATGTCACGTAAATTAAAATTGAATTACATATACAACATTACCTTCCTTCCATAAGGATCGAACTCAGATATAAGGCAATCTATTGTTGAGCTACTACTTAATTGCTTACATTATTCATGTCAATCTTCTATATATAATATATATCGCTGCTTGATCATCAACGTAAGCCATTTTCCTTCTACAAATTAAGATTTGATTACACGTTATATATGTATATATCCATAAACGTTCAACAACCAACAACCTAGCTAGCTAGTAATTTGCTCATCTTGCAAAGTTGTTATTTAGTGGTGGTTCTATTGCTACATCTTGCGTTGTCGATCTATATCTGTGTGAAGTCAAAACCCGCAGACATATAATTGTAACGGAAAAGCAGGCTTGCTTTTCACTGAGTTCATCATCTATTATAAATACATTAAGAAAAATTTAGCCTTGTATGTACAATATGATTTAACTAACAATACAATTCTTTTTTAAACTACTGAGTACTATCATAGATAACTAACTACACATATAATCTTCCATATATAATAAGGAAGATTAGTAATATTGTTACAAATAGGAAATATAGTTAATTATAACAAGCTAAACTCCATTGATATGTCAAAAATGTTTACATTATCAGCTACATAAGTTACTAAATCCTTTAGTTATATATGGTAGGTATTATATCTGAAATAATACTTCGTAATTCTAAGATTCTAATAATCTAAAGATTAATATATTGGAGTACTCAATGGCCGAATAGTTTTGGACTTCTTGGACCAATAAATCAATAAATTTGGAGTTAGGTTTGTGACTTAGGGTTAAGGAAATAATCTAAATTAAACTCGAATCAGTGAAACATATGAATTAATTAGTGAAGGTATGTTTATCCTTCCTTTTGAAATCTAACCCTATTAAAGAATGACAAAAGTCTCACATTGTTGGTTAATGAGATGGGTGGACTAATTATAAGACTTGGCAGTCCTCCTCCCTTTGATCTAGCTTTTGGGGTGTGAGTTAGGTTCAAGACTTAATTTAGCATGGTATCAGAGCAAGACCCATCTCACCCAATGTTGAGGCCCCCAAAAACAACGTGAGGAGGGGTGGGGTGTTAAAGAATATGATAAAAGCCCCACATTGTTGGTTAATGATATGGGTGGACTCCTTATAAGGCTTGGACAATTCTTCTCCCTTTGAGCTAGCTTTTGGGGTGTGAGTTAGGTCCAAAAACTAATTTAACATAAATAAATACACCATTATGAGTATAGAAAGAAAAAAAAAGAGTTTTTCACATTAGATGTCGGATAGGATAATTAGAAAGACGTTCTGCATCCTTAAAGAATATCTAGGTTGTGGATAAAAGTAGTTTATTCGCTTTGTGAGGACTTTCGATTATTAGTGACGTGAATTCTGATTGTTGCATATCTGCTTCCGCTGTGGAGAAATCTGTAAGTCTCTTGATCTAGCTAGGATGTCCGATTCCAAAATACTACAAGAAATATTTACTCCTGGGAAGTAAAAATATGTTTACTGGCTTATCCTTAATAAATATCTTGAATGTAAAAGTAACTCCAATGATTTCTTAGTTACGTAAACCTTCATTTATTTAAATATGGATAAAAAATGAATGAAAAATTATAATATTTTACATGAAACATCAATTAGGAAATAGAAAAAATACTTTTTTTTAAAAACACCACTTGTAATAGATAAATCAAAGAATAAAATATACCCCTTTTTTCATTATTTATTCCACCAAAGAGCTGATAGATTAATCTTATTTCAAATATTAAGAGAACTATATCCGAAATTTAAAAAACAATCACAAATGCCAATACATACACAAATCCAAACATTTATTCTTCTTTTATTTTTTAATTAAAACACACTTCTTCTCAGCAAAGCTTCTGCTGACTCCTTAATCAACTTCCAAGCTGAAATTACATGTCTGTCCTCCGTCAGTGTAGCACCTACTGCAAACCTTAACATGTATATTCCACCAACTATTGTGTGTGTCATGTAAACTAGACCCGTTGAATTAACACTATCAAGCAATTTCTTGTTTAAAAACTCGATGTACACCAGTTCATGCTCCTTGTTCGGGTTGAACCGGAAGCACACGAGAGAGAAACGTCGCGGCACGACAACTTCAAAACTCGGATCAGACCTAACGAACCCTTCGAACATTTTGGCCATACGAACATCGGACCTAATGTGACTCTGAAGATTGGCTACGCCATAACTACGCATGACGAGCCATAATCGGAGAGACTTGAACTTTCGTCCCGTACCGATTTGCCAGTCTTTGTAATCAACAACTGAGTCGTATTCGGATCGTTTATTACGTAGGTACTCGGGATTCGTGCTCAATGCCTTGACTAACACGTTTGGTTCTCTCACCCACATGCAACAACAATCTAAGTAACTTAGTAGCCACTTATGAGGGCTTAGGCTCAACGAGTTAGCTCGTTCAATTCCATCGAGGTATCGTCTAAACTCTGGACATATACATGCGCTCCCTCCAT
Organism: Solanum verrucosum; assembly: GCF_900185275.1. NCBI lineage: Eukaryota > Viridiplantae > Streptophyta > Magnoliopsida > Solanales > Solanaceae > Solanum > Solanum verrucosum. Next base: position 2,127,221 of record NW_026019982.1, on the reverse strand, counting down.
AGGCAGCGTCCACGTGGAACCAAATATCGAATTCCTCAGCCAGCTGACCCAGCTGGCTGAGGGGATCGACGGCTGTAGTGGAAGTGGTCCCAACAGTAGCACAGAGGAAAAATGGGACCAGTCCAGCAGCAACATCAGCTTCAATAATTCCACGTAGGACTACAGGAGATAAAGCGAAATCGCTTTCAATAGAAGTTTGTACCGCACGAATATTGCATGGTAAAATACCAGCTACCTTGCAGGCTTTGGTATACGTAGAGTGCGTTTGATCAGAACCGTAGACTACGAGCTTCCCGATGTTATCAGCGCCTATATTATCGAGCTTACGATCACGCGCAGCGATTAGCGTGCATAAGATCGCTTCACTGGTTGTACTTTGAAGTACACCACCACCTGTGCCAGAAAACATGAAGGTTTTTGGTAATTTCAACATATTAGCGAGCCAGTCCATGACTATCATTTCCAACTCCGTCATGGCTGGCGAAGCCAGCCAGTTAAACCCGACGGAGTTGAAACAATTGCACAGCATTTCCCCAATGAAAGCGGCGGAACTAACGGTAGCAGGAAAAAATGCGAAGAAATTCGGGCTTAACCAATGGGTCATACCCGGGACAATATGGTTCTGGACATCTTTCATAATTGAATCAAATGATTCGGGGCAGTAGGGGGCATTTTCGGGTAATTGAGTACGGAGATAACCCGGTTCAACTTGGCTTAGAACCGGGTAGGTCTCAATATTCTTGTAGTAATCAGCAATGAAGTCCACCATTTGATGGGCTTGGGTACGGAATTCTTCCGGGTCAAGTGGGTTGAATTTCGGGACGTTGGATTGGGTTTGAGAGCTGTTATTGGAATCAAGGCTTCCCATGATAGATGTTTGGAACAATTTAAGGTACGTTAGTCGCTTAAATAAAGTGAAAAGAATGAGATTGATCACGGAAGAACTGTTATACCTCCTATCTTTGTTACCTTTGTAAGCAAAAATTAAGTTAGGGAAAAGGGAATTAGAGAGGGACATTTTATAGGAGAAATTAAAAGGTGACGAGGATTGAATTGAATGGGGAAAGAGAGAGTAAAGGAAAAAAGGTAGTTAGGAAGAGAGATATTAGAGTTGAGACAAAAAGGAGAATTTGGTATTGGTTGTAGTAATCAAAATTCAAAGCAGCCACTTTTGTTTGGTATGCAGTAAGGGTATCGATTGACGGATAGAGTTGAAATTGGAGATATTAAAATGAGTTTGTATAGAAATTAGGTTGAGTCATGAATCGTCCAAGTTTACTTAGAGCTCAAATGGTTGGGCTCAAATGGGATAAAAATCAGGCTGGGTCATAATCTGCTTAATCTCAATAATTTTAACATATTGTTATTTAACTCTTATAACCATAATTTGAATTTCAACTCAAGAAATATATAACAAAAATGTTATAAATGGATAGATAAATTTTAAAAGATATAAAATAAATAGTAATTTATACCTTTAATATAGGAACATACGTTACATTAATGCAAATAAAGAGTCTTAAAACGGATTGTAATTGGAGATTAGATTGGACTCAATTGATGATTTTCTTAAAATGGGTTAAGGTTCGAATGAGTTGAGATTGGACCCAATTCAAATTATCTTGAGTCTAACCTTATAAATTATGGACGGATTAGGCGGGTTACCTATGTTTGAGCTCATTTTTGACATCTCTAGGCTCTAATATGCCATGTGTCTTTGATTTCATTTCCGATAAAACTAGTATGGAAGAACCCAATTTTTTTTCACAAATTTTGAAAATAATTTTAATTAAATAATTTTTTTATAGAAATAAATTATATATATATTTGTATAATAGAAAATCATCTCATTATGTATAAAATAAATATCCTAAAAATATTATTAATATAATTAATTTTAAGTAACTTTGATTAAATAATGATTTCTGCTGTTAACTCTAGGTGGGACCCTAGAGCTAAACTACACATGTAAAAAGGCATTAACTACACATGAGGTAGTTTTGGATCTGTAATAGGAAATGGTGACACAACACAACAATTGGTACAACATTAATTTCCAATTCCCTCTTATATTATGTTGTGGCTATTAGCCCTAAGTGGGACCCACATGTAAAAAGTTATAAACTACACATGAGGTACTTTTTTGTTTGTAACAGAAAATGTTGACACAACATATATAACAATTGGTATAACATAATTAAAGCTCGAAGGTCTAAAGTAGGAGGCATTAATTGCTCGAATACCCCTTAATTTATTCTTAATCCAAGGAAAGCACACATGTTGACGGTTTCGCGTATGCTTCATTTTCAACTGCCTCTTATATAAAAAATAAATAAATAAATAGATTATGATCTAATGAGATAGTGGATTCTGTGTATTAACTAAGATGTGGTTTTGTTACGTAGATTAATAATAAAGTCTACGTTATATACACGGTTAGCATAAGAAATTAAACTCGGTACGAGTTGAACGGTTTAAGCTTATATAAGATTTATTATTTTGTTCATCTTAACTCAATCCATCACAATCTAGGTGTTTTTTGGGGTTGGTTACTAACTTGACTATTTTTTACTAGCTCAATACATTTAGGGGTCCTTTGATAGGATATATAGAATAATACTGAATATTGTATATTAGTAATGTTGACATTAATAAGATTTGTATTAGTTATATATGCTGAAATTATTTCTTATGTAGTGTTTGATTTTTGTATTAAAAATAACATGCGCGCATTGCAATATTTCTAAAAAAAATAAACATTTGTTTACAAAAAAAACCTTTCATAAGTATGGTGGAACAGATGTGAACATGATTCCGAGAGGCAATTATATCTTTTATCATGTCAATGCATACATTAAAACCTTTTGCATTACTTATATCATAGATTTTCATGTACTAACAATAGAATATCTTACACCAAATAGAGAATATAACTAAAAAATATATCAAACAAAATATTAATAAAACACAAAGCTAATATTTACATTATTTGTTTTAGTGCACTATGCCAAACTACCTTTTTTTTTGTTTTCTCACCCGGTGTCCGGAGCCCACATTGGAGCTCCGACTAAATTCGAATTGCGCTCTGCAGGGCCCATTCGGGTGTGGCGCTCCCAACAGAATTTTCTCCATACCCAGGACTCGAACCCAAAACCTTAAGGGTGAAACACTCTCACCAGTACATCACAACCCATGTTGGTTGCCAAACGACCCTTTAGGAACATGTACAACTTCTTCGTAGAACTTATATATTTCTTACCCAATAGTTTATTTAGTAACTTAAGTTTAAAATAATGCCAATTTGTAGCCAGATTTATATTCAGTCAACGAAATAATATGGACCAAAATGTTTCTTTATTTTAATTCTACAAAAACTAGAATTAACTAATTAATAAATAATATATAATGTGTTTATGTTCTTGGAGATCTTAATTCAAACGACGTAGAATCTGTTTCTTAGATCAATTTCAGAAACTATAAGAAAGTATTACAACTTGTAATTCATAAATACATTTTTAAATGATTGAATTTTCTTTAGTACGAAGTCATCTTTATTAGAAAGTGTTTCGTTCTATGTGAAATTTTTCAACGTAAATTCAAATTTAGTTTAGCCTCAATACAAATATCGAATACCAAATAAAAAAATTTAAAGACATTGTATTATCCGTTAGATCGTTAGAAGGAAACTGTTGTCCAAAACATGTTCCACCGTAAGGCAGAAATATTACATCAGAGTTTTGGATATGAACAATTAGTAGTTGAAGGTTGAGATTGTTCCTAATAGTCAAAACACTTGAATATTGACATGATATATTAATATTCTTTCAATTTGTTTTTACTTGTTTATTATATTAAATGTTTTTTTACTTATTTTATTAAATTTAGAGATTACTATTTATCTTCTCTAATTTATTTGCCATTAAGTTATCATTTCTCAAACTTATAATTGAAGTAGCAATAGTCAAAATTAAAATTCCAAAATACAGCAAATACAAGAAGTTTGATAAAATAATATTTTACTAATATTTCTTAAAAAGAGTGCAAAATATAAACAATGGAACGAATGTACTATCATTAATACTAGGAAAAATAAAATTTATACGATCATTTCATCAAAAAAAAATTTAATCAACTTAAAATAGCATACTTACATTATGTCTCACTACTCACTAGTATGTCATAATTAAATTAATTATCGTGTGTTATGAAATGAGATGAACAATAAAAGAATAAATTCATAAATTTGCAAATACATTTTGCTGCTGATTACGCATTCATGATGTCAATACTGATTGGCTGATAAGTGATAAGTGGAAAATAAATCTTTGAAACATAATATGAAACCGGACCGCTGGTCATATTATCGTGTCTATTAAAAATTAATTAATTTTAAAAAATAGATATTATTAATTATTAATTTTCATGATTATTTATATTCAGATATAAATTCAGAATTTAAAGATGACGGAGACATCTTCAGAGGAGAATGCATATTAGCCAAATTGGTATCACGCGATACTGACTCTTGCGATTTGGATAAAATCGATTCAAACTAAAAATTGAATCAAATCAATTTTGATTTGATTTGATTTTACATTTATAAAATCGATAATATTTTTTTTTATTTTGTTCTAAAAAATCAAAAATATAATCGAATCGATAAATATAACTAAAGAAAAAAATTTAATTCCTTTCCTTGATAAATACTCTAAACCAGATAGTCAAGTTAAAGGATAAATAAAAGATATTGACTTGAATTTCTCTGTTCCCCTCCAACCCACATATTGTGTCACGTTATTCATCATTATCCTTCCACACAAGCTGTGCCTTTTTATATTCATCACCTATCCATGATGTTTTAGTTAAAAAAAATAAAATAATATATATATATTTATATTTACTTTCTTTTACTTATATTCATGGGCGGAGCCATTTTAAATAAAGAATGTTCTGATGTATATTCTTTATTTAAAAATTATGTAATATATAAAGATTAAATATTAGTTATTATGAATGTATATTTAATTTTATGTATTCTTAACATAATTTTGGGAATTTTTTTTGTATATTCTTCACCCGATTTACACTTGCTTACACTTGAAAATGCATGCACAAAAGACTTAGGGCATTCAAAGAGGCCGTTGCTCCTTTCAAATGGGAAAGGAGCAAATCTTCATGCTGGAAACGGCCAACTGCACAATTTAAATTTGAAACGTTTTGATCTCCCCAAAATATGGAAAACAAATTATTTCGTATAAGATTGAATCATGATGGCGTGTTTTATATTTATCTTTTGCCTTGAATATCTTTTCTAAATTCATTTTTTAATTAGTGAATTTGTCTGCGATAGGCACGATTCAGAAAAAACTTTATTTTGTAATGGACATATATTAGGATTCAAATTTTAATGTGTGTTATTATTAACACTTCATTTTACATTACTAATTTACTATTATCTAATTTGTCATCATCTAAAGACTTGAGAGTTTTGTATCGTCCATATAGGTTTAACTTGTCATCATCTAGAGATTTTAAGAAATAAATAAATAGGTATTTATATGTGCATGTGTATGATAAATTTAAAATATTGTATTATTGTACATCTATTTTTTATAATTTCCACCTTTTTGCTCCTTTAGTGACTCAAACTTACCATCCTAGAGGTGAAAGTAAGAAGTCTTTACCATTCGAACAACTTCCTCTCGGCTATCATTGTAAATATAATTTGTGTATATACTTCTTTTCTTTCAATATAAAGTTCAATCATATCATAATTATATATATATATAATCTCTAAAATAATTGAACAGGTGATATTTGTTGAAGAAGTAGGAAGTTGACGATTGGAACATGTCAAAGGAACAAGTCCAACGAAGCTGACTGACGTGTCTGCAGCAAGTGTTGATGAAGTAGGAAGCTGACGATTGGAACATGTCCAACGAAGCTGACTGACGAGTTTACAACATTGCTGTAGAATTAGAGTCGCATTAAGATTAGATTACCTATATTAATTAGGATTATATTACGACTAGGATTAGATTATGATTATGATTTTAGTACAACTAGGATTAGGTTGTAACTCAACATTATTTTAATAATAATGCAAATATAAATAATCTAATCCTAGTTGTACTAAAATCATAATCATAATCTAATCCTAGTTGTAATAAAATCCTAATTAATATAAGTAATTTAATCCTAATGCGACTCTAATTCTACAGCAATGCTGTAAACTCGTCATTCAGCTTCGTTGGATATGTTCCTTTGACATGTTCCAATTGTCAGCTTCCTACTTCATCAAAACTTGTTGCAGACAGGTCAGTCATCTTCGTTGGATCTGTTCCTTTGACATTTTCCAATCGTCAACTTCCTTCTTCTTCAACAATATTTTCTCTAAAATAATTGAGCGGGCTACGCATGAGGTGGAGAAGAAGAATTTTTTTCTTTTCCTAACTTGACCAATTTCATAAATATTCTCTTGGTCCTTACTTTCATAATTAATGGTATAAAATGAAACCTCTACGTCTCTCTTTGTAAGACTAATCACTATCCAATAATGATTTAAAGAAATTAAGAGGATTCTTAATGAATGTAAGAGAAATGGGGAGTGAGATTAAGAATATAAATGTTGAATTAATTAATTTTGCAATTCTATCATTGGAAGTTGAAAAATCAATCAAGCAATTAATTTTGGAAAGAGAAAAAGATAAGTTCGTTAGGGTAATGCTAAATTGCCAGAAAATTTGGTCAGAAATTTAAAAAATTTATGATATCTTTTTAATTTTAAAATAAACTGATCTTTTTTTCATTTTTAATTAAAAGGTATTAAAGTTAAAAGGATTAAAATGTTTAAAAACGTAAAATAACATAAGTAAAATATCATTCTAGATAAATTCTGACCAAATTCTCTAGCCAAAAGGATTTTTCCAGTTCGTTAATACATTTCTAGGGTAATAAATTTTCAATAATAGTACAAAAACATGCACATTTCCTTTCATTTTCTCTCATGTCATCTCCAAACTATATCAATTTTGAAGTTTTCCTCATTATACGTAATTAATGTCGCTAAAATCATGTAAATTTTATATATTTCTTCCGCCCATCTTTACTGATTCACTATACTATTTTGGGATGTCCAACAATAGTTATCTAGTTTATAAAATGAATTAATAATTTACCGTGTTGTATCTATTTTACCATTGCTATTGAATACTATTCATTTTTCAATATTTAATTGACTTATATTTAATAAGGGCGATTTGGTAAAATTACTCCTATCATTTACGGCTTTTTAATTCCTATGTCAAGTTAATAATGGACAACTATTATTAGACAAAAGAAGTATAAGCATTTATGGAAAAAAAAAGAAGAGCTTGTACATTGCTTTCCAATTGATCAATTTAATTCTTTCACAATCGATCTTGTCATTCCTTTATTATATTAAGCATGTTGTGATTAGTTATCAAAATTAAATTTGCATTTCTTGAATATTGAAGTGACGTTCTCATGAAAAAGACTTCAGAAAAATGATTGATTAAAAAGTCATGAAAGCAAATATCCGACAAATTCATAATCAAGCATGCATGAAAAAAAACGATCCTTAGAGTTTAGAATCATTGAAAAAACTATATCATAAAACAATAAGGAGCTTTTCTCAAATTAATATGAAAGGACCCTGGGTAGAGTCCAATTACCTTTCGAAGACCTTGAAAAGCCTAACCAAGAAATATCTTAGACTAAACTTATGTCTTGTGATTTTGACTTGCAAATGTTTTTTTGCCTTGTAATAAAGGCAGTGAAATTAACACTCAAGTTAGATTCGAACTCAAGTTTCGCGAGTAGATCCTCTAGCAGTCTAGCTTGTACCAGCGGCACAATGACACTCATATGCAGGGGGGTAGCTAGAGCTATCCCGGGGTGTCCAACTGGACACCCTTCGTCGGAAAATACGTTGTATAAATATGTCAAATTCTACATTTAAAGGATATATATATTTAAAGTTGGACACCCTTGACAAAAGTTATGCCTTTGGCGTAGTGGTAATAAGTGTCCATTTGAGTGAAGGAGTTTTGGGTTTGAGCCCCAAATAGCACAATATTTTATTATTATTATTTTGATAGCCACAAACCATTATTATTGGACACCCTTAATTAAATTTCTGGTTCCGCCACTGCTCATATGCTTTTCATGGTGCACTGTTAAATATATCCTAATTTATGTCAATTTTCAAGAAAGAAATACATATATATACATGATTTTTCCGAAACTAATGGGTGCACTACACCCCATCTAGAGAGGTGGGTCCAACTCTGCTGGTAAGACATATTCGATTTTAGGAAAGAAATTAAAGATGAACTCCAAAATAGGGGAACTCGTGTGAATCATGACCTAATACTTAACCCTAAAATCTAGTTTACACTAATAGCTAATTAGTAATAGAGAAATTTAAAAACAGCCAAGACTAGAATTATAATTAGGCTCATCACTTATAATTTGTTTAATTACGATTTGTGGTTACATGTTAGAAGGAGGAGAGTTGCGAGCTAGATTGAGAAAGGGAGGAGAGAGGAAGTGTCACACCCCTATTTTCCCCCAAACGAAGTGTTTGAAAAATAGAGTTTCTCCAATTAAAGTGACGTTTCGAAAAGGGATTATTTTATTTTAGAGTCGCCACTTGGAATTGAGTTTTGGTGTTCCAAGTCACCTAATTTTTACCCCTAATCAAAAGGAAGTTGACTCTAATTTTTAATGGTCTGCGAACTAGAAATCTGGATAAGAAATTCTATTGACCAAGGGGAAGGTATAAGGCACCCCTCGAGTCCCGTGGTTCTAGCACGGTCGCATCATTGACTTATATCCTGGCCTGACTTAGCTTTTGGATATAGTTCTTATTAGCTATACATTTACCTATATCCTACCCTCTCTGATTTATTATAACTGTCTTATTTAGATTTTTTTAAATCCGAGAAATTTTAAAATTGTCGTTTTAGTGGGAGTAGATATTTGAATTATAATAGGAGGTAAACTTCTATGGGATTTAGGATTAATTTTAGAAAAAGAAAATGTTAAAGAGGTTAAGACCAATTTCTTGGAAATTTCTTTTATTTTTTATTCTATTTCTTGCACGTTATTTTTTGTAGTTTTTATTTTTATATTTTTTATTTTTTTTAACATTCTGTTTCTTCTTCTTCTTACCGTTATTTTTTTTTTGTTTTTTTCTAACAAAAGGTTTCTCTTCTTTTTGCATTTAAATAGTTTTTTGTTAAGTTTTGTTTCCCCCTTTTTTATTTTACCTTTTCTTTATTTATTTTTTATTATTATTACTTTTTATCACTTTTCATCTTTTGTTTCTTCTGTTTTTGCTTTTTATAATACATATTTATTTATTTTATTTTTTTATTCTTACTTTCTTTTTAATGATCTATTCCTCTTATTTTTTTTTATTATCTTCATCTTTCTATTCTGCACTATTTTCTTTTATTATTATATTTTGCTCTGCTCACGTTTTCTTTTTAATTCTATATATTATTTTTTAATTAATTTTTCCTTTAAACTAATTGAGAGAAAAATAATATACGTAGTGATATAATAATTTTTCTTCACCAAATGATGATAGTGTGAAATTACTAATAAAAGAACTATCTCACGTTGATGAATTAATGACTCACTCAAATGAACTAATGTTCATCTCCTCCATTTTTAATATTTCGGATACGATAAAAAATATTCTAATAATTAATTGTCTCCATAAGTATGACAATATTATTTATTTATTAAACTCCAGAAACTCTAAATGATAACTAATACAGAATCTCTAACCAATTTACATGTAATTAAATTAAAGTCATAAACGAAGTTGTCAATTTGTACCATCAAATAAATGTACATAAACATGTTGGAATAAAACTAGGAGTAAACAACAACCATCTTTGGATCAAATTAGTTGATTAATTTAACGCCAGGTGTAAAAATAATTCGATGAGCAAATTTAAACAGTAGCAATTCATGCAATCAACAATATGATATGCGTCATAAAATAGTGGCATATAACAATACATGTAATTTTAAGGACTTCATAACATCATAATCGAATTCAGAACAATTATTTCATTGAACTATATAAGGAATTAGAATTACCTTTTCGTAAAATTTAATTCCAACAAAAGAAACCGCTATAATCTATTGATTTCCAAAGTTAATTATAATTAACTTTAAGGAGCGACGAACTTGAATCCACGAACAAAAATCTTTCTGACTTAAAGTGTATTGCTTTTTTTTTGTGTGTGCACTCTTCTTCCGTATCTTTTATGATTATGATGGTGGTATATATATAGGAAACGTTTTCTTTCTTAGATACGTGGGGGTGTACGTCTTTTTTTTGGGTTTTTTTAATTTAATTTTAGTCGTGTATGTATAGGGGTCTGTTAGTTGCTGATAGTTTTTGTGGGAATATAGTAGTATAGGGGCGAGTATATGGGAGTGGTGGGGTATGGGAGGTTAGATTATTTAGGTTATCTTTACTTTTAGTTTTATTTTAATTTTAAGAGAATAATAATTAACTATATAAAAAACTAATTAGAAAAAGTCAAATAGCTAAAAAAATAAATAATTAAATAAATACTAGCTTATTTATAAAACTTAATTTTAAAAATAATATAGATTTTTTTTTTTGTAATCTTTCATTCTTTTTTAAACAATTGAAAATAAAACTTACCTTAAAAAAAAGTGATTCTATTTCTGTTGTTTTCAAATCTTTTAAAAATAAGCTTAATAAAATAAGATAAAAGTCAAAATATTTAATTTATATTTATAAAAATATTTCAGCTCTAAAAATGGTATAAAATTTTAGATTCGGTCAAAAATTACGTGTCTACAGTTTACCCCTCTTTGACTGGAAACACGAAGAGTTTTTAGACAAAGAAGTAGACAATGTGACAAATTTTAACCGGACTCTTATTCGAAAAGAAAAATATGCGACCGAGTCCTAGTTTTGGACAGCTTACATATCCCGGGTTATAAGGGAATCATGTCATATGTAGTTCAAGTAGATGAGATAATGAGTTAGAAGTTGAGTGAGGTTCTATCGAGGCTTCAGTTCGCGGCTCCTATTATTACACCAATAGGATGAGCTCTAGCCACTTCAATTGAACATGAGTTTGAGAGTTGACTCCCTCCTAGATAAGATCCTGAACTTGAAATATGGATTGACCCCATTCTATCACTAGATTCCTGAAAAACAAACAAAAATAATAACACAAAATTTTGCCCCAGTTTAATATAAGAAAATTTTGTGAGAGAAATAAAAGATGGTGCTTAGCTTTGAATCGAGATTTTGAACAATTCGAGCTTTGTCGTGATGTACTCTTTAGAGGGCTTATGCGTGTTTACACCAACTCCATTCTTCATGATGAACCGGTTAGATAAAATTATGTTAGTCTAGTCCTATTATCCAGAAGGGTCCTTGCTATACTACGTCCCATTATTCAGGAGGGTCCTTGCTACACTACGTCCTATTATTCAGGAGGGTCCTTGCTATACTACGTCCCATTGTTCATGAGGGTCCTTGTTATACTACGTCTCATTATTCATGAGGGTCCTTGCTACACTACGTCCCATTATTTAGGAGGGTCCTTGCTATACTACGTCCCTTTGTTCAAGAGGGTCCTTGCTATACTACGTCCCATTATTCATGAGGGTCCTTGCTATATTACGTCCCATTATTCAGGAGGGTCCTTGCTATACTACGTCCCATTATTCAGGAGGGTCCTTGCTATACTACGTCCCATTGTTCATGAGGGTCCTTGCTATACTACGTCTCATTATTCAGGAGGGTCCTTGCTACACTACGTTGTTGACACCCAATTTCGACCCTCCCTGATAATAATTAATTTCAGAGCTTCTTAATTTTAAACGATTTAGAATAATTAGTTGTACAAAATTTAAATAGTTTCAAGGTTAGTTTAAATAATTTCAATCGACTTTTATAGCATTTTGAATGATAAATATATTTCATGTAATTATATATATGATTAGTATTTTATAAATATTTGAAAATTATATCAAAAAGATTTTATTTCTTTTAGCTAAGTGTTTTACCAATTTAGTTTAATTTAAATCATAATTACAATTTTTTTTGAATTAATTAGTTCGTGTTTAAATTAATTATTTTATAATTAAGCTAATTATTTTATTTCGTTAAGATTAAAAAGCTCATTAATTAATAATAATTCATCTTATTTGATCTTGACTGAATTCTTCAACTAATTTCAATTCGGTTAAGTTTTAACCTTAACCGGCTATAATTTCGATTGCAATTATAGCCATCAATTCCTTTAAGACCCAACTTTGGGTCATTTGGTCAATTCCAATTCATACCCAGTAGCCCACAACCTCATATTCTTTACCAATTCTCCAACTATACAACAACATACATACAATACCAAAGTGCCCAGCTGACAGTTGCATTTTTCAATTAACTCCCGGCCCACTTCCAATTCCTGCTTGATAAAATGGCACAGCATAACACCCTATAGACTAAATTAGCAAGAAATAACCCACTTTTAATTTTTTAGCAAGAAAAAGACTTTGTTTTATTTATTTGGCATTAAATAGTTATTTTTCTTTTTTTTTAAAATGTATTTTTGTTCTCCTTATTTTTCTCAAACACACGTTCTAAAAAAATATTGTTTTATTATCCCTATTTTATCTCCTTTTTTTTTATCAACACTTTTAAAATAGAGTTCTTCTCTTTTTTGTCTCCTTTTTCTCTTTCCAGAATTCTTTTCATATGTAATTCTCTCCCTAATTTCAATTCTTCTCCTTAATTCAATCTGTTTATGAAAATCAGATATAACAATATGTTATTTCATGGATATTTCTAAAAATCATCTTTATATATAATCTTGTTCTTGTCAAATTAATTGTTGAATTTCATGATTTGTAGAATTGAAGTTCTTTCAATTTTGTTTTTGCGAAAATTTAGGTTATTCAACCTTCTTTTGTTTTCTTTCTAAAATCCTTTTCATATGTATATTTGCTTCTCTTCTAAATTTTCTCTTATTCTCCTTAATTTACTCTGTCTATGCAAATCAGATATAACTGTATGTTTATCGATTGATCCTTCCAATAATTTCTTTTAAAATATAATTATGTAGCATTTCTTGCCCCATTAATTTTGGAAATTCGTGATGTGTGGAACTAAAGTTTTTAAAACTTTTTTGGCGAAAATTCAAGTAATAGTTTTTTGAAATTTTTGTTCTCAATTTCATGGGTAAGAAAGATCTTCGTAAAAAAATCAGAATGTTGATTTTGATGAATACAACCCAATGAATAGCAATGAATTCCAATATCAATTTAAATTAAAGTACACAAGTTTATTATGTGAATACAAATCATTGAATACACGATGAATACGAACTAATGTATACATAGTGCAGTTACCGTATACATAAACAAAATCACATGTACAATTAATGAATAAAATTTATATACGTATCATATTAATCTCATTCTTGTATTCATTATAGTAATACGTATAATTGATGGTATATTCTTATGTATACAATATAAAGTTTATGTACACATGCTACAATTACTGTATACATCAATAAAATTTACATGTCTATTTTTATGAATATTTTTTTGTGTATACATATTTTTTTTATGTATACATTATGTAATTACAACTTTAATTATTGTATAATTTATGCATATTTATTATTAAATTTTCTAATAAAATGCCATTTAATATTATTTGATTAATTATTGTCGATTATGTGATAATTAATACACGTTAGAGCATTAATAATACATTTTCTTACCTTAAAAGTAGTCACAATCTTTTAATAAGTTATTTAAAGAATTTTAAAAAATTCATTCATTAAAAGTTGGTGTAACCTTTTTTTTTAATGGGTTAAATAATAAATATATATATATATATATCACTTCTTAAAAGTAGGAAATGGTTTTCTAATAAACTAATTATTGTTGTTTGGTAAAAAAAAAAATCATAAAATTACAATAAAATATATCTTTATGTTTCTGTAAATTGCGTTACTATTTTTTTAAATAAACGGTTAAATAAAGTTGAGTTTAAAAATTTAAAGAAATTGAAAAGCTAACTTCCTTAATTACAAGAGTTAAAAACAAGGAAGAAAAAATAATCCCACATCTCCTTAATTAATGCGGGTTGGTTGCATATGATAAAAAGAAAAAAACTATAAAAAGTTGGTTTTATTTCTTTTAGGCTAATATGTGCTAATTTTGTTTTAGGCTATTAATTGCTAATTAATATTGGGCTATATATTGCCAATTATATATAATAATTGTATGTCTGTGTCAATTCCTCCTGCTGCTTCCACTCAAATTCTCCAGTCCAAGCTCCTTTAATTTCCCCTCTGACCCGGCCCATTCCTTTCCCAGCTAAAATACCCAGAACTCCAACGTACATCCCAGCAAAACAAAGGCAACGATACACGGCGATTCACGGAAAACCAGCAGCAAGAAAGGCGTGCAGCAATATGCAGTACGATCCTTGTCTTCTTCCCAACGCCCCTGTCCACATTAATATCGCAGCAGGCACGCGTTTCCCCCTTTTTCCCCTTTCGGAATGAGTCAAAATCTCAAGGAAAAGGTGTTTAGCCGGAAGGATGAAAGGTTTTGGAGTTTTGAATTTTGAATCTTGGCCTTTTGAATTCGATTTTTGGCCCCTTTTTTCGGATTTCTGAACCCTTTTCCCTGCTGTATATATATGGTTCATTATTCATTGCAAAGGAGGGGAAAAAAAAAGAGTTGAATTTTTTTTGGAGATTTTAGTTGGAAATTCTTCACTAAGGCAGAAGGAAAAGCTTAAGTTATTAGTTTAAAAACATATAAGAAATACATTCAAAAGCGGGTAGAATTAGTTTGAGCTTGGATTTATCCTTTTAACTCTCGGAAGTTCTCGTGTGGTGGTAGAATAGTCGTCTCCAAAATCGTCACCGTCCCTGTTTCGCTGCACACAATAAGGTAACGCCTCCTCCATTATAATATCTCCCTTATCTCTTATTTCATTTTAAAAGCGATAAATTTTTATGTCGAAAAACCTCACTAAATGACTGGTTCGCTATTAGTGGTTAAGTTGGTGATTTATTAATGTGATGCTCTGCTCTTAATAAATTATTATGATTTGGTTTTGATGTGGAATTAATGTTATGTTCTGTATTAGCATCACTGCTCCTATCCTCCCCTGTTCGAACCCACTCTTGCTATTTTGCTTCTTGTACTCGCCTTAGTGTCTTCGAGTCTGTATCCTCCTATCCTCGTTGTCTCTTAGAATCTAGAGTTTCTCTCATTATTTTTTATGCTATTGTAATGTTGTTATTCTTTTCAAACTAAGGAAAAATCTTGAAAATTTATTGATATGAAATTTGTATGTTATTTTGTTCATTTGTTCGTTAGAGGCAGTAGCCCCTTTTTATTTTTTTTTATTTTTTTTAGAGTATCATGCTTGAACCATTTGTGTATTCATGTTGTTTAACTACTTTTTATTTGTTTCCAAACCCATATTGCCTGCATCTTGCTTTGTCTTAAGCATAAGCCCCTCAATTATTTGTCCATACTCGTCACTCGTTTTTGAAAGGGGCAAGGTCGTAAAGGCAGTTGCTACTTGTTTCGTTTTGAGTTTGGAAATCCATGCTCTTGAAGTGTGAATTTCATTCGGTGTTGCCTCTTGTCGGTTTACCTTCCGAATCAGCCTTGGATTGTTCTTTCTTTCAGCCTTCGTGTCAAAACCAGCTTGTAGTGCTAAGTCTCTGATCTGTTAATCATTTACCATTTTGTTGCTAGGCTAATGCATTAGAAGAGCATTAAAGCATGCCTATCCTTCCTCACATCCTTTCATTTATTTGTAGGTGTTAAAATTCCTTTTTTTTGTTTTTGTATGAAAATTATATGATTTCTATGCCTTACCTTCTAAATATTGCTATGATGATTAGTGTTTGTTAAAGCATTTGGGTTTTTTTTTTTTTAGTATTGCATAGCTTGTTTACTGTTTTGTTTAGTCATAGGAGAGCATGTGATGTTTTTTATCTTTTTATTATTATTATTTTTTATTTTGTTTCCATTTGTTTGGCGTCACTGTTTGTTTTTAAAAGAGAGGGAAATATTAGTTTATTCATATTTGTCATTGTGTCAAACTAATGTGTTTTTATTTTATTTTATTTTTACTTTTTTTTCTTCCTTGAATAAAAAATGCGGTAGCATATCAATTTTAGAATGCAGTAGTGTATAAATATTAAACTATGGTGGTATGTAAAATATAAAAATACGGCAGTAAACAAATAATAGAATATGGTTGTGTATAAATTTAAGGACACGGTAGTATATAAATTCATAATAGAGTAGTATATAAATTTAGAATATGGTAGTATAATAAATAATAAAATATGATAGTATATAAATATTAGAGCACGGTAGTATATAAATTTAAAATATGATAGTTTAATAAACAATAAAATACGGTAGCATATATATATATTTTTTTAGAATATGGGAGTATAATAAATATTAAAATATGGTAGTCTTATAATACGGTAGTATATGGATTTTAGAATATAGTAGTGTAATATATGGTAGTGTAGTAAATATTAGAATATAATAAATTTTCTTATATTATTCATAACTCTTACTTATTGATTCTCATTTTCGTGTTTGCATGTGAAATTTGTCCGGGTCCTCACAGACTCTATCCTCGCATTTTCCTTTGGGCCACGGAGGCCCATATCCCCTTTTATCCGAGTCAGCTAGATAGTAAAATCGACGAACAGGTCTCGAAATTGAAAGAAAAGCGGAGCAAATCGGGAGTTGAAAAAGATTGGGCCAAAGCCTACCTTTATTTATTCGGAATTGTATTTTGTTATTATTGGGCCTAAGCCCTTGCCATTTTACTTACTATTACTTGTTAGTTCCTAGGACAGGTGGAGAAATTGGGCTTAAGGTCCAAAAGAAAAATATTTATTTCATGCTAGACTAGGACAGGTGCAGGTGACTCAAATGGGCCAAAGGCCCAAAACGAAAATGGGCCCAAATACTGGTCCAGGCGAACAGAAACCAAATTTGGGTCCAACCTTCTTTCCCTCTTTACTTTACTAAGTTTGTTTGGCTTGCTAGTATTTGTTGTTAATCTTAGGGTCGAAAAGTTCAAATCCCCGAAAGACGCCTATTTTGACTTAATAATTTAACTGAATCAATCATTGCTTAACAAGACTTAAAAGAACAATTTTTTTCAAAATTAGCTAACTTAGATAATATTTAAGTACTTCCCTTTTCTCCTTTAAAATAGTTCTAACTATAAAACAACTCAAATTTTGCAATTTAAATTAAGTTAAATTATTTTAGCCAAATAATTAATTGTTGGACAACCGCATTAGAGGATATTCTAGGTGTTTTAAAAACCTTCCTAGAATATTAATAGGAACCTCGAACCCCCTTAATAGTTTTCAATAGATTTACTGTTTTAGTCGTTTGAAAACAATAGTTTTCTTGATTTTTCTTAAAATTAAGTGGCGACTCTTAAACCAGTCTTAAAATATATTTTCTAAATAAAACATACGTCCCATTATTCAGGAGGGTCCTTGCTATACTACGTCCCATTGTTTAAGAGGGTCCTTGCTATACTACGTCCCATTATTCAGGAGAGTTCTTGCTATACTATGTCTCATTATTCATGAGGGTCTTTGCTATACTACGTCCCATTATTGAGGAAGGTCCTTGCTATACTACATTCCATTATTCAGGAGGGTCCTTGCTACACTATGTTTCATAGACTAATAAGACAAACAAACACTTACCCAATATGGACTATAATTCGTGTGCAATGTTGCCATTTAGCTCTTCGTAGACTAAATTGAGCATCTAGGTTTTTGGATCTTTGATATCGAAATAACTTGTGCCCCTGCTTCAACAAAGAAAATTTGTGAGTTTAAAAACGTGGTGGTTGGTTTGTGGTTCTGCCTTTTGACGAGGATTGCTCAAGTACTCATCGTGTTTTACTTTTTTCCGAACACCCAGTGCTCGTTATTGATTGATTGTATTTTCACCCAAATTTGCTCATTTTGAGGGACTTAAATCCAATATCTGCCTTTATGTCATGACACTCATTGTTTACCCTTCATTAAATCATGGACTTCTTCTGAATCCAAAACTTGCTGACAGATGGTTACTCATTGGCCTGATGCTTTGCATTGTACAAATTTAGAGTTGGTAACAAGTCTTGAAATCCTTTCTTACTTTCTGGACATAAACTCGACTCAAGGACATATGAAACAAAACGATGAAAAGTGGAAGAAAAATATATACTACACGAGAATAGCAGAAAATGATTCGATGAAGACTCTCTTTTAGAAAGAGGAAGAAAGAAAAACTTATCTGAGTGTGGTAGCCGACTCTATTGATCATGACATGCAATTTGAATTGATTACCTGATTTGTCCATCCAATCTATTCATCAACCATTTTTGATCATCTAATCTTGATGTGGAGTTCCAACTATTTGACGAAGTCATAACTAATTTCAAACTCTTATTCGCCTTATGATGTCCACGAGGGTTTTTGCCACTAAAACTCGTTCACTTTGAATCATTCAACTCACATTCGCCTCATGGTGCCCGTTAGAGTTTTCACCAATAAAACTCTCTCATTTTATTTCTCTCAACTCACATTCGCCTTATGATGCCCAGTTAGGGTTTTCACCAATAAAACTCTCTCATTTTTTTATTTTATTTTTTCTTATTTTCACAACTCACTTTCGCCTTATGATGCCGAGTTAGGGTTTTCACTAATAAGACTCTCATTTTTGTTTCTCTCAACTCACATTCGCCTTATAATGCCCAGTTAGTGTTTTCACCAATAAGACTCTCTCATAGTTTCATCATTTGTACCCTTAACATACTTACTCTTGGCATTTCAAAGGTTGATCCAAAGGTCTTTCTTTGATTGAAACACAACTTTTATACAAGGTTAGAAAGAAATGACAAGATGAAGGCTCAAATACGACTTTAAATGATGGGATTGACTTTAGCTTTGGGATAGAAAAGAAAAAAAATAATAGATAAAAATAATAAAATAAAATAAATGACTTTTGCCCCAGTTTTTTACAAATATGAAATTTTGGATTTTTTATTTGGTTAGACCGAATCCCATACTAGGGTTGCCTACGTATCTTATCGAAACAAGAATCAGGTCAAACTTAGTTCGTATTGATTGATTTTTTTTTATTTCTTATTTATTTATATGAAAGAGCCAAGGAAGCAGAAGAACCACGGAAGGAAATTAAATCCAAACAAGGGTAACAACATATGAATTAATACTTAGACACAGAACCAAAAATTTCCATTACATCAACCTTTGAAATGTCAAGTCCAAACATAAGGGTTTCTAATACCGAAAAATCACATCATATATAATATCTCTTCACAGCATCAGCATTGATGACCATTTCTATCATTTTGCCTTCTATATCTGCTATATAAAGAGCACTATTGGATAATACCTTCTTTACAATGAATGGTCCTTTCCAATTTGGAGAAAATTTGCCTTTGACTTCGGTCTGGTGTGGCAGAATACGTCTCAACACCAATTGACCCTCTTCGAAACGTCTGGGACGCACTCTTTTATTGTATGCTCGTGCCATTCTTTTCTGGTACAATTGTCCACGGCATACTGATGTCAATCGCTTCTCATCAATCAAACTTAATTGGTCCAAGCGTGTTCTGATCCACTCATCATCATTAATTTCAGCCTCTACAACAATCCGCAGGGATGGAATCTCAACCTCTGCTGGTATAACCGCCTCAGTCCCATATACCAGCGAATAGGGGGTGGCACCCACTGACGTACGAACTGTAGTGCGATAACCCAACAAAGCAAAGGGCAACTTTTTATGCCATTGTCGAGAACTTTCTACAGCCCTATTTGCTTTTGGGCGATAAAGAGTCGAATTTCGATGTTCAATCTTAAATTGACGGCAAACCTCTTGCATTAAACGACTGTTGAGATTTGCAGCAGTATCGGTAATAATTGCCTTTGGAATACCAAATCGACAGATGATGTTGAAATGAATAAAATCCATCACGACCTTCTTGGTCACTGACTTGAAAGTTACTGCTTCCACCCACTTTATAAAGTAATTAATGGCCACCAGGATGAACCTATGACCATTCGACGCTTTTGGTTCTATTGGTCCAATCACATCCATTCCCCATGCCGCGAAAGGCCATGGAGCAGACATCGCATGCAACTCGGAGGGAGGAGAACGTATCAAATCACCGTGTATTTGACATTCATGAAACTTACGAACAAATCGTATAGAATCCCGCTCCATGGTGAGCCAATAATAACCTGCTCGAAGTATCTTTTTTGCCAGAATATATCCATTCATATGAGGTCCACAAACTCCCGAGTGTACTTCACTCATGATTGTTGAAGCCTCTTTAGCATTTACACATCTTAGAAGACCTAAATCAGCTGTTTTCTTGTACAATATGCCTCCGCTTAAGAAAAAACCGCTAGCTAGTCGCCGAATAGTTTTTTTTTATTACTAGTGGCATTAGTAGGACATTCTCCGGACTGAAGATATGTTTTAATATCATGGAACCAAGGTTTACCGTCAAATTCTTCCTCCACCATGTTGCAATAGGCATGATGATCACGAATCTGTATGTACAAAGGGTCGATATGAGCTTCGTCAGGATGTTGGAGCATCGAAGATAAAGTTGCCAATGCATCAACAATCTCATTATGGACTCTAGGAATGTGTCTAAACTTTATTGACACAAACCGTCGACAAAGATCTTGTAAACAATGTTGATATGGTATGAGCTTTAGGTCACGAGTCTCCCATTCTCCTTGAATTTGATGGACCAGTAAATCTGAGTCTCCTAGCACTAACAACTCTTGGATGCCCATGTCAGCAGCTAACCTCGAACCCAAGATGCAAGCCTCATACTCTGACATATTATTGGTACAATAGAATCTAAGTTGGGCTGTTATAGGGAAATAATCCCCTGATTCAGACATAAGAACTGCTCTTATCCCATCTCTCTTCTTGTTAGCAGCACCGTCGAACAACAACTTCCATCCTTGATCCTTATTATGAATAACTTCATCGATACATGATACATCTTCTTCTGGGAAGTAGGTCTTAAGTGGTTCATATTCATCATCAATAGGGTTCTCTGCCAAATGATCTGCCAATGCTTGAGCCTTCATTGCGATCCGCGTCACATAGATAATATCAAACTCTGTGAGTAATATTTGCCATTTCGCAAGCCTACCCGTGGGCATGGGCTTTTGAAAAATGTATTTTAACGGATCCATACGAGAAATGAGATAAGTAGTATAAGATGAAAGATAGTGCTTCAACTTCTGTGATACCTAGGTTAGGACACAACACGTTCTTTCGAGCAGGGTGTACTTCGATTCATAAACGGTAAATTTCTTACTGAGGTAATAAATAGCCTGCTCTTTCTTCCAGTGCCATCTTGCTGACCCAATACACATCCAAAAGAATTATCCAGTACTGACATATATAGTATCAATGGTCTGCCCGGCTCGGGATGAACCAACACAGGGGGATTCGATAAGTAATTCTTAATCCTTTCAAAAGCCTCTCGACATTCTTCGGTCCATTCGACTGTGGCATTCTTTTTTAACAACTTAAAAATGGGCTCGCAAGTTGTTGTGAGTTGAGCAATGAATCTACTTATGTAGTTTAACCTTCCTAGAAGGCTCATAACCTCAGTTTTATTTTTGGAGGTGGCAGTTCCTGAATGACTTTTATTTTTGAAGGATCTAACTCAATACCTCGTCGACTGACTATAAACCCCAAAAGCTTTCCTGACGGTACTCCAAATACACATTTTGCAGGATTAAGCTTGAGATTATACCTGCGAAGCCTTTCGAAGAATCTTCTTAAGTCTTGCACATGATTTGACTGCTTTTTTTTTTTAATGATCACATCATCCACATAAACTTTGATTTCTTTATGCATCATATCATGAAACATGGTTGTCATTGCCCTCATATAAGTTGCACCCGTATTTTTTAACCCAAAAGGCATAACCCGATAACAATATGTACCCCATGGAGTGATAAAAAATGTTTTTTCTGGATCTTCATCATCCATAATAATCTGATGGTAACTCGCATAGCATTCCACAAAAGATGCAATATCATGTTTAGCACAATTATCCAACAAAATATGAATCTTGGGCAAATGAAAATCATCTTTTGGACTCGCTTTGTTCAAATCACGATAATCAACACACATTTAAACTTTGTCGTATTTCTTAGGGACAAGTACGATATTGACTAACCAAGAAGGATATTGAGCGACTCGTGACTTTGGCCTCAAATTGTTTTGTGATTTCCTCTTTAATTATTACACTCATGTCAGTTTTAAGTTTTCTCAACTTTTGCTTTACTGGAGGGAACTTAGGATCAATCGGAAACTTATGAACCACTATGTCAGTGCTTAATCCAGGCATGTCATCATAAGATGACGCAAAAACATCCTTGTAATCAAATAGAGCCTGGATTATATCCTCCTTTTGATGTCGAGCATGTACGCTTATCTTAGTCTCTTTAATATTTTCATGATCCCCTAAATTTATTGTCTTAATTTCACTCATCTTTGGGTTTGATTTATTCTCAGAATATTTGAAATACCTGCTTACTTCTTCAAATATTTCGTCTTCATCATATTCGATTTCTTGACTTATTATTTCAGGATTAGGTCGAAGATTAGATTGGATTTTAAGATCCGGTGAAAAATTCTGCATACATGTCATATCACTTAAATCGGCATAGTAAGAACTGTATAGAAGAAAACAAAATAAATATATTAGACTAAAATAAAAACACAATTACATCCTATTGAAAAGGAAAATAGAGAGTTTGAAATAAAACGACGAGACAAAATCCGAATTACAACCCTTGAATAAATCGGATGACAAAAAGAAAAAATAAGACAGACTACCAAGACTCATTCTTAATGGGGAGAGGAGTGGCCTCGCAATTGTTCAGCTGGACATCAGGACCAATGAATTGCACATCTCTGTCGCTAGTGCCTTCTCCGAGATCAATCATATCAACCTCGACAAATAAATCTTGAAAATAGTTGATCAATTCTTCGTGAACCTTCAGCATTGGCTCTGGGCGTGGTGACTCAGAAGATTCTGTTGTGCGGGCTTTGAGGAAAGATTTGTATATGGGTGGTATAGGCTTGGTAAGTGACCATACATCTCTCTTCTGCTTTTGGGCCTTCATTTTGTCCTCGACTCTAGGCTTGTATCCTAAGCCAAAAGTACCAAGACTCTTTCGTGGACTCACCGGATAAGCTCTCCCTTGCAAGAAGATCCCCAAGCCTTTACCTGGTTCAAACCCATGCTTCAACATTTCATTTACCATCATCACGGATGCCATGGGTAGTTGTGGTTTTGAAATGAGATTCTCCTCGAGGATGTAGCGACCCTAAAAATAGATAGGTGAAACTAGAGCTTAACGTATGAATTTTTAAAGTTTAACCATAAATTGGAGTTATGAAATTGGAAGTAGTCACTTTTGGAAAAAAGGTTCTGAATCTGGAAATTTGGCTAAGTTCAAAACCTGGAAATTTGGTCAAGTGTGGGAAATCAGTGAGTTTTGGCCAACTTTGAGCAGTCATAACTCCTAGCTCAGGATGATCTAGGAGTAGTTCCAGTTATGTTTGGAAAGCCCTTGGAACGATCTTTCCAACGCCACCGAGTTTGCTCGATTCCGAGTTCGTATGAGCGAGTTATCCCCTTTGAAAGTTGGGCAGTTGGCAAGGAGTCCGTCTGGAAATTTAAGGGGCATTTTCGTAAATATTAATTTTAGTTAAATTAAAAAGTGGGTATATTTTATATTATTTCTAATTTCTATATATGGCATTAAAACTTTTTAAAAAGGTTTGTTTTAATTCATTCTTAAAAAAAAAGGGGTTCTCTCTAGAACACCATTGAAGGCAAAGGTCAAGTTGGAGCTAGGGTTTCGAATTGAAGGTTTCTTATATCAATTTTCGTGGGTTTTCTCAATACCAAGGTATGGTGGCTCTTTATCTAAAGCTAGTTTTCGTTTTAGAACCAATTTCAAAGGGTTTTCAAATTCTCAAAAGTTATGAAAAACTTCTATTTCTTACTCTACTCGAGGGTTCTTGCATTAAATGGTTTTAAATGATGGATTGTGATATTGTTGATATTAAATTGATGTTTTCAAGTGAAAAATCTCATGAACCCTTGATTTCACAAATTTCTATATTTGACTTACGAAATGGGTTTGTTGATAATGATTGGGTATTGATGAATTTATGCTGAGAATAGATTGTATTGTTGATGTTTATGATTTTCTATATCTATTGATTAATGTTGAGGATGGCTTTGGAGGATGGTAAGTTGATTTAATCTCATATTATTGACATAATTGTTCTTGCTTGGTTTGATCCACTTATGGTGGAGGTGTTTAATTATGGATTGTATTATGAATATGGCCTTGAAGGCATTATCTATTGAATTAAAGTGTTATCAAGTTATGAAGTGTTATAGTACTATGTGAAGGTATTCTTATGGTTATAAGGTGATCTTGTACAAAGTGTTATTGTAGTGTAATTAAAAGTATGTTCTCTTTAAATGTCCATATGTGACGATTGTTGTTGGTAGGTTGAATCCACCTCTGGTGGAAGTGTTATATCTTGTTCTTGTGGGGTATTATTGTGAATTGTAGCCATGAAGGCATTGGGGAAGTTGTTGCATAATGTTGGACTATTATATTATTGTGAATTGAGGCCATGAAGGGCATTATATGAGTGTTATTGTATTGTTATATTATTATATATAAATGAGGCTATATGTAAAGTCCTATATGAAGCTATATGTAAAGTTTTATTTGAAGCTTTATGTGTGAAGGTATGATGTGAATGAGTTTATGTGATCTTGTGATGATCCTATGTAAAGTGGATAGCATTGTGATTTAAAGTATGATTTTCTCATGATGTATATATGAAATGATGTTGGATTATGAAGTATCCTTAGATGATAATGTTGTGACTTGGTTGGTAGACTAAAGTGTCTCTCCTTGTTACTTAAAGTCTTGAATGCATGAATGTGTGAAGTGGGCTAGAACTAAGAAATGATGCCCTTTCTATAAATGCTAAAAGAGGAATTCTAGGCCAAGACTTGAATCGGCAGAACTAAGAAATGGTGCCTTTTCATAAGTCTAGCTTTCCTAAGTAAATGTATAACCTTGAAGGATGGGCCTTAAGGCGAAGTTCCCTTCTCGAGTGAAATGATAGACTTAGAGATGGATGAAGCCGGAACGGCATGAAAATCCTTATCTAAGAAAGTCAAATGAGCTATCCTTATGAACCTTGATTGGCCACAACTAAGAAATGGGGCCTTTCTTGGGAAGAGATACTATGAGTTGGTTGAACTAGAAAAGGAACCCTCTCTAGTACATATGTGAATGAAAATACTCTATGGGAAACAAGGCTAGCACCGAGTGGATGTGGTTAGGATGGTGGCCCTACTTGAGTATGAGACTAGGGCACAAAGAACTTCCTTGTACATCCCCTAAACCATGTGCCTACATGGGTTGCTTACTAGTTCTACCTTTGGCAAGTAGAACAACCTTCACGGAGTAGGATAGACTCCGGATTCCATGCCTAGCTAGTATGGTCTATGTCGGTTATGCCTATTCCCATCATGTGGGATGTGCACTCTAGTTATTGGATAGGTTCTACAACGTGTAGGTAGTAGTATGGGATGCTATCTACACATGGCACGAGTAGGCTTTGAAAATACTAAAGTGAGTTCCCTAAGTCTAACGAGTATTATGTGAAAGTCCCCTTATGTGCTTGAATGTCTCCTAAATGGTTTCTTAAAGAATGTTGGTCTATTGATGTTATGTTATAAATGAAGTGTCCTTATCTAAGATAATCTTGAGGAACACTTAAGTGTGCTTGAAGAGGTTGTATGGGCGGTCACTTCTTGTCTCACTCAAGTGTGTCTTAAGGTTATATTAGGTAGAGGTCCTACGGTAATGAAATGACGTGTGTTCTTTTAAAGTTAAGCATGGGTTGTATATGAATATATGTTGAGTATGTATATGGTTGGCTATGGTTTTATATGTGAACATTGACTTGTATTATGTCTCTTATACTTGTGAAGTGAAGGTTTTATCAAAATAATATGAAAGCATTTATTCCTTGTAAATGTCCGTTTTGGCATGTTTTTGCATGGTCATCATACTTAGTACTTAATTGTGCTAATTCCATATTTCTCTGTTTTCTACAAGTGTAGGTTCCGGAAAGTGAGCGGGTTCTATAGTAAGCTTGGAACTTGAAGTTCTTCCAAGATCTTGTGGTATGTTCTCATATGTCGAGGACAAGAGTTTTCTATTCTAGTTTTATGATAAGGTTCTTGTAATAGACTTAATAGACTTAATAGACTTCTTTTGATTGTAAAGGGCCGTGTCCCTAGTATGTTTTCCCGTTTATGTCTAAGATGGCTAAGAGACTTAGTATTCCGCTTGTGTACTTTTGAATGATGTTTTAAAAGTGACCTTTGAGTCTTATGGGATTCTATTTAAATAGTTTTTTATTCCGCACTATTTTACATATCTAATGTGATGAATGATAAGGGCTTGTATGAGACCTCCGAGAGGTTGAATACGCATGTTACGACTTTGGGGTGCTCTCGGGTCGTGACAGAGGATATGCTCAACAACCACTACCTCAAAAGCTTAATAAACCAGTGCCTCATTCTCATTATTTGCCTTGATAAAAGGGAGGGAAGAGTCCTTGTAGACTGACAGATCCCCCTCACCATGAACAATCATTTCTTGTCGATCGTATTCAAACTTAACCATTTGATGCAACGTAGAGGGGACTGCCCCAGCCCTATGCACCCATGGTTTTCCCAAAAATAGATTGTAGGATGCATTAATATTCAGCATTTGAAAATTCATGGTGAAATCGACAGGCTCTATATTTAGTATGAGTTCTATCTCCCCAATGGCATCTGTTTTGGACCCATCAAATGCCCTAACACATACATTGTTAGGTCGTACCCTTTCAACATTAACATTCAATTTTTGTAGAGTTGACAATGGACAAATATTTACCCCAGACCCTCCGTCAATTAGAACTCGAGTAACATATGAAAGCTCACACTTTACAGTGATATGGAGGCCTTGGTTATGTCCCGTACCTTCCACTGGTAGTTCATCATCTGAAAAGGTGATGCGGTTTACCTCAAAGATTCTCCCAGCAATCTTCTCTAACTGACTCACTGTAACTTCATTAGGAACATGTGCTTCATTCAGAATTTGCATTACAGCTTTACGATGTTCATCTGAATGTATTAACAATGACAACAAAGAGATTTGGGCTGGAGTTTTCCTTAACTGTTCCACAATTGAGTAGTCTGAGAATTTTATCTTTCTTAAGAACTCCTCTGCCTCCCCTTCCGTGACTGGACTCTTAACTTGCATTTGGTCATTTTTATTTTTCCTTAATTCAGTCGGGGCATAACATCGTCCCGAACGAGTCATTCCTCCTATTTCATATACTTCTTCATTGACTTCTTCCCCGTTGTATGTCATGACGGTAGGCTCATAATTCTAAGGGACAGCCTTAGGGTTAGTCAATGGAAGTTGGGACACTGGTCTAATCATCACAGGTGGAATATAGACTCCTTGCATGATCAAGATAGGCTTGTCTGGCCCTCTTGAAACAACCAATCTTGCCTCTTTCTGACTTGCCCAAACATCTTTAAGTGCTCCTTTTACAGTTAGGATTGGTGCGCTTGATGGGGTCAACTTTTCAGACGTACTTTCCACCCCTGAAGGCATCTTCGTGGTCATCCATCATCTC
This sequence comes from Solanum verrucosum, assembly GCF_900185275.1. NCBI lineage: Eukaryota > Viridiplantae > Streptophyta > Magnoliopsida > Solanales > Solanaceae > Solanum > Solanum verrucosum. Next base: position 2,099,300 of record NW_026019982.1, on the reverse strand, counting down.
TAACATGTTTGTTTCAGTATGTCTGGGAAGTGGATTTTGATTGATGTTCGGTCCATTTGGGCTTTCAACTATAATTCGACGAGTATCGATCAAATCTTGAATTGCCTTTTTCAAGTACCAACATCTTTCTATGTTGTGCCCTGGGGCATCAGAACAATATGTGCAGTGTTGGGAATAATTAAGATTTCTCGGAGGAGGATTCGACATCTTTCTTTCAATAGGACTCAAAACATTTAACGTTCTTAATTTTTGAAACAAGCTAGCATATGATTCTCCAATAGGGGTGAACTCATCCTTAGCTCCATTTCCCTTCTTGTATTCTTTTCTAGGACGAAAAGGAATTCTAGTTGTATTTTGGTGAATTTGTGGGGGTGATGGATGATTTTGAGGAAGTGGTGCACGCCATTGCGGATAAGATGGGGGAACACTTGGTTGTGCGCTAAAAATGGGATATTGAGTATATGGTACTGGATATTGTGGAATTTGGAGAGGAAAGTAGTGTTGTGTATGATTATCTTGGGCATAAGTTCGAGGTGCTGATACAACGGTGGCTACATCTTCCCTTTTTTTCTTCCCTTCAATATTTCCAAAACCATTTTGAAGCGTTTGTGTTGTGGCTTTTAAAGCAGCTTGGCTTACGATCTTTCTAGACTTTATGCCATTTCCCCAACATTGATAACTTCGGCGAATGTCTTCCCGACGGCAGAAAGCAAGTAATGAAAGTAATCAGGTTCTTGGGCTTGGAGAAAAACGTCAATCATCTCTAACTCCTTCATTGATGGTTTAACCCTAGCAACTTGCTCCCTCTATCTAACGGCATATTCACTAAAATTTTCCGTGGTCTTTTTTCTCATGTTAGCAAGTGAGGAGCGGTCTGGCACAATATCAATATTATATTGGAATTGTTGCACAAAACATCGAGCCAAATCATCCCACGTATGCCAGTTGGCTATATCCTGATCTATGAACCATTCAGACGCAATTCCCACTAGGCTTTCCCCAAAATAGGCCGTGAGCAACTCTTTTTTGCCCTCTGCACCTCTCAATTGATTGCAATATCTCTTCAAATGAGCTATGGGGTCTCCGTGACCATCATATTTCTCAAACTTCGGGGTTTTAAAACCAGTAGGCAAATGGACGTGGGGAAACATGCACAAATCACTGAATGAGATGCCTTTGTGGCCCCCTAGTCCTTGCATATCTCTTATACGCTGTTCCAAACTCTTCATTTTCTTAGTCATTTCTTCATGCTCCTCATTCTCTACTGTCTTCTCAATTTTGAAGGGGGAACTATATTGATGAGTCTGGGGATTAGAACTTGGAATTTTATGGGCCTCTTCAGGGGTGTAGCCATGGTCATGAAGAACTTGGAATGAAAGATCATTGTTGGATTTGGGCACCACTGTTGGATTTGAAGTGCTATTAGTCGGCGCAGTTGGCACAAAAAGCGGGTTACTCATCATAGGTGTATTCAAGGGGCGCATTGTAGAAGTTTCAGCGATGTTCGATGCGTTAGTGTAGGGGCCGAATCCAGGTGGATAAATTAGATCATTGGTCGATACTTGGATTGGGAATGGCATATTCTTATTCAGGTATTCCTGAATCGAAGATGGAGGAGCTTGCCCATTCATCCAAGCTTCATACATTTCGGTCATTTGTTGTCGCAACATTTTTACCTCTTCCACAGACACCGATTCTTGTGCAACCATTTGGACGTCGTCATTTTCGGACTGTGTTCCCTCCTTGTGTGTCATCTTCCCTTTCCCTTTTGATCTTGTGTAGTATTGATGAGATACCAGCTCTTTTCACAAACCAAACACCGTAAAACTCTTTTTTATCAAACATGTGAGGGTTTAGTATTTTGCAAACGATAATCACACGTTGTATGTTATGCACCTAAATTATTTATGTTTCTAAAATGAGTTTCGAAAGGCTTTTATGTTTCATCCCGGCTTTAGACGACTTGATTATGTCTCTTAGTCTCATACTTTACTTATTTGAATAACTTTGAAACGCCTTTCGATCGAACCCGTTGAGGGTTGCCTACGTATCATGTTGAAGATGAATCAGATCATTACGTACTTCGTGAAAGATAATAATATATATATATATATATATATATTTATTTATTTATTTTTTGAATAATAAATGTACATGAGTTGACCAAAAGTAAATCATTTTCATTCATTTTCACAATGATTTGAATAAAACATGAGAATAGAAGTAGCTAAGACTAAGATAGACTCAAAATGATTAACGAAAATATAAATCAATAATAGCAACAACTAATAACTAAGAAAAGAAAACAGACTCGGAAAGAAACTTAATCCTCAGATCTCAATCATCCCCAAGACCCTTATAAATCCTTGCCAAGGCCTTTGGTATATGTGGAGCAAGAACACGTGTCTGGCGGCCCAACCTCTCATCATTCTGGTGGAGATAAGCAGCATAAACATCATTGAGTGTATCCCTGAGTTGAAGTACTCAATCTCTGGCTTCATTCATATTGTCATAACAATTTTGTAACCAATGTCGAGTAGTATTGACTTCATGCGTCAAATTCTCCCTCTGTTCTTGGAGCTCTTCAATTTGAAGGTGGAGTGCATCTCGCTCGGCTATCCTTTGACCTCTCTCAACCTCACATTCTTCCTGATATTTACTAAAACGCCTTGCTATTTCCCTTTCCCATTCCATAGAAGCCTTAACTTGATTCTGGTGACTAGACTGTGTGCAGATGAGCTGGACCTTTTCTTTTTTATACTCCTCCTCTTGTTGCTCCATAGCGCCTGTGACAATTCCCAAGTCTTCTTGTAAGGTCAGAATGGTAGAACAATGTTTTCTAACTCTCACTTCAAATATCGCATCACGTTGGGCCAACTCCTCTTTAGCATTCTTCAGGTCATTACTCAGGACATCCAAAGTATATTTATAGCTTCTTCCAACTTCGAGGCGAGCTTGCTTAATCCTAACCTCAATTTCTGCTTCTCGATCTACAAATCCTTTCACCGATCTTTCTGGCAATACCTTAGGAGTGGGTTGATCATGAACCTATTCTAAGTATGCTTGGTCCACTTCACCCTTGGTGCGATCCTCCACCCTATCGTGGGGACTTGAGAGCATGTATCCCCCCCAAATCTTAAATATCTCTGATTTCCTTAAAGGAATCTCGGGATGAAACTCATACATAAATTCTCGCATATCTTCATTAAGTGGTAAAAACTGGTGTCGACCAAGTTGTCGCATAACTCTAAGTGGCATGTAAGGTTGGACACCTCGAAGACCCATTAGGACGATGAATGATCGAAAGGTAGACATGTATATCACCTCGGCTGATGGAAACCAATGATAATTCCACACAATCTTGTCAGCAGTCAGAATATTGAGGTATTTCTTCCAAGCCTCAATACCCTTCGGAAAACTATGATCTTTGATTCTTTTCTCGTGACCCCAATGTAATCATTCCATTCGACTTTGAAGTCCACTACATAAGGGTGATGACGAATGTGCTCAATCATCCATAGTTGTAGTAACATATTGCATCCCTCAAAGTAATCTCCTCCATTCTTGCAAATTGTCAAAGTGCAGTAGATGTCTGCTAGAATCATGGGTACGAGGGTGATATTAGGCTTTTTCTCAAAAGCTGTAATGATTGCAGCTAAATTTATATTGATTTTTCCTCCCTTTTTTGGAAACACCATGATGCCCAAAAGAGCTACTGTGAAGGCATCATAACTGTGTGCTTTCCAGGTCAAACGACATCCGTTATTACGAAGTTTCTTTCCATATAACTCGAACCCGTCCTTTCGCCCATATCTTTTGTACAAAAATTCTAAAAGAACCCATCCGTTATCAAGGCAACCACCTATTTCATTTTCATTTATGAGCAATAACTCTAAAAACCTCCTACCACTGATATGTATTGGTATCATAGGCTCTCCTTCGTGAAGATTTTTACCCCTTCCTATGAATGCGCCTATCTCCTCTAGTGTAGGGATAAGTTCAAAGTCAGAAAAGTGGAATACATTTTTTATTGGATCCCAGAAATGAACTAGTGCTTCTATCAAGTCCAGTCGTGGTTCAACATACAAAAGGCTTGGCAGAAATCCCAAGCGTTTGAACACCACTGCTTTCCCATAATTCATCATATTTTCATACCATGCCTTCAAAAGTGTCGGAGCCTTATCTAATATCATGACGCGAGGTGATTGATCCTCCCTTGGCCTCTTATCTCCCTTTCCATATGGATTCATATTTTCCTATATTATGATAATGACAAATTAGTACTTAATAAAACACATTTTTATTTTTTATAAAATTAAAAATAAAGTAAAAATTATTGTATATAATAGTAAAAACATGATTAGACACTAAGGAAAACATACCATCACATTGTTATTTATTTTTTAAAGAAAAAAAAATCTCCTATTAAATAATCTGAGTAGAGTTGAGAGGAGAAAACAAAATTAGTATAAATTTTTTTTTTTTTTTTTAAGGTTTGATTTTGGAAAAACACCATCATTATGGGAATGTACACGCGGTGGAAAAATTACGTCAATCCATTGAAATGTGTTTTTTAAAATAATTATTATTATAAGAAGAGTGATTGAAAAAAAAAATTAAAAAAAAAACACATAAGAAAAATAAGCACTCAAATCTTGTTGTTGTAGTCTAAACCCCTCTTATTAGATAATCCTGCTAGACTTTTTTAAAAAAAAATAGTATAGTTGGTTTTATTTTATTTTTTCTTAATTTATCTTTACCCTTTTTTAGAAAAAAATAAAAAATGATAGTAATAATAACTAAAAAAAAAAAGAATCTTATATTTATGAAAGAAGTACAAATTTTGACAAAGTAAAGGTGTTTAATAAAAGAAGGACACTAAGACCTTTGTATTTTTAGAATTTTCCTTCTCTTTTTTTAAAATTAATTCATCCAAAGCCGGTCGACATTTTGTATAGCCTTCCTAATAGTGCAACAAGTAGAACAAAAAATGTACATGATGGTCTTAAGTGGGGGTACTTGTCCTAGAAGGACTCGACCCTTGTGTCGAGCCCCATTAGTTTAAAAATATGCATGATGCAGATAAATCGGATTCTATTAGGGATAATCATCGCTGAGACTTATTTTACTAAGTTAGCAACCTAATGGAATGAGTGTCTAGACTGGTCGTAAAGCGAGTGGACTACTCGAGTCGGGAAGGGATAGGTTACCGGTAGCAGGGCTTTCCTACCTCACTATTAGTCCTTCCCATCTTAAGACATGTGTTACTATAGAATCCTTCCCAGGAGCGTTGCCGCATCTTTGGTATCTCATGGCTCGTGAGCATAATCGCATCTCTGAATAAAGTATCGCAGAAGACTCAGATGGGTGCACGAGGAAAGACAGATATATAACAATTCACATAATATCAAAGCGATAAACAAATAGCAAATAACACATTATACTAACAACACAATATCCAAAAAGAATAATAATAAAAATAAAGATCAAAGCCATACGCAAGTCAATATTTTAAAGCTCGAATTCTGGTTATCCCCAGCGGGAGTCGCCATCTGCCACACCCTTATTTTTCCCCAAACGAAGTGTTTGAAAAATAGAGTTTCTCCAATTAAAGTGACGTTTCGAAAAGGGATTATTTTATTTCAGAGTGGCCACTTGGAATTGAGTTTTGGTGTTCCAAGTCACCTAATTTTTACCCCTAATAAAAAGGAAGTTGACTCTAATTTTTAATGGTCTGCGAACTAGAAATCTGGATAAGAAATTCTATTGACCAAGGGGAAGGTATAAGGCACCCCTAGAGTCCCGTGGTTCTAGCACGGTCGCTTCATTAACTTATATCCTAGTCTGACTTAGCTTTTGGATATAGTACTTATTAGCTATACATTTAACTATATCCCACCTTCTCTGATTTATTGAAACTGTCTTATTTAGATTTTTTAAAATCCGAGAAATTTTAATATTGTCGTTTTGGTGGGAGTAGATATTTGAATTATAATAGGAGGTAAACTTCTATGGGATTTATGATTAATTTTAGAAAAAGAAAATGTTAAAGAGGTTAAGACCAATTTCATGGAAATTTCTTTTATTTTTTATTCTATTTCTTGCACGTTATTTTTTTGTAGTTTTTATTTTTATATTTTTATTTTTTTTAACATTCCGTTTCTTCTTCTTCTTTCCGTTATTTTTTCTTTTTTTTTCTAACAAAAGGTTTCTCTTCTTTTTTCATTTAAATAGTTTTTTGTTAAGTTTTGTTTTCCCCTTTTTTATTTTACCTTTTCTTTATTTATTTTTATTATTATTACTTTTTATCACTTTTCATTTTTGTTTCTTCTGTTTTTTGCTTTTTATAATACATGTTTATTAATTTTATTTTTTTATTCTTACTTTCTTTTTAATGATCTATTCCTCTTTTTTTTTTTTATTATCTTCATCTTTCTATTCTGCACCATTTTCTTTTATTATTATATTTTGCTCTGCTCATGTTTTCGTTTTAATTCTATATATTAGTTTTTAGTTAATTTTTCCTACAAACTAATTGAGAGAAAAATAATATACGTAGTGATATAATAATTTTTCTTCACCAAATGATGATAGTGTGAAATTACTAATAAAAGAACTATCTCACGTTGATGAATTAATGACTCACTCAAATAAACTAATGTTCATCTCCTCCATTTTTAATATTCGGATACGATAAAAATTATTCTAATAATTAATTGTCTCCATAAGTATGGCAATATTATTTATTTATTAAACTCCAGAAACTCTAAATGATAACTAATACAGAATCTCTAACCAATTTACATGTAATTAAATTAAAGTCATAAACGAAGTTGTCAATTTGTACCATCAAATAAATATACATAAACATGTTGGAATAAAAGTAGGAGTAAATAACAACCATCTTTGGATCAAATTAGTTGATTAAATTAACGTCAGGTGTAAAAATAATTCGATGAGCAAATTTAAACAGTAGCAATTCATGCAATCAACAATATGATATGCGTCATAAAATAGTGGCATATAACAATACATGTAATTTTAAGGACTTCATAACATCATAATCCAATTCAGAACAATTATTTCATTGAACTATATAAGGAATTAGAATTACCTTTTCGTAAAATTTAATTCCAACAGAAGAAACCGCTATAATCTACTGATTTCCAAAGTTAATTATAATTAACTTTAAGGAGCCACGAACTTGAATCCACGAACAAAAATCTTTCTGACTTAAAGTGTATTGCTTTTTTTTTTGTGTGCACTCTTCTTCCGTATCTTTTATGATTATGATGGTTGTATATATATAGGAAACGTATTCTTTCTTACATACGTGGGGTGTGGGTCTCTTTTTTGGGTTTTTTTAATTTAATTTTAGTTGTGTATGTATAAGGGTCTGTTAGTTGCTGATAAATTTTGTGGGAATATATATAGTAGTATAAGGGCGAGTATATGGGAGTGGTGGGGTATGGGAGGTTAGATTATTTAGGTTATCTTTACTTTTAGTTTTATTTTAATTTTAAGAGAATAATAATTAACTATATAAAAAACTAATTAGAAAAAGTCAAATACCTAAAAAATAAAAATAAATAAATACTTGCTTATTTATAAAAACTTAATTTTAAAAATAATATAGATTTTTTTTTTGTAATCTTTCATTCTTTTTTAAACAATTGAAAATAAAACTTACCTTAAAAAAAAGTGATTCTATTTCTGTTGTTTTCAAATCTTTTAAAAATAAGCTTAATAAAATAAGATAAAAGTCAAAATATTTAATTTATATTTATAAAAATATTTCAGCTCTAAAAATGGTATAAAATTTTAGGTTCGGTCAAAAATTACGTGTCTACAGGAGGCGAGAGAGATATGGGAGAGACACACAATTGATTTGTATAAATGATCAATAACTGCATAACAAATACGAGCAAGTTGTGGTTAGTTATCAACTTTCCTCCAAATTAAATTTGCATTTCTTGAATTTTGAAGTGACGTTCTCATGAAAAACATGTTGGGTTATGAAGGGTGATTAGGACGTCATGCGGAAGCTTACAATTTGCAAATCATATAGTTGATAAATCAGAAAACAAAAACTAATACTAAAAATCAAAATATTATTATATCAAAACTAATATAAAGAAAAATATTGAAACTTTAGAGAGAATAAATCTCCCCATAAACAAGACTCTTAAACGACTACATTGTGGATGTAATTGTTATTGTGTTAGAAGAAACAAACCTATATTTATAGAGTCCTAAAACCTTTCCTACTAGAAAAGAACTAGCTACTCCAAAACCTTTTCTTAAAAGGAAAGAATAAACCAAATATGAAAGAATATTATATTTTCCTTTCAGGAAAAGTAAAAACATTTATGGTAAGGTTTTGTCTTTTCTTTAAGAAAAAATAAATCTTAAATTATGGTAAGAAAATCAGGGCAAAACCCTAACAAATCTCCCATTTTGGTTGAATTTTCTTGACAAAACATGATTTGTCTTCTTCATATGCTTGATAATCTTGTTCTTCACAAAATCTTCATGTATCACTGCTGCTTACCATGATTTAAAAATTGATATGGGTTAAAAAATTAAAGCCCTGTGTTAAAAGTTATAAGCAGGGTTGAAAATGGAGCTCATGCGTTAAAAGTAAGATGTATGAGATAAAAGTAGAGCTCATGTGTTAAAAGTAAGATGCATGAGTTAAAAGTGGAGCTCATGCGTTAAAAGTGAGATGCATGAGTTAAAAGTGGAGCCCCAACATTAAAAATTGTTGGGATTGAAAGTTGGAGCCCATGTATTAAAGCAAAGATAGGTCGAAAATTGATTTTGTTTTTAAGTATGAAGCAGCAGGATATTGTTGAAAATATATTTGAAATTTTTTTCTCCACGTGTAGTAGCAAAAAAAAAATTTCATTATCATCAAATTCGTTGCAAATTGATTTGAAACTACTTGAACCTCTCTTCAATCTTGTTAAACCATTGGATCATTGAATCACGTGCTCTGAAACCACTTGTTGGGTTATGAAGGGTGATTAGGGCATCATGCGGAAGCTTACAATTTGCAAATCATATAGTTGATAAATCAGATAACAAAAACTTATACTAAAAATCAAAATATTATTATATCAAAACTAATATAAAGAAAAACATTAAAACTTTAGAGAGAATAAATCTCCCCATAAAGAAGACTCTTAAATGACTACATTGTGGATGTAATTGTTATTGTTATTGTGTTAGAAGAAACAAACCTATATTTATAGAGTCCTAAAATCTTTTCTTACTAGAAAAAGAGTACTAAAAGGAGAGAATAAACCAAATATGAAAGAATATTATATTTTCCTTTCAGGAAAAGTAAAAACATTTATGGTAATGTTTTGTCTTTTCTTTAAGGAAAAATAAATCTTAAATTATGGTAAGAAAATCAGGGCAAAACCCTAACACTTTTATTGTGAGATGTGACATAAAAAGATCAACAACATAATAAATATATTAACATAGAAATGACGTTCACTGATCACTGTAAAACTCGCATTAGGTCAATTCAAAATTGTTTCTCTACATTTTTTTGTGCTTCAAAAGTTTTTGAATTGTCACGGAGGATCATTGGTATTTATGGTTGTTTTCTGGTAGTGGTGTGCCACAGCAAATGTGTAAAGAGGGAAGTTGGTGTTATGTTATTTTCGCTTTAGGTATACTATTGTATATCAATGTATCGCTCAAGTGTATATTCGATATATATTATACGTATGGTTGTGAAGATGCTCTCTTATACGATTTCTGGCCAACCTACTCAAGCTCCCATAGTTGATAGGGAAGAAGAAGACAACAGAAGAAGAAAGAAGACCAACACTTGAGTTATACAATGGACTATGTTCTTTGTCTGAACCTCCCAGATATTATTTGATATTGGGCTTAATGTGTATTGGGTTGAACAAATTGGATTAAGGTCATTTTCTTATGCAGATATAACATAGCCCAATAACAACTTAAGCATGATTACAAAATAGAGACTTCTAGAATTAATGAGCTATAGATAATTTGTTATAGTTAGTTATATAGTTTCTGTAATTATTTTATAGTCCTTTAGATTTACATACAAGTCCTTATTTATATGCATAAATCTTGTAAGTATTGTAGAAATAAACACACAAAAAATTCCCCAATCTTTCTCTAAATTTTCAATTCTCTCATAGTATCAGAGCAGTAGCTCGATCCTTCAAAATCATTCAACTACAACTCTTCTTTCTTTCTCATCAATCACAAATGTGTGACTCCACCACCTCCACTGCAGTAGTAGTTGTTCAAACGGGCAATGGATCAACCATTGACACTCATCATCCCTATCATTTGCATTTTTCAGATTCACCTGGAATGAATCTGATCACCTATGTATTTGATGGCAGAGGATTCCCAGGATGGAGAAGATTCATTCTCATATCCCTTTCAGCAAAGAAGAAGCTTGGCTTCATGAATGGAGTTTGCAAAGCTTCAGATCTGGCTGCTGATTATGACAAGTGGAGTTGTTGCAACGACATAGTGATGTCTTGGCTCTTGAATTCCTTGTCCAAAGACATTGGTGACAGTGTATCTACTCCAAAACTGCAAAGGAGCTTTAGGACAATTTGGAGCAACGATTTGGCAAGTCAAATAGTGCCAAACTCTACCATCTGCAAAAAGATTTAACAGGTTTAGTACAAGGAAATACTGACATTGCAGGTTATTTCAGAAAACTCAAACGTCTATGGGATGAACTGAATTCATTTAATTTACAAACATATTGTTCTTGTGTCTGCGCATATGAAGGAAAAGGGAAACTTACTAAGTCATTGGCAGATTAAAGGCTTATCCAATTTCTCATGGGTCTCAATGCTCAGGAAAGAGGGAACATCTTAATAATGAACCCTTTACCCACTATTGACAATGCTTATTCTTTGGTTTTACAGGATGAGCATCAAAATGAGGCATATCTTAATCATTTTATTACCTCTTCTGTTGATTCTTTCATGTTTACTCACCAAGGCAAAGGGATTTATAGGTCTGGGACATCTCCTAATAGAGTCGTCCAGCCACCCTAGAAGTTTGAAAATACTTCACAGAAATTTGGGAAACCATTTCAGAAGTTCAAACCTAGGAAAACTAAATATAACCCTAATGTGAGTTGTACTTATTGTGGTAAAACAAGTCATGTACATGATGATTGCCATAGATTGATTGGTTACCCTGATGACTTTCGATTCACCAAAAATAATAACTACTCCACTCAGTTAAGGGCAATGCAGTGGTGACAGGGGAGGAAAATACAAGTATACCTTCTGAACCAATTGGAGATTCAAGGAGCAAATCATATGATACCTTCCTAAGCAAAGAACAATATTCTAATCTGGTACATCAGGTGATCCAAGACATGCAACACATTCAACCCAATTTTTCAGAATCAATCAGTGCTAATGCCATTGCTGGTACAATTCTGAAGTACTCAGGATCATTTTTTCAATTTATAATTCTAGTACTTGGGTCTTTGACTCTGGTGCCTCTGAGCATGTGTTTTAATTCCAACTCTTTTCTATATCTAACTCATTTTCCTATACCTTTAAATATTAGCTTGCCTAACTCTTTCAGGATCATTGTTACTCACACATGAAGTGTCTCTGTTCTGTCCAATTTTATCTTACATAATGTTCTTCTTGTCCCAGATTTTAAATATAACTAATTATCACTTCATAAGTTATCCAATCAACTTTCTTGTAATGTTTTATTCACTTCTAATGCTTGTGTCTTACATGACTTTTTGATGAGGAAGGAACAAGTTTTTGGTGAAGTAAGGGATGGTTTATATCTTCTCAAGCCCTCTAATATGAAATTAGGTCTTAGCAGTGTAATTTCAATTTCAAAAGGAAGAAATTCCAATGTAGTTTCTGTTTCAGTTCTAGATCCCATTGTTCATTCAATTGCTTAGGTCGTTCCTAATGTAGCCTTATGACATATCAGATTAGGGAATTTGCCTTTTTCAGTAATGAAGAACCTTGATTTCATTCATTTTCATTCTGATTCTAACTTCGTTTGTCCTACTTGTCCGAAGGCTAGACAACACAGACTGCCTTTTCTTATCAATACTATCAAATCCACATGCAAGTTTGAATTAGTTCATATCGACACTTGGGGCCCTTTTAATACACCTACTTATGATGGTTTCAATTATCTTTTAACTATAGTTGATGATTTTAGCAGTGAAACTTAGACTTTTCTTTTGAAAACAAAAAGTAATGCTTTTCCTATTTTAAAAGACTTTCTTGCAACGGTGGAAAGACAATTTGGTTTACAAGTTGAAAGGATAAGGTCTGATAATGCACTTGAACTAGGAAGGGGTACCCAAGAAGCAACCTTTTTCAGCTCTCAGGGAATAATTCATGAAAAGTCTTGTGTTGCTACTCCCTAACAAAATGATGTTGTTCAGAGAAAAAATAACCTTTTGGAAGTAGCTAGAGGCTTGTTTTTTCAATCTCAATTGCCTCTTGACTGCCGCATACCTTATTAATATGCTGCCCTCCAAGGTACTCAAAGGCAAAACTCCCAATGAAGTTCTGTTTGACTGTCCACCTACGTATACACATTTTAGATCTTTTGGTTGCTTGTGTTTTGTTTCCACTTTATCCCAAGCCAGGCACAAATTTCAACCAAGAGCAACAACATGTGTGTTTCTTGGATACCCTCCAAGTCAAAAGGGATACAAGGTATTGGATCTTGATAGTAGAAAGGTTTTTGTATCTCGAGATGCCAAATTCCATGAAGATCATTTCCTTTTGCTGAAAGTTCTGCATCCGTCACTAGCCCTAAATTATTCCCCCTACCAATTACATTTCCTAATCCATTATAATCATATCTACCATATACAACTCCTCACCCAGATCTTTCTACCAACCTATTTGCTCTTGATTCAATACCCTCTCACATACCTTCCTCTCTCACTTCATTCTCTATTTCCACTCTTATGCCAGCCATACCTACTAGGAGATCATATAGGATTAGTCACAAACCAGCTAATTTGAAGGATTTTATATGTAACAGTATTCTACTTACTTATGTGATTAATTCACGTTTTGTCCATCCCATCAAACCTAATGTCTTCTCTTTTGCTGCTTTATTTATTCCTAATCAGAATGTTCTCCACTCTATTTCCACCATCTCAGAACCTCACAGCTTTGCTGAGGCATCTAAATATTCAGGCTAGCAAGATGGCATGTGAACAAAATTGGCAGCACTTGATCTTAATCAAACTTGGGAGGTAGTGGAGTTACCACCAGGTAAGAAGGCTTTACCTTATAAGTGGGTATACAAAGTAAAGCACAACTCAGATGGCTCAGTCGAAAGATTAAAGGCACGATTGGTTGTAAGGGGAGATGTACGGAAACAAGGCATTGATTATAGTAAAACATTTTCACCCGCGATGAAAATTACCACAATTAGATGCTTACTCACTATGACAATCAAAAAGGGGTCGAAGGTGTCCCAACTTGATATTAATAATGCTTTCTTACATGGTCAATTGCAAGAAGAGGTGCTTATGCGGTTTCCAGCAGGTTTAATTCCTCTTTCACCTAGACATGTTTGTCTACTTATGAGGTCTCCATATGGTTTGAAACTGTCTTCCCGGCAGTGGTATGAGAGACTTGCTGGTGCTTTGTCCTACAAAGGTTATTCCAACTCTTTGAATGATTATTCCTTATTTTTCAAAGGTACTGCTTCACTTATCTCCATCTTAGCTGTCTATGTCGATGACATTTTAATCACAGGAATTGATCTTTCAGAGATAGATGCTATTACTAATTTTCTTAATACTGAGTTCAAGGTTAAGAATCTAGGTGATATTCATTATCTTTTGGGCATAGAAGTAATCAGGGAATCTCATGGATTCATCATCAGTCAAATGAAGTTTACACATGAACTCTTGGAGGAATATGATTGTTCTGGTTCTACGATTTCCTCCCCCATGGATCCCTATTCAAAGCTCCAAGAGGATGATAGTCCGTTATTAGACAATCTCACTATTTATAGGACTTTAGTTGGCAAACTAAATTACCTCACACATGCACCCCCTGATCTATCATTTGCAGTCCTTTGTCTCAACCAATACATGCAACGGCCTACCATATCTCATCTTTCAGTTGCCTTTCGTGTTTTGAGATACCTTCGTACAGATCCATCTCAGGGTATTCTCTTTTCTTCAGATCCTTCTTTTAATCTTCTTGCTTTCTGTGATGCGGATTGGGCTGCCTGCAAAGATACACGGAGGTCTGTTAGTAGATATTTTATAACATTGGGTGAGACACCTATTTCCTAGAAATCCAAGAAACATGCTTCCATTTCATTGTCTTCTGCCGAAGTAGAATATCGATCTATGCGTAGGGTGACAACAGAAGTTACCTGGTTAGTCCGCTTGCTTGAGGATCTCTCTACTCCACCATCTCTACCGGTCCCAATTCACTCTGATAGCCAGGCAACCATCCATATAGCTCGTAAACCCGTCTTTCACGAACGGAAGAAACATGTGGATCTCGACTGTCATTTTATGAGACAATATTTTCCTCTCCGATCTCATTTCTCTTTCTTTCATTCCATCGAAGCACCAGTTAGCCGATCTATTTACCAAGCCTCTTTCTAGGTCCTCTCACCGGCACATAATGAACAAGTTAGGGGTTATTACTATTCCCTCTAACTTGAGGGGGGAAGTTGGGAATATGCTCTTTTTTACTATTTCTGGCCAACCTACTCAAGCTCCCATAGCTGATAGGAAAGAAGAAGACAACAAAAGAAGAGTGAAGACCAACACTTAAACTATACAAAGGACTATGTTCTTTGTCTGAACCTCCAAGATATTAGTTGATATTAGGTTTAATATGTATTGGGCTGAACATATTGGATTAAGGTCATTTTATTATGCAGATATAACATAGCACAATAACAACATAACGATGATTACAAAATAGAGAATTCTAGAATTAATGAGCTGTAGATAATTTGTTAGAGTTAGTTACATAGTTTCTGTAATTATTTTAGGGATAATCCTCTGAAAAGTACCCCAACTTTGGTCGAATTTGCTATTGCGATACTAAACTCTCATAAGGACCTATTACCAGAGGCGGATCTACTTAGGGGTGTGGGGGTGCCACGCCACCCCCGAACTTCGATGGAAATTCTATATATACATACGTATATGTATATAATATTTATATTTATATAAAGCGTGCCACCCACACAAAAAAATTGGCTTGTGGTGCCACGGTAGGAGGGTAACTTTAGAAGGCTGATGTTGCGGATTCGAATCCCATTTGTACCTATTTTTTTGAGAAAGATGTTTTTTTAAGAAAAAGGAAATTGCTGCACACGTTCTTTTAAGAAAAATTAGAGAACTAAAATTAATTTATATCGAAAAGACGAATAATTTAATCAAATATAAAATTAATTTAATCGATAAGTCTATTTGGCACCCACGGAATCTAAATCCTGGATCCGCCACTGCCTATTACCTCCCTAGACTATTTAATACGACGTATTTTTTACCCCCCGAACTATTTAATAGTGTATTTTAAAGGTATATATGTCCCCACGTGGACACATTACTATTTATAATTTTGCATTATTTTTTATGTCCACGTGGGCAAATATATATGTTTAAAATACAATATTAAATAGCCTATGGAGGAAATAGGTCCTCATGAAAGTTTAGTATCGCATCAGCAAATCCAACCAAAGTTGGGATATTTTTCAGACCCTCATCCCATTATTTTATAGTCCTTTAGATTTACATACAAGTCCTTATTTACATGTATAAATCTTGTAAGTATTGCTGAAATAAACACACACAAAAATCCCCAATCTTTCTCTAAATATTCAATTCTCTCACATATGTCAAATGAATTTGTATTATATACATGACATACATATAATATGTAAGTTATACACACACAAAAGTAACATACGTGGGATTAATATGCTTTAATCTTGAAATTCAATTTAAATCCTCACAAAATTTGTAACAAATCATTCCAAACTTGAGATATAAGTTCCTCAAAAAAATTCCAAGATTTTATAAAACCACTAGTCAATTTACAAATCCAAATTTTAGCTTCAAAACTTCATCAATAATGATTGACTCTAGTTTTTCACGTTTTGTGGTTGAAAAAATTGATAGAGGAGATAAGAAGAAAAGGAGATTCCTTAAATTATTAATTCTAGGTTTTGTTGGAGGTTTGATATATGATATGAAGATTTCATTATTATATTTTCGAAAGTGAAACAATATCATAATATTTTGGGTTAAAAACATAAATGTATGATTTAAGCATCTAAATAACTCTTATCTAACAAAGGAAAATGCCTACTCATCATAGATGCAAATCAGATTCTAACATTAGAATTACTAAAATGCAAAACAAACTCTATGGTTTGTAGTATCGAATCAGAATTTTTGCACAAAATGGAACGCAGTTGCAGTGTAAGTCAAGCAGAGGAGAGAAAGGAAATACCTAATAGATATCCATGGACTTTAGATCCTAGACAGTGGTATCAGTTCCCTTGGAGCTCAATCTGTCAAGAGGCGAAGGTTTAAAGAAAATGATACTCTAGAAGGCACTGATAGAGACAACTACAATTGGTAAGGCTCTGTTTATACTTATCTGAATAAGATCAGCAGATTACGACCTGGAGAAAGCCCTAAAGAAGATAGATATGTACATCAATATAAGGCAATGAATAACCATGTAAAATTAAGCTTCAAGTTGAATAACTGATGGGGATTGGGATTACCTCTCACACAGGAAAGGGACCAATTTTTGAGCTGAGAAGTCTTCGATGGACAAGAATACATGGCGTTAGTGAGAATTTGTAACGTCTTGGTGTACTCTATCCAAGCTCGACAATTTGCTTCTCTAGGTCTGATGAGTAAGGTCTAACTCATATCTCATCACTTGCACATAGATCCTCGATGTAGGTCTACCAATCACCGGATTGTAACGTTGAGGAAGGAGGCTGATGGAGGTCTACGATTGTTGCTGATTTGATGGCTAGAGACAGTAGAGACTTGCATTTAGGAGGGTTGTCTTTCCCTTTTTGTTTGCGGCTTGTTTTATGTTTCCTTTTCTTTGTTTTTTTTTTTATTATCAGATTTTGGACTGCGCGATATTGGCCCTAGTCCCTTTTTCAGTTTTGTTCTTTAGTTCTTATATTAATACTAGATCTAGATATATGACCTCGTGCCAGCACGGGGCCTAATATCCGTTCGTCTTGTATTAATTGATTATTTTTCATTTTGCAGGGTACTGAAGAAATTATAAATAAGAAAATAACTTTACTAATTCAACCCTTAAAAAACTTTGTAAGAATTTACAAACAAATGTGACACTTTCAAAAGGAATTAACAGCAAGGGTAATATAGAAAAATTTTAATTAATGTTTTGTTGATTTAGTAAGATGATCAACTAATATGACACAATTAGTTTTAGAATAATAGTCAGGAACGAAGAGAGTGCCATAGAACTTGAAAAGTTAGCCAATTATTTTATGATTTTAAAAAGATTTTAAGTTGTTAGTACTTTTTATATAATTATAAAAATAATATATATTACTCTCTTTGTTTCAATTTACGTGGCATGTATAGAATTTCAAAAATTAAGCATTTTTTATATGTCTTTTAAACATTTAACGTAATTTTCAGATCATATATGTTACTTCTCCTGTCCCAATTTATGTAGCAATGATAAGATTTTTGTAGAGTCAAGTGATTTTTTGTATGTATTTTATACTTTTTAAATTGTTAGTTATTATGATTTATAAATTGATACCAATAGAATTTCGAGAATCAATTAAATTTTTTATATAACTTTTAAATATTTAAGTTGTTAATTATTATGATTTATAGTGTTATTTATGTTTATACAATTTTTAGATATATAACAAACTAAAAAAAAAGACATAATTTTTCCATATTTGGTAAACAAATAAAGTAATTAGCATTTAAAAAAATGATTTTGCCATAAAAAATAAAATGAAAGAAGTTATGAGGTATAAATAAAGAGAAGGAAATAAAGTTGCTATTCAAAATAAGAAGTGGGGCCTATATTATATGCATTAATTAATAGAGGGAAAGTGGAGAAAAAGAATGGCCCACATGCATGGAAAGAAGGCAAGTTTTTTTTGCGCCGAAAAGTAAAATGTGGAAGGGATTTTATGTCCCAAATATTAAAAGTACAACTGTAAAAAATTGAAGTACAATATTATTGAAGTATCAACATTAGAAAAGTATTGAAAGTTGGACCAAATTATCCTTAGGCTTTCCTAAATATGGCAAAAAACAGTCACGTTAAAAGTTGAAAAACTGTCTCTTCTAAATAAGAGAAAAAAGGGCTATCTTTAATTTATTTATTTTTAAAAAAAATTTAACTTTTCACCTACATAGCAATAGTTTTTTTACAAAAATAAAACAAATAAATAAGAAATAAATCGATACAAATAATACAACAATACACATTCCTATATTAAATAAGATTTCATTCCATATTTTTCTCTTATTTTGTTATTTACCTTCCACAAATCTCTCAATAATTAATCCCTCAATATTTTTATTTCCTTATTTTTCTCCCCTTTTCTAATCTTCTTCTTAAAATACTAAGCAAACTGATTTTCTTTTTCTCTCCACCCTTTTTTTTCTAATCTCTCTCTTCACTCGTCTCTTTCTCTTTTTTTTTTTTTTTTTTACCTCATTTTATTTTCAGAAAAATTTCTTTGTTTTGCTTTAGTTCTCTCCCTTCAATTTTTTTGTTTAAATCCTTTTTTACACCAATGTAGTTGGAACATATAACCAAAAATAAATTTATCATCAGTGTATGTATTTATTTATTTTAATTTATTTGGTATAATTCATTCATTATGGTATAATTGAATTAGATTTATTTGAACATGACACCAAAGTTAAATCATATTATACACCATGTAAATTAATTTAATGATACTAAAAAATTGGTATATACTTGGTTAGATTATGGTATTACGTATTATAAGGTTGTAACATAACTAAAATCAACTTTACCATCAATTATAAATCAATATCTTTTATAGTTCTAAACCAACATATCACCAAAAAATTAGTCATACTATACATCAAAGTATATATATACTATAACATATTGCAACTTTAAATCAACAAATTACCATTATTTTTTAACCAACAAATCCACCAATTATTTTTAGTTGTTATAGTTATTAAAATTTGAACTTGACACAGGTTACACTACATTGTACACCATGTAAATGAATTTGATAATTCTAAAAAATTGGTATATAGTTGATTAGATTATGGTATTATGCATTGCAGGGTTGGAACATATACCTAAAATCAACTTTATCATCAATTATAAATCAATTTCTTTTACTGTTCTAAATCGATATATCGCCAAAAAATTAGTCACACCATCCATCAAAATCAAATCAACAAATTACCAATATTTTAACTATACCATCCATCAAAATATATACACTAAAACATATTACTGTTAATGACCAACATATCACCAATTATTGTACCGGATCAGCTACCAAAGTATATTCGTTAATACATGTCACTATTTAAAATAACATATCATCAATAATTGTACCAAATCGACCACCATCCATCAAATTGAAATCAACAAATTACCAATATTTTAACTATACCATCCATCAAAATATATACAGAAAAACATATTACGTAATTTACGATCAATAACCACCAAATCACCAATTATTATACCAGATTAGCAACCAAAGTATATTCATTAATACACACTATTTAAAATAACATATCGTCAATAATTGTACCAAATTGACCACCAAAGTGGACACAAAAAAAATGTGTTCAAAAAATTTTCCGATAATTTATGGACCACATGATATAAATCATATTTACTATGATAATGCGGATCTTCTTCAAATTAACAGTTGTAATTTTTGGTTTTTAACAAACAATCGGGTTCTTGACATCGATATAACCATCATCAAACGAGCACTCTTTCCGGGAGCATTATCAAAAGCAACTTTCTTACTCATAATCGATTTATTCAAGAAATAAAAAAAAATTGTGTTGTAAGAGATGATTTCCAAAAGAAACAAAGAGAAATATTTTCATGAAGGAGTTTCAAATTTTTTTCTTGAAAACGATGTAAAAAAAGTGAGCAGCAATGCGTTTACCAAAGAAAAAAAGAGTGCATCAATGGTATTTCTTCCGTGTAAGGTTAACAGGAAAGAGAAAATAAGATATTTATTAAAGAAAATGTCTCCAAATATAATTGTGATTGAGATTCTAAAAATTAATTAAAATAAAAGATAAAATATGACACCCTAAAATTTAGTCCACTAACCAATAAAATAGGACATAAAATCGTGTAGATTTTTAATTTATAATAAAACGTCATATTTGTAAATAAAATGTTAATGTTGTAAATAAAAAGACTAAAATAATATTACTTAAATTAAGGTCTTAAATAGTATATTCTTGTACTTTTTCCTAATATTTTTATATATATAGGGGGTCCAATTATTTATATCTATATAAATCTTCCAATTTCAAAAAGCACAAAACATTGAGGAGCTTTTCTCAAACAAATATAGAAGGACCCTGGACTGAGCTCAATCAATTGAAAAGCCTAACCAAGAAATATCTGAAATGAATGTATTAGCTCTCAAAGCCCAACTATGCAATTGAAAAGAGCTACTATGGTAAAATCTTTTCAGGCGCTTAACAATTTTGGGGTGATCTTTACTTTTTGACCCTCAAATTGGTACGCTTTAGTTTTGTCATTTCTCATTTGATGAAGATTTATGGGTCAAAGTACCCAAATTATGATCTAATCTCGCAAGGCAAACATTTAGATCTAATTTCTTTTTTTTTCCAACATAAGTTGTGTACTATTTAATTCGTAGGCATATGTTTGTTTTATTTTAAAATAATATACGATGGGGTTTTAAAGACTTGTCACTTAATTTTTAAAGTGAAAAATGAAGAAAACTATTGTTTCGAAAGATTAAAACAGTAAATCTAATGAAAATATTAAAGCGGTTCGGGGTTCATATTAACATTTGGAGAAGGGTTTAAAAGCACTCGAAATGTCGGCTAACACGTGGTTATCCGATAATTAACTATTTGGCTAATTATTATTTAAAAGAGAAAAACATGCTTATCAAGTTTAGGAATATACAACTTAAAACATAAGTTAATTTTAGGGGGAAAGAGAAATAGAATAACGGATTACTACTTAAGTGAAGTAATTAAATAAGAAAATAAATACTTATCCAAATTTTAGGAAAAATTATGAGTAGTCAAAATGGTAATCTTTTGGGGAATTGATTTAGGGAAAAATCTTGAAATTCAATAACACTAACATGCAAAATCAATAAAACAACAAAAGAGAGAAAAAGTAGGCTCAAGTCCGATTTCTGTTCGCCTGGGCCGATACTTTGGCCTAATTTCAGTTTTGGGTCCAAAGGCTCAAAACTTAGAACAGGGTTTAGGCCCAATAATAACAAAATACAACTTCTGATATTTTAAGGGCTTTTGGCCATATTTTTGCTGATGTATACAGCATTTACAACTAACGTATAACACTGTATATTTCTTGTATATCCTGCTAATTCAATGTATACGACAAAGCTTCTCCATTTAGACTTCGACTGAAGATACATATCAGCAATGCGTCATTTTTGCCAACTCACACGAGTTGATCACAATATACTTTCAGATGTGCTAGAGGATTTCCAGTTCTATTAAAACTGACGAACTTTAGCACTTTGAACCCTTCTGGAAGGTCCAAATCCAGATGAATGCATAAATTTTCGTAGTTCAGCCCCATCTCTTCTTAAGAGTAATCAAGTTCTTTTATCACTTTCACAATATCTTCCTTCATGATCTGCTTAGTCTTTTTCGCTTTGGCCCTCCACTCCTTCTCCTTCTCTTCGTAGTGGTCAAGTTCGGAATAGGAAGTATAGTGAAGGTGTGGTTCGGTGTCGGCTGAAATATCAAACGTGACTTTTAGAGGTAATGATTGAGCGTTAGGTGGATTTTAAGTGCCTTGAGCAGGGGCCAGGTCTATGAAAGGGGATGCTTGAGGACTGTTGACATTTTGGCTTTGAAATAAAGGGAATTTTTAAGAGTTGTTAGCATTTTGATTTTGAAGAGGATGGAAGACTTGAGGGTTGAGATTCAGGCTTTGAAGAGGAGGCGATGCTTGGTATGAAGTGTTGGTCAAATGAAGATTTGGGTAGTTAAGTTGATAGTTGAGGGTTTTTGAGCTGGGTTAGAGGGTGGGTATTCTGGACATGTTCCGAGTTTGAATTCAGATGAGGAAAATGGAGTAGAAGCCTTCCATCGCCTAGAGTGTTGACATCAATAGTCGAAATTGACAAATCTTGCTTTTTCTGGAGCTCAACCCTCAATTCAGCAATTTGTTGCATTAACTGTGCAATTAACTCATTTTGTTCAGCGATAGAGGGGTGGGCTATAGCAACCTCGGTCACACCAATAGTTTCACTATAGTCAACCAGTATCACTTTTTCGACCAGTTTATCAACACATATCAGTTCTAAGTACCTGTCAAAGAAAAATAACTCAAAAGGTAAACGTGTTAGTATTTATAGGTGATAAATAATACAAGATATTACACAGAGGTGTAAACACACAAGAGTTGCTTTATTCGAAGATAAACTAGCCCAAAGGTATATGGAAATAGCTAAATAGATAGAAATTTATCTATTTGATTTTATGATCAGTGAATCAAAAACGTCAACTTGAGTCGAGACAAAGTCGACTGTATCTTTCATTGTCATATTTTTAATTTTTGATTTAGATGAAATTCTAATCTCCTTGCTCTTTTGGAAAAGATAAAATTTCTCAAAAATGAGGACTGAGCCTTGAAAGGTTGCCTACGTATTTCACAAAAGAAAATTCAGGTCCTACGTAGTTCGACTTTCGTTTTTTACTTGAAATTTTTTTGACCTGAGATGGGAGAGTAAGGATTTGAAAGTGAAGTTCGAATTTTGTTGGGAAACTAAAGACTCGAAGAGTATTTGGACGTACTTTTGATAGTGACTTAATATTTGTATTTAGAGGTTTCTAGAAAATTTCCAAAAATAGTAGGCTAGAACATCTCCAAATAAAACAACATAATCACACAAGCAGCTATAACACATAAATAATTATTACGTGTTTTAAAAAAATATGTGACCCTTTTTTGCCAAGGATAGGCCTAACGATTTGAGGAATGTATACATTATTTAAAACATTTCATTGCCCAAAAACCCAAATTTGAACAAGTTTTACGAATAAATTGAATGGGGTACATATTAGGGGAAATGGGGTACAAAATAATCAGTCTCACGCAGGGGTACAATACTAAACTATGCCTCGATGAAAGGTCCTTCGTTCTTGATTTCTTCTTTTCTCTGAATGTCCATCCCTTCTGAGTAGTAACTTGTGAAAATCCTCCTACGACTAGAAAAAACTATTAAAATTACTCTCAACACTAAGGGACAATAACTTTTTCAAATAGCATATACATCCTTCAAATTTAACACATAAATATGAACGTCCGTTTAGGCCGTAGGCCGTTTTGGACTCAAGGTAGTCTTTCTAGTGAGCCCAACACGCCTTGAGTGTTGGGTCATCTTAGCCTAAAGCGCTAAATTTTGGGATTGGGTTTAGCTCTACGCTAGTTTGACTAAGAGTGAGCTTTATATTTAGTGGATCAGTGACCCAAACGGACTACTTGAGCTGGGACAGTTAACGATCGTTGACAATCCAGTAGTCAACAACATTCGTCAGGGTACCCCGTAATACAATATGGTTAACGAACGACTGCGGTCCGCATAATCGTCCTTTAAGTAAAAATGAAAATAAGTGTTGTTTGACGGAGTATATATGTCATGCCATGAAAGCAACAATTTAATATTCTGAAAAAAAAATAAACAAATAAGCAAATAAACAACAAATATTAGCCAAACAAATTAATTTTAAGGTTAGAACCCAATTCAAATCCCCAGTAGATTCGTCATTTTGTTTTAATTTAAAATAATATACGATGGGGTTTTAAAGAGCCGCCACTTAATTTTTAAAGTGAAAATTAAGAAAACTATTGTTTCAAAAGATTAAAACAGTAAATCTAATAAAAATATTAAAGGGGTTCGGGGTTCATATTAGCATTTGGAGAAGGGTTTGAAAGCACCCAAAAATGTCCGCTAACAAGCGGTTATTCGATAATTAACTATTTGGCTAATAATTATTTAAAAGAAAAAAACATGCTTATCAAGTTTCGAAAATATACAACTTAAAACTTAAGTTAATTTTAGGGGGAAAGGGAAATAGAATAAGGGATTACTACTTAAGTGAAGTAATTAAATAAGAAAATAAACACTTATCCAAATTTTAGGAAAACTTATGAGTAGTCAAAATGGTAATCTTTTGGGGAATTGATTTACGGAAAAATCTTGAAAGTCAATACAGACTAGCATGCAAAATCAATTAAGTAACAAAAGAGAGAAAAAGTAAGCCCAAGTCTGATTTCTGTTCGCCTGGGCCGATACCTGAGCCTAATTTCAGTTTTGGATCCAAAGGCCCAATACTTAGCACCTGTCGTAGACTAGTCTTTAGGCCTTAAGCCCACCTTCCACCTATCTTATACTAACAAGATAATAATTAAAATAAAAGGGCTTAGGCCCAATAATAACAAAATACAACTTCTGAAATTTTGAGGGCTTTTGGCCTTATTTTTGTTGATGTATACAACATATACAATCATCGTATATCAATGTATATTTCTTGTATATCCTGCGAATTCAATGTATACAACATGTATACAGGCCGTATCTCAACCTTCCTTCCACCTGTGTATTTTAGTATTCAATTGCTATATTTCAACTTTCGTTTTTTTGAACGATGACCAATGTTGACTCGATAGGAAATCAACTCGAATATGTAGGTAGAATGGAGTCCAAAAGGCTCATTGAAGGAGTTCATGCAAAGAACAAGATGATAATAATCAATAATTAATCATAATGAAAATTTTAATAAAATAGCTACGCATGATTGGAATCATAACAAGAGGCAATTGAATATATTTAATCTAAAAGCAAATGGACCAAACTGCTACTAACATTTACATGCTAACATTTAAGGAAAAGACCACTACATAAAGCATAGGTTTAAATAAGATAAATCACAATAAACACAAAGCTAATTAGAATCAAGTCATTCTCAACTTAAGACAAATAGAGACTAACTACTATATCAATTATTTAAAGCCAACATTCTGTAACTTTAAGGCAAAAAATGAGATATTAAAGCATTATTTATTTAATATAATATGGAATCAAAAGAAAACACCAACTTAAAACCATTATTTGCATCCTATTAAGCAGTGATTGTCTCATACTAATTTTAAGAAAAATAATAAACAAAGAAAAGAGAAGTAACAAAACTTAAATTAGCCAATTTATTAATCCATTTCAACTTAGAACCTCACTAATCTAGACAAAACTTCAAAATTTTAACAAAATCAACACAAGTTCAGGTACATAATGGCAACGATACAGTAAGGGGCATGGAAAAGGCATTTGAGATATGATGAAATAGTGATGATAGAGATCGAATTCGATACTTCAGATGCGCAAATGAGAAGCTAAACCATAATGAAATCCATAATGCACTAAATGTAGAGTTGAGCAACTAAACAATAAAAAATGAAATCAATAGAGAAAATTACAACAGAAGCAAACCTGAAACAAAGCATTGAGCCAAATCAGCAGCTAGATAATGGACTTAAAACCAAAGCACAGAATACGATTTAAGAACGAAACGAGCAAATATACATCTTTCGAAGCAGCGACGTGGGACAACGAGCTTGAAAGCGCTTCCACCACTATGAGTTGATTTCAATGAGCTTCGGAAAGCAAAAGAATCTCCAATCTGAAAATATAACTGAAAATATCCTGTCTCAGAGGATGAGTCTTTTTCTATCCTAGAGTCACGACAAACACGGCAGGAGCAAACGAGATCAAGGATCAAGCCAAAATTCCAACCCCTAATCTCTATCCTCACACCTATATTAAATACTTGTATGTAACTGTATACTTAGTAATTTAGGGTGTTTTCATCTCAAATGCTAGTTGATTCCCATTTTTTCCCAACCTCTAAAAATGAAGAAGAAGGCCAGCTTTTATAGATGAGGATGAGGGCTGAAAAAAGCAGGGGGGAGGGGGGGAATCATGTGAAGAAATTGGATGAATTTTAAATTTTGATTCCCTTTAGGATAAGGTTGAGGAGCTGGAATTAGTACGATCTTTATACAATTCATCAACGAAAAAACAATTAAAGTCGTCTGATTATGAGCAAGGACGAGGGAGATGCTGAGATAGAAACACCTGGACTAACCGAGAATATTGTTGTACGGAGATGAGAGAGGAGAGGGTCACACGTTGTTCGCGATTAGACTGGGCTTGGGCCGCTGGGTTCACGTTCTGGTTCGTTGGGCTGTTCCTCGTGATTTTCTTGCTGGGTTTTGTGTTGTACTGGTTCACGTGTGAAGAAGACGACGATGCAGGGTCGTGTACGTTGTTGGTGTATGCTGGAATGGGCTGGGTTATTGTTGCTGGATAAGAATTGGATCTTAGGAGAATTAATAGTGGGCTGAGAACGTTGACTGGAAATTGGAAAAAAGGGATGGGTTGGCTGATGGAATTGAAGTGGGACGATCTGGAGATGGGAATTTGGGCCCGTTTCTTGGCTGAAAATGGGATCAAAATGTGGATAGGTTTTGCAAAATAGGAAATAGCCACATGAATTGCAATTATGGCCTATGAAAATTAACAAGTTAGTCAAATTGAGTTTAATTGGTTATTTGGCCTAAAACTAAATAAGACGAATTAATATAAATTAATTAATGAGCTTTTTAATGGGAACAAAATTAAATAATTAACTTAGTTATAAGCTAAATAATTCAAAATATAAACTATTGTATAATTAAACTAATTAACCAAATATTTAATTAAAACAAAATCTTTTTGAGATGGTTTTCAAATATTCATAAACTATACTAATTGTTTAGAAAACTATAAAAATCGACTAAAATTACCTAAAACAACTTTTTGAAAAATATTTGAATTTTATAAAACTAATTATTTTAAATCATTTGATATTGAAGAAGCTCAATGGTTAACTTATATTATGAAGGTCCAAAATTGGGTGTCAACAACTGTCCCTCGTTTAACTCGGATTTATAAAAGAAATTCGAGGCAAATGAAATTGACTAATCCAATTTTGGATGACCACATCTTCATGTTTCAGAAAAAATAAAGGTTTTGGTACGGACTTTAGGAATTATGGTCAAACCCCAGAAATGGGTTTCCTACATATCTCAGGCAATATGAGAATTCAAGCTACTTGTAGTTCGATACACTTGATTTTAACGCACGATTTTGAAAGAACTCAAAAGTCATCCCGATATCAAATTATGAAGAGACTGGGACGCTTGGGAATAATATTTAAGAGCGAATGTTGGAGTACAACCGAGTTTTCAACATTGATCCCACCTACATATCCTTACACCTTAGGAATAAGGTTGTTTGTAGTTCGACTCAATCGGTTGAAAATGAAATTTATTATGCAAGATAACCTGCGGTTCAGGAAAAGTGACAAAATGAGTCGAGAATAATATAATGTACGCAGACATTGCCTTTGTTTCAGATAAACTCTCGACTCTCGGCTCAAAGGGAAAGTATCCGAGGTGAAATAAAAAAGGAAGACGAACAAGTAGAAAGGGTGTGGCTGCGCTAATTATTAATATCTTGTGACAAACATCCAACCGTGATTCTCTCCTGTAAACATGTGCAACTACTAATTCTTAATTTAAACCATTGTATATGTATGTATTATATGTCCACATGTGAGTTGTTTTTGTAGATCTAACAAAATAAACCTTTGCCTGGTTGCAATGTTCAATGTTGCCATTTACTATAACTATACGACCAACATGCCTCAGTCCTTCCTGGGGAGTTGAGTTGCTCTTTCCCCTAGTTTTGTTCAAAACTTTTTGATTCTCATCGTTTTCTCCATTATAGATTCCCCTCATGTCGGTATGATTCTCATGTACTTAGTTATTATATTTTCAAAAACCTCATTGCTGGTCATTGTAGTAAAGTACTCTCTCTGTCCCTAATTACATGTTCACTACTTTTTTATAGTTATCACTAATTACTTGTCCATTTTAACAAATCAAAAGAGAACAAATTCTTTTTACCTATTATATCCTCAATTAAATGACTAATTATTTTGAAAAAGGTAGAACTTTTCATCCACTTCATAATTAATAGAGGTAAAATGGTAAACTCACTATGTCATTAATTATTTTCTTAATAGGTGTGTCAATTCAAAAGTAGACAAGTAATTAGGGACAAAGAAAGTAGTAATTAAGTATCATTCACTCTTAACCAGAGATTTCTGGTTCGAATCACCAAGGTTATGAAGTCATCTTTGTTAGAAAGCTCTTTATCCCCCAACGTGGGACATCTAATTTAGTCAGTTCCGACGCGGAGCAATTAGGGTGGAGTTATTTATGCCTCAAAAATTATATTTGGTCAAACAAGAGCTGCTGGCTTAACATATAATTTCATATATGTATCAGGGAAAAAAAGGAGTTGAGATGTCCAACTAAATCACTAGACCAAAAAGTTAAAAAGAAATATAGCTTCTTCTTTTTTACCACTTGCAAAGAAATTCAACCAGCCAAGTTAGACCAAACAAATTTGTAAGTTTATTAACATGCCATGTGGTCTTAAACTATTAAATAAAACAATATCCAAAAAAACTCAACCAAAATAATGAAAGGTTTCAAAAGTTAAACAGGAGATTCACATAAAAGAAGGGTAATATTTTCTGGCACTAGTTGTTAAAAAGAGATTGTCTTGCAAATAATAACCTGAATTTACAGTGGAGCAAAAAGACAAAATAACCCCTTTTTCACCCCTCTTCCGATTTTGTCAGCAAACATTTCACGTGAATCCCCCAAAATCACATCACATGAGCAAAATAACAGAGTGATTTCTTCTTCTCTAATTCAGTAGAATGATTAGGGGCAAAAAAGTAAACAAAATAGCAAAACCAGAAACACCAACGAACGGTGAAGATGAATCATTTTTTTCAAACTGTAGTGAATCGACGGCTAGTGGCATGTTCTCCTGGTCCGGGCTACACTTGGACTCATGCGGTGGGTGCGCACTGTACATGATAGCGCGCAATACAGCAGAAACCGTCGGTATGTACGCCGTCTTGTTGCGTGCCAGTAACCATGTCAATCCCATCAACTGACAGTCTCTGCTTAGCATCTTGCTCACTCTATCCCCACCGGTTACATCCATTTTGTGTGTTCGATTTTTTCCACCGTCACCGTTAAGCTACAGAAACGTAAAATCTAAATCAGAATTACAGTACAGATATAGGTTGAGTGGAGAAGAAGAAATATGTCAATGAATACGTGACCGACCTTTTGTAAAGCACCGAGACACCGGGTACAACCGGAATAAGAAGAGTTCCGACAATTCCTCTCGAGATTTCTGACGGCGGCGGTCGGAGTTGCATTCTTCGAGCCGGTGAGGTTGAACGCCGCCGGACAACTAAGGGAGGTAATCTGATGAAGACGAATACCACAGAAACACAAAACGGCATCGCATGTACCATTAGGTTGCGGGAGATGGATGTTACGGCTCTGAAGAGAATTCTGAAGCGTATTAACGCATTTCTGCGAGTCATCCGGCATCATCGGCAAGTCGGAGCTTGCTGGTGCAGCCGCCCCTGAAACTTGCAAAGCTGAACGCGCGTGAGCTGCGAATAACCAAGCCGCCAGTACAGGACAGCAACGGCTCCGGTCCAGGTTCTGTCCGCACGCCGCGCTCACTCCACCAAATAGCTCGTCGGACAAATCCAACCGACATATCTGTGACTCGGTCTGAACCGGAAAAGCTGGAACAGTGTTAGAAGCGTAATCACCTGGCTTCAATGGCTCCGCCGGTTCAGCAAGTAACCCACCAAACGAACCTTTACACATACAAAGCAGCGTCAAAAGTAACGTAAAAAGTCTGGTTTTCAACTCGACTCTCATTTTCTCTGTAGAAATTGGTAAAGTAGAAAAAAAAAAAAAAAACAAAGGCAAATGAGTTGGAAGTTGAAGCGAACTTTTGTTTAGTTTTAAACTAAACAGTGGAATGCGAAGAGATTTTTTCTTCTTTTTCTCAGTGTTTTGCTTTTTAAACCAAAAAAGGGAGAGTTCCAGGAGATGCGAATAAAAAAGTACTAGAGTGGGTTTTTACATGAAAGAGATGAAGCGAAGAAAGAAAAAAGAAAATTAAAAAGGCGAGTGTCACTGTGCAAATAGGGAGTGGGAGTGAAAGAGAAATGGAAGTGGGTGGTCACAACTCACAACATTGTTTTTTTATATGGAATGGATCACATTATTTAACATTGGGTTAGGTTCAAATATGTGATGTATTCATAAATAATTTCTTCTTTTATTTTCTTTTCGTATTTGGAATCTGGATTAAAGCCTCGACTAAATTCTATTCATACATATTTTATTTATATTCATAGTTTGAATTCAAAAATTTTGATTAAAAATTAAGCAATTTCATCACTGCACCACAATTGATGTTATTGATTGATTATCTCCACTAGCCTTTTGAAATTATTCATTTTTTTAGGAATAATATTAAAATTATTGTTTGATATAAACTTCTAATCAAATTGGATGTTCGATTTAAATTTTTAAAAAGTGATTCAAACTTGATTTTTTAATAGTATTATTTTTCTAAATTTCGAATAAAGTATTCTTTTACTAGAAATATAATTAAACGTACTTATTTAATAACTCTAACATCGTACATTTTGAATAAAAATTTTAAAAAATAAAATTGAAATCCATGATGTCTCCTAAATAAATCAAATTGTGATTAGATCTTTCAGATTAAACATTCTTTTTAACACTCAGCATATTGATCTAAAACTTTGAAAAAGTTTATACAAAAAAGTGAGAAGAGTTTGTCCCATATGTGTTCTTATATACGATCAATCATCACTCTACTGAAAAATTGAAAAGTTTAAGTTATAAAACTGATCGCTAAATAATTTATAGCTGATAAAAAAAAGTCGATCGGATTAAACTCAATGTTCATTTGATTATTATGGTACTAGAGTAGATCATATCTCAATTAGTACTTTACTTAATATTGGCCACTATTAAATCCACATATTTGTTTAGTGATAATCTGAAAATTAAGAAGCTTCCCACTTATAGATATAGTGCATTGAATGAGACTATTTTTTTTTAAAATCAAGATATTGGATTCAAATTTTAATATGAAAAAATTCTTAATAAAAAACGTTTTTTCACCAAATGGAGTCTTATACCATATCAATTCAAAATAACTAAACTCCAATAAGGATACCAGATATCGAGTAGAAAACCAAAAAAATTAAGAAGGTGGAGCTGGGTGTGGGGTGGGGTTGGGGGTGAAGGTGAGGATGGGGTGGGGTCCTTAGTCATACAGATTCGTTGGTTTTTAGAGAAAAGGGGGAGTGGAAAGGCTGTCTAGGGATTTGGCTTCTTTTGCTGTCCTTTTCCTTTTCATTCTTCTTTTTCTTTTATATCACTATCTCTATGTTTGTCTCCCTCTTGTATGATTCTGAAACTTGATTCTTTTCTGCCTTTTTAGTTTTTTTTTTTTTTTTATAAATATAAAAATAATGTTGCTCACAATGTAACCCAAATAATGTAATATATCCATTCTTGATGAATATTGGACTTTGTATTCAAAGATATAACAACATTTATTCCTTTTAAGTTCTCTTATATTAAGCTAAAATTTGCCTCCGAAAAAAATGGTTACAAATTTGTTGTAATTGGATTTCGATCATAAACTTTTGAAATAGTACTGAGAACTTGAAGTAATCTTTCAATTGATCACAAATTCTGCATAAGACAAATTTTAGAACTTATGTTTGACTAAATAATAGATAAATCTTTTTATCGTTCATCAAACATAAGTTCTAGCTTTTGGCTATAAAATATAAATCTAAGGTATTTCAAAATAGTGAATCTACTCAATATATTAATCAATGCTGAAAAACTAAGACTTAATTTTATCAAGCGAAAATAAATAATTAAGATCAATTTTTTGAGATATCACATATCATATTTTATAACTCTTATATCGAATCAAATAGTACAGTGTAAGGGGAGGAGTACTACGTACTTTGACTCAATTTCTTTATTCAAATATTTTTTTCTTTTAAATAAATGAATAAAAAATGTTTTTCCAATCATATATGATATTGAGCAGATGGGCTGTGACTGATTGGCATTGCCACAACTTGAATTGTTTATTTTGAAGACATGGAGTGGTTAGATCAGAAATGTGATCTTTGGAGATTTATAAATATTTCGAGGGAATGTTTAATTGGCTTATATTCCATTCATACAAAAGTTTTTTTATTAATCAAATACTTATCAAAACAGCTTTTCAAAATTTTGGGAGAAAATTAATTCACCAAATTAAATTTCAAGAAAAATATTTAGGGTTTAAGGCAACAAGATATCAATGGCGACGGTAATCCGACGGTAAATACTTATTCGTATACACCAAACTAATGCAATTTACATGATTTAATAAAGTAAAATACATGTTAATTAATTAAAATTAAATAGATTGAACTATAAATTCAAACACATGACATGCATTTATCGAATAGGTTAATAATACATAGGTGCAAATAACTTTAGATACACAAGGTGTAAATAAAAATTATATACAAGAAAAAAAGTTCGCATGGTATTAATTGAGTGGAATACGTTAAAATTAATGAATTCAATTACTTAAAAAGAGTATATGTAAAATATTTGTACAATCAAATTGTGGGATCATAATGTGATTAATAAAATTTCTAATTTACAATAAGAATTATTAATTCATAGAATTTTTATTTATCAATCTAAAAGTTCGACTCCTATTCTAAGAAACATCAAATTGTATTTGAGCATAGAAATCCAACAAATCTTACTCTCTTATTCTTTATCTTTTGATTACATTTCTATTAAAATATCTGGACAAAAATAGAAGAACGTAGCCGTGGATTAATAAGAAAATATAATTTTTGTCCACTTTTAATTGTCATAGTTTCATTTTTTAGAGTCAAACTATAAAATTTTGACTAATATTTATGATGTATTTTTACATCATATTGATATGCAAAAAATTGCAATTTATAATAGTACTTTTCGTATAGTTTTTGAATATTAAATTTTTTGTTTAAAATATCAAATTAATGTAATCTAGTTTAACTTTAAAAAAATAATCAAATTAATATCCAAAAAATGCAACATGACAAATAAAAGAGGACGGAGTGAGTAATAACAAATTAAATGAAACTGAGACCGAATGAAGTCTAGTTGTAGAATTTTGAACTAATGTTCAAACCTGAGTTCGCCAACAAACTCAACATGAAACTTGGAAGTACATTTTACTTTTGGGAAGCTGAGGGGCTTTTTTCTAAAATAAAAAATAATAATTTCATTAATCGTCATTTGTATTAGAGTTTGACTAAATTCATATGTGTCACTAAAAGTCTCATATTGGGAGGTAGTGTTTCCTAACAAAGATAATTTCATTTTTATATTAATTCAAACCTGAAATCTCTAATTAAAAATAAATGAATAATTATTGTTCCACGACAACCTGATTTTTGATCTAATGCTGTCAGTAGCATCTTCTTGACGTAAGTGGGTGGATAGGTATCCTTACATTGGGACAAAAGTCTTGCTCCACAGCCAGTAGCACATGCCCCAGCCTTTTTTCCCTTTGTACATAAACTTAAAATATAGTTTGTTATTTAATTACTCCAATTATACCTTAAATGTAGATCTCTAAAATCTTCAAGTTTCAAATGGAGCTTGGGTTAATACCTCAGATGGTCACTCAACTATCCAGTCTTTTCTCAGAAAGTCACTTACATGGTGACTTTTTAGTGAAAATTAAAAGTTGAATGGCTTTCTGAGGTAAAAGTGGATGGTTGAGTGACCATATGAGGTATTAACCCAATAGAACTTATTGTTTCATCTTTTACTAGTGGTGCCAACCATATTTGCGCATAAGAAATGTACGTATCATATCATAAGAAATATTAAATTTGAGTTAAAGTTTCTTACTTTTACCAAAAGAGTGGAAATAGAGTATTAGATACAGATTTGGATGACCCAATTATTTTTACTTAAACCCTCTTTTATATCAAGAAAAAAATTTATATATATTTAATTGTTAACGCAGTGACAAGGTTTGAAATGATGGCCAGTCCGAACCCATAAACACTAAAACTTAATTTCTTCTTTGTTTCGTTGAACCTACAATTTCAATGATAACTCCACATGTGTACGATTTCATGATAAGTTCATAACCATAAATTCTTAATTTTGGCTCCGTCTTTGATCGATCATTATGATATTGTTGATGTTGAGTACTAGATGAGTCTATGTTGCTTTTCTCATATTATATTAACTAATCATAACAAATTAATCAGTAATTACCTCAATTAATTAGTATATATAAAATTGTCCCTATAAGTCAATAAATCTTTTTAAATTTCTCGTGTGGTAATTTCCACACCAGGAAGGACCACATATCAAGTATTTTCAACATTTAACAAATTGAAAATATAAAGTTTAGTGTAAAAACAACTTATTCTTCTGACTTTAAATTAGAGAAAGAAAAAAAAAGTAGGTAAAAGTGATAAAAAAAGGCATACAATTAGCTTGAGATTTGTGTACTTTATAGTGTCAAGGCAATACAAAAAGCACCTACTACACAGAATTATTTCAATAAAAAGGCTCTTTACAAAAAGCTAAGTAGCCCAACTCGTGTTCCCCAGTTTCCACTCTGAAGAAAACAAGAGAAAAGAAACAAAAAGACAATTCCACTTTTATTTTTCTACTTTCTATGTCATCACCTTTCTCATTTGGGTATTTGTATTTTGGTTACCGTTTTCTTAACGTTAATGTATGACTTAAGCTTTTGCATTTTTTTCACACGCTAATATGATACGTCATTGAACTTTGAGAAAATAGTTTATATGTCTCAACATTCATGCCACTATCATTATAGAAAAGGTCTATTAGTGTCATTATTTTTAACGAATAGATTTGGTGATTATGCAAAATTATTTTTCCACGTATACGATACCAAAATTAAATGGGGAAAGTTTAATTAAATTTAAAGTTAACCTTAACTCGGTAACACTATATCCCAATCCATCCTAACCCATATTTCATTTGTTGTTTTTAGGATGTTGACATCATAGATAAAAAATTTAAAACGACAATTTTCAAATCTTTTATCTACTTGGGACGTTTTCTTAATGATGAAACTTTAGAAATCGACTAAAAAATAAAAGAAAGATGAAATGACTTAAAGAAGCAGCATTGGTAATTGAGCACGAAAAGTATAGTGGCAAGTATATATAAAATAAAAAATATATAAGTAATGATGGTGTCGTAAATCCCTCTTTCTGTCTCTTCTATTTTATTTTTTTTTAAAAACTATTCCTAGGCATTTTGTTACCCATGATATCATCTTACATGTTTTTTATTAATCTATGTATATTAGAGTTTGATCAAATTTAAATTTGACATAAAAATATTCATATTAGGATAAAACGCTTCCTACATGTTATATGTTTGATCTAAGGTTTTGTGATCTTCTATTTTGGATATATATTTTGATAGCCTATAATTGCCAATGTCAATAGAAACATACCTTGTATAGCTGTATTTCAAATACTTTGAGGGGGGGGGGGGGGGAGGGGGGAGGGAGGGATGTAATATTTAAATCGTAAAATTTATTTTTAAACTTACTAATCACCATATTAAATATTGTATTTGAAGTGCCAAAAATTATGATTTCAATATATGATAATTCGATATTTAACAACAAATACTCACCGTTATGTTGAGTAATATTGAATTCTAACAAAATAAAATTGTGAACTAGTTCCGTGATAAAGCAATTACCAAATCCACTTAGACACAACATTTCAACTACAATTTAACTCAAGTCATTGGAATCATCAAATGTAACACTAATGATGATTTTTAAGAACAAATACAAAATGCAACTTAAAGCAAAACAACATTATATTGGAAGAATTAGGTTTCTTAAAATATGGACCACATAATAGTCAAGGCAAATTTTTTTTGAAAATGATCCAAAAGGAAGAGTGGGTAAGAAAGTTGAACATGATTGATCAATGTCCCTTTAATTTTCTAACTTTTTTTTGTTATATAACAAGTCCAAAACAGAACAAGGCAAATATACTTCTGTAGCTATTGATTGATATATCAAAGTCATCTTCCACTTTACATTACATGTGCTAAAACATGAAGAAGATTCCACCTTGGAATATCATATGTATATATACTTAGAATGGAGGATGCATTGATTGCTTCAATCATAGGAGTAACTTTGTCCTTTACCATAATTGTTTATTCCAAATTCCAATATATAACATTATTTCCTCATATAATAGATATAGAAAATGTAATTTGAAAATACACGTCAGAAATCTGTTAATTTAAATGATTTTTATTGTCTATGAAAACAGTTTAATGGTGAAGAGATTACAATTTGAATTATAGTATTACGAATTCAAATCTTAGATTTGATTTTTTTTATTTAATCATCTGATTTTCAAATTTCACGATCGTCGGTTCAATTAATTTTGTGATTAAAATACTAGGGGTAATTTTATGTTATTCTTTGTGGAGTAATGATTTTTTGTGCTATTCTTTGCGATGAAAGTTAGTTGGCAAAATGAATCAATCACATTGTTGAGTTATATAATGGGATGAGCACTACTAAGGTTCTAATTTCGTGCAAGAGATAATTAGCTCTTTTTTAAGTGCCTCTTAGGAATTTCTTCCGGTAAATGTGATCAAACTCAACGTAATCCAATGTCCCAACAATAACAACAACAAAATAACTAGTGAAATTCCACAAATAGAACATGGAAAGGTTTGTGTGTACATAACTATATCCACTATCTTACTAACGTAGAAAGACTGTTTTCAAGACAAAATAATACCCCATGACGTGGGAGTTCCTGTTTTCTGCTTTTTTTTATTCTTTTGTAAAGAAAGAAAAAAAAATTGAACTAAGGCACAATTAGAGAATGTAGTTTTGAACCATGAAATGACGGAAATAGAACTTGATTTGATTGTATAAAGTTGGGTGGCCATTGATATGCAGACAATACTTTGCAAACTAAAAAGTTGGGTTGGGTCATGGAAGGAATGTTTTTCACAAGTGCTAATTACTTGAGTGGATCCCTTTTAAAAAATAATTACTTATTTTAAATATACTCTTTAATTATTACCATTTATAGCAATATATAACAATACTATATATTTTATTAGATTTGTCTCTCTCTCTTGCCTCTTTCTCCCTTTTCTCTCTCGCTCTTTCTCCCTTTTTTTTGTTTATGTTGTTCTTTCTCTTTTGTTTTTCTTTTTGCTGCTTTTTTTTTTTTTGCTCTTTCTCTTACTTTTTTTCCCTTTCTCTCTCTCTATTTTCTTTTGTAGAGTAGTTAATGATTCGTAGACTAAATAAAATTTGTATCAATAATTAATTAATTAGGCAAGTAATCTAATCGTAACAAATGAAGAGACATAATAAATTGCAAAATGAATTAAATTTACATTAAAAATGTATTCCACAAATATTAAAGTTGAATTAGTAGAGAATTAAATATGAATGCAAAATGTAGCAAACCAAATAGCATTCTAGGTATATTGAATGAATTTGTATCAACAATGAATTTCACAAGTAATTCAATCGTAACAAATCAATAAATTACAAAATGAATTAAAATTGTATTTAAAAGTATATTACACAAATATTAAACAAGTAAATAAATTAAATTTGCTTTAAAATTGTATTACACGATATTAAAGTTGAATTAGAAGAGAAAATTAAGAATGAATGAAAAACATAACTAACGAAAGACAAGACACCGATCTATAAACTGAATTAAATTTGTAGTATTCATGAATAAAATATGTATTATATGTGTCTAATAAATTATTTTGGATTTGTATCACTAAGAACGTAAGTGATGTTTGCAATATGTATTAAAGATGTATTGTGCATATATTATAAGTGTGTTACCTAAATTGTTTTAGTTGATATCATTAAAAAGGGAGTGAAATTTGCAATATGTATTATAAATGTAGGATGTATTGTTCATGAATTTTATACAATTTTAATACAATTATGAAACATATCTAATACAACTTTAATACAAACCCGATATAGTTCCATAAACTTCATCCTTTTCGTGCTTCAATCTAGTATTTCTCCTAAAATCAATTCTAAACTTAATCAAACCCTCTTAAAATTGAGATATAAACTCCAAAAGATATTTTCAATTATTTGTAGGAACAACCTATCCAAACTAATCGCAAACGAAAGAGCAGACAAGTAATCTAATCATAACAAATGAAGAAACATAATAAACTGTCGAATGAATTAAAGTTGAATTAAAAATGTATTACACACATATTAAAGTTGAATTAGAAGCGAATTAAACATGAATGCAAAATGTAGCAAACTAAAGAGCATTATGTGACTTGTAAACTAATAAAACTTGTATCAATAATGAAATAATCAAGTAATTCAATCGTAACAAATCAACCAATAAACTGCAAAATGAATTAACTTGTATTACACAAATATTAAAATTGAATTAGAAGAGAGAATTAAGCACGAATAAAAAATTTCACTAATGAAAGAGCAGCCAATGATCTACAAAGTGAATTAAACTTATATAAAAAATGAATTAAACAAGTAATCTAATAGTAACACATAATAAACTACAAAATGAATTAAATTTGCATTAAAAGTGTATACACAATATTAAAGTTGAATTAGAAGAGAAAATTAAGAATAAATGAAAAACGTAACTAACGAAAGACAAGACAATAATCTATAGACTGAATTAAACTCGTATTATTCATGAATAAAACATGTATTATATGTGTTATAAATTATTTTAGTTTGTATCACTAAGAACATGAGTGATGTTTGCAATATATATTAAAAATGTAGTGTGCATGTATTATAAATGTATTATTAAGTGTGTTACCTAAATCATTTGGTTGGTCTCACTAAGAAGAGAGTAAAGTTTGCAATATGTATTATAAATATACTGTTCATTATTTTAATACAATTATAAAACATATCTAATTCAACTTTAATACAATTGCGATATAGTTCCATAAACTTTACCTTTTTTGAGTTTCAATCTTATATTTCTCCTAAAATCAATTATAAACTTAACTGAACCCTCTTAAAATTGAGATATAAACTTTAAACTGCATTTTCAATTACTAATCACGAGTTCGTAAGATTCATAAAATGAATTCAAAATTTGAAGCTTTATAGTGACCATCAATGGTGAATTCTTGTTGTTGTAATTTTAGAGATTTGA
Organism: Solanum verrucosum; assembly: GCF_900185275.1. Lineage (NCBI taxonomy): Eukaryota > Viridiplantae > Streptophyta > Magnoliopsida > Solanales > Solanaceae > Solanum > Solanum verrucosum. The sequence goes on along the minus strand of NW_026019982.1, from coordinate 2,059,717 downwards.
AATTTTTGTTTGAGAATATGATATTATAAAAAAAAAAAAAAATTATTTCTCTTCTCGTCGTGTTTTTGGATAAAAATAGTGAAATATGGATAAAAATTGATTTGAGAATAATTATTTAAATGAAAATTTTAAAAGAAGAAGAAGAAGAATAAAAAAAGAAGAGGAGGAAGAGAGAATAACAAAGAAAGAGACGAAAGAAGAAAAATAAAAAGAAGAAGATGAGGAAGAGAAAAAGGACAGAGAAAGAGGCGAAGCGGTACAATTTTTTAATCCAAAAAATTGCTATATTAAGTTAGAAAAATTATATTGCCATAGATGGTAAATATTTTCTTAATATATCATATTTATGTGATTTGCCCTTTTCACAATATGAGTTGGGCTGGTCCATGGATGGAATATTTTTTAAAATAATGAGTTGGGTTGGGCCGTCTCTTGGATAATACTATAATTAACTTACATAAATCTCATAGTGTAAAGAATAAATTACATCTTATCCCTATTTTTTTTTAATTATAATAATTCCTTAAAATTTGTACATTCCGGATACATAAGTTATCATCCGGATACATTAATTCACCATTGGGATACATTAATTCTAATATAATAAAAATCTTTCTATTGCGCTAAAAAGGGAATAAAATCTGACAATTAATTAAATCCCAGAAATTACGCTTAAGTTTCTTCTTACTCTCAATCATACAGGCAAATTCTAATAGAACGAAGAAATTCAAAATTTCAAATTGCTCCCCCCGTTCAACGAAGAAACTTTTCAGATTTGATTCAAAAAATTTGTTGAAATTTTGGGTAAGTGAGGTGAGTTATGAAGGATACAAAAATGATGGAATTGTTGTTGGACAAACGTTATCCTTTTGAATCTTCAAGTTCATTGAAGATCCTTTCAATTTTGATTCAAGATTATCAAAAAATTTGAGATTCAAGATTCTTTCTTCTCCTAGTTTATTGAAGATCCTTTCAATTTTGATTCAAAATTGTTGAAAAATTTGAAATTCAAAATTCTTCTCCTAGTTTATTGAAAATCCTTTCAATTTTGATTCAAAATTGTCGAAAAATTTGAGAGATTACATCATGAATATCTTTGCTACTTAGCATTTTACTATTTGTGTATCTTGTTTAAATTGATAAGTATTGTATTTATACTAGATACATTAAATAAATAATTATTGCCCATAAGATATTAGATTTGAGATCGATGCATTGTTGTGTGGTAATTGCTATGTAATTGATACATTTAGTATAAATTCGAATTTACGTATCATATCTAAAAAATTAGTGCATGATACATTAATATATATGTATCTCGTTTAAGTTGATAAGTATTGTATTTATACTAGATACATTAAATAAGTAATTGTTGCCCATAAGATGTTAGATTTGAGATCGATACATTGTCGTGTGGTAGTTGCTATGTAATTGATACATTTAGTATAAATTTGAATTTACATATTATATCTAAAAAATTAGTGCATGATACATTACTATTTATGTATCTCGTTTAAATTGATAAGTATTGTATTGTTGGCCTTGAAAGATATGTATAACTTACATAATGTATCATTTTGTAGTTGATAATAATGTATCTGATACAATAAGGTTGTGAAAGAATCGATGTATGTAAGCTGAAATAAAGTATATCTATAAATATATCACAATAAATAAGAATTAAGTTATCAATTAGATACATGAACAAACACAATTCATTAAAGAAATTTGATTATGAAAAACACCAGAGAAAAGAGAAAAATATTAGACTGTATGAAATTTTGGTGAAATTGAAACTAATATTATTATGAGACAATGACAAGATTAAATAATAATATAAGAATTATAATCAGTTTAAATGAATGATTAATTGTTAGAGTCCATAACCAACTCAAATTATGGAAAATTTACAAATATTATATTTATTACTACCAAATAATAACTACTACTGTTACTTCTTTTTTTCTTCTTCTAATTTACGTTTTAGTGTGTAAATTTGAAGTTCACTTATTTTATTTTATTATAAATTTTGGAGTATTTTTAAAAATAGGTAAAAGACTAATAAATATTCTTTTAATTTTTTTTTGTCTAAAAATATCTTTAACCTACAGAAAAGAGACTGATTTTAAATTTTAAAATGTGAATGAGAAAATAACTACCAAGATTCAGTGAAAAAATAAGGAGAAATTTGTAGAGTGAAATAAGAAAGGGATAAATGTTGGTTTTGGGAGTTAGGATTTATGTATCCAGCGTTTGGGGGTTTGGGAATTAGGAGTAAAATAAGTGATTTTGGAAAATTTTAGAACTGGTAGGGAATAATGGGAATTATGGGAAAAAAAGATATGTATATAGGTAATTTATCCTAATTTATGAGCTAGAATTCGGAGTTGAGTTAGGACCAAAATTTATCTCACTCTCATCCTTGTCGTCTTTTCAAAATAATGATTTGGGTTGGGCCATGGATGGGCTAGACAATACATTGTTAAGATTGCTTAACATGAGGCCCAACTAAACCAATTACAGTAGAGCAAAAGAATAATGTAATTGGAGTAGTTTGATGGAGTAAATATGCCAATACAAATTTGATTAGTTAGTAAATTGTAATTTTGTAACTTTGTAAGATGTAGGCAAGTTATTTTTCAAATTGGACTAAAATTTCTGAATATCCAAGAATACAATGACAGTTATATAAATCATAATAGATGAAGTATTCCTTCTAATTCTTTTTCTTTGTCCGAAAATTATTTATGAATATTTATAAAAAATTGCTTATACATATATAATAATTAGTGGTGCAAGATTCCTACCGTAGAAAGAGCAGGTGGACGAAAATTACGTGAAGAAGGCGGATCTATGTTATATAAGAAAATCAGGGCCAAATAATTATAAGACGCACTGGTCCCGCATATAATTACAAAAATAATACTCTGTCTATCATATAATTTAATGGGGGAGTTAAGAATTTTACGAAGGATATTAAAAATAATGCATACAAAAGTTCTTTTTAAAAAGTGAGTTTTTTTTGCTGCTAGTCAGATTTGAATGTACGAGCAGTGGCTCATTTAAGGCGCCTAAAACCACTGGCTACAACAGTCTGTTGTGTCAAGGATGTCCAAAATAATGTTATTTAAACACTTTGTGTATCATTTTACTTGTATATTCACTATTTTTTTCTGACAAAGGAGGTACAATTTGAACACCCTGACAACCACGCAGCTCCGCCCCGATATAATTTGTATGTGTGTCCAGTCCACATATAATAATAAAAATAATACCCTCTCAATCACAATTTATGTGACACTTTTAAGATTTCAAGATTTAGAGAAATTTTTTTAATCGTAATTTCTTTATATGTTTTTTTTTAAAAGTATTTTTAATTGTCAGTTATTAGGAATTATTGTACTTTTTATGTAACTTTCAAATATGTGAATTTTATTTTAAAAAGTTTAAAAAATTGCATGTTCGTGTTTAAATATAAAATTAATTATTTGACTTTCAAAATATAAACAGTGTCATATATATTGTGACAAAAAATAACTGTCTAAGATGAATGCAAGCTGTTGAAAAATAAACATAAGCATGACGACTATATAAGGTAAGGCATACTGCGGGAGCTAGGACGTAGGATAATAATAATACATTAAACAATGCATTTTTGGATTATATTTTCTTCAACTATGATGCCACTTTTCCCACCACCAAATCCATAGACTAGGAAGTAGGATATGCTCTTTTATAAGTAAAAAATAAAAATAATCTCTCGTTTATATTACTAAAATAAAATTGAGATATCAAATAATTTCTCATAGACTACGTATTTTACTAAATAATAATTTTGATCAATATTATTTTTTTCGTGGTTTAGATATGTAAACTTTATTTCATAAAAATCAATACTAAAATTGTAGATATATATTAACTTTCATACTTTGATGGAGACTGCTCATTAATATTATGTGATTAATGAAATGTGCAATTTAGAGTAGAAACTAAGTAGAAATATTTGCAATGTTATGTCATGAATTCTGATTGTGATTTGCGAGGGCGGCTGGAAGATAAATATCACAAGGTCAAAGTGGCAAAGTTTAATTTGCCAGGTTAAAATAGGTTGAGTTAATAAATGACGGATCAAAATTATTTGGTGAAATAAATTGTGTTGAAATTAGCTTAAATTGGATCATAACCCAGCCCTCTTAACTTGTACTAAGTTTTAAATTCTTTGTTTGAACACCTACTATTTTTTCCCCTTATATTATGATTATACACAACATATTAAACAAAAAAAAAGCACTTTTGAAAATATTTGGAAATTTTTTCTTGTAGATCACTCTAAGCTATGCACAGGGGCGTAGCTTTTCTAAATTGGACACTGTTCATCGAAAAATAACACCATTCGTCGAAAAATAATACCGTACGTATAAGTAAAATGATACACGAAGTGATTAAATAACATATTTTGGACACCCATGACAAAAAAAGGTGTTGTAGCCTAGTGATTTTAGATGTCTTGAAAGAGCCCTAAGTGCTGATGTATTTGAATCTCATTAGCAACAATTCCCCCTCCCCCCCCCCCCATCCCCTTTTTTTGATACCATTCGTGAAATTTCTGGTTCCACCACTGGCTATACACATATTAGATTAATTTTAAAATTGGTTGAATCAAATGGATAAAAATAACTTAAGGCAATAAATTAAACGGGTGATATAAAAACCTGTCCAAATCCAGACAAATTAAACAAATCATAATTTTATGAACGAATTTTTTCAACCACCATTAAAACTTTAAAGCATGCAAAATATGACTATAATCACCCACCTATCCTAGAGACTTCCCTCTACCACTACGTGTTCAACAATTAAGTGATAGGAAGCTCTAATTAACAAAAAAAGTTTGTCTCCCTTCTGTGTTTAACGTGGAGATGAATCAAATAGATCCCGTTATAAAATGGATTAGATTTGCCCTTATTGATAATGAAATAAGCTTTTTAATACGTTAATTATAAGCTATCTTTTTTTACAAGGAAAAAAAAAGAGTCAAGTATATATATTTTTGAACTATGCAAAATCATTTATATTTGGTGGTGCAACTGATCTAGACCATTAATTCGTACATTTCAAAAGCAAAATTGATCAGTTTTCTTTGTATAAACGTCCTACGTTTTGTAAAAGCTTTCATTGTTAGTCAAGAAAGCACATATTACTTATTTAAGTAACGTCAAAGGTAGATCTAACCCCAACTATTAATGGATCATCTTGATTATTTTGAAACATTCAAAAGTAAATTTGACCATTTCCTAGTAAAATAAAAATAATTATACTATTCCAGCATTCAATCATGCAAAAGAGAATCTCAATTATTCTCATTGTGCCACCTAATTACCAATCATTGAATTAGAAAACATTATGAACCGCAGGAACTATATAGAATGTGTGTGGACACTAATTATCAAAGATGAAAAATGATTTACAGTACTACATATTAAGTCAATATTAGCGTCCTTTTCCACAGAAATGGTGTAAGAATTTGAGCCATATAAAGATCAATTTTACTCGTTTTCTTCTTATCACATGCTTCTTGTAGAAAATAAATTTTAAAAAAAGTGTATGTCGAGACAAAAATGCACTTTTAAGGTGTGTTCAAACTATAAAAGAATATTTATTTTTTTGAATTTTAGTCCTAACTAATGAGGAGCGGAGTGGTCCTTTACGTAAGGTAAACGGGAGCTCTGCGACAAGCATAGGCATAGAAATATAGCTAATGTGAGCAATTTTAAACGTGTCACATGGGTCATCCAATGAAATCAAGTCGACATATGATGATGTGAAATTGTTTGTGATAAACTAAAAATATAATGAAACAGAGATTTTATTGATGGATATTTATCAGTGCAATTCAATTCCTCAATTTCTCAATTTTGTCCGTGATTCATCGATTGTTAGTAACGTATTTAATTTCTCAAATTCAAAATGATTTGTTATTTGATTGCTAGGAACGTCGAGTAGCGACTTTGACAAAGACAATATTTGTTGCCTTAATCTTTTTATAAATATTCCAAAAGTTAATGAAATTTCGAGACGTAAATTGGGGTTTAATGTATAGTAACCTTCGAGAACTCTAACAGAGAACGATAAACATGTTATCTCCTGTATTCAGATTAGCAAACCAGAAATAATAAAAGATGAAAATAAAAACACAAAGAACTATCCGAGTCCACAGAACGCACTGTGTGTCCTTAAGAAATTTAATCCCCTCAAGTACCCGAGGTTGCAGATTAATTCCTCCCAAGATAAAACGGATTAACCATTAAAGAAGTAGCGGTACCTCAAACTTCGATAATTTCAACGAACTCAAAATGACAGCAACGAATCACACACAGAAACACGATCGATCGATTTTGTTTTGTAAGAAATGTATGCAAAAGAAGGGAAGAATTCGATACAGAAAAATGAGAGAAAACCTCTCTATTTATAGCCAACAAAGGGTAAAGGTCACAACCCTTTGGAAAGAAGACAACCTTTCAGATAGGTCACAACACTTTGGAAAAGGCATAACCTTTCAAACGGTCACAATCCTTTAGAAAGGACACAACCTTTCATAAAGTTCACAACCCTTCGGCATAGTCACAACCCTTCATTTCCTGTTCACACCTTTAAAACCCAACAAAACATTCTTCCACTCTATTGTTCATAAATGAGGATGGAGTATGATTTTTTAAAGTAAAGGTGGGGATATGGGTAATATGCATGAATTTCCACTTCATAATTTATCTATTTTTTTAGAATCTACATTATCTATAAGGAGAGATAATTTTTTACTATTCTCTCCTTCCTTTTTTACTTATTTTCTATACTAAATATAAGTACCTATTTTTATTTGTCCAACTTAGAAAATCATGAAATAGCTTATCACTTAGTTCCTAATTTATCATTATAAATATTAACTATATTCATTTTTGATGTATTTTCCAAAGCATTACTATCGTTCTATCGATGACTTCTTAAAATATGTTTCAACTCAATAGTGATCAAGTAAAAATGAGCCCACAGAGACACATAGTATTAGTATTTCACCAGAGTACCACGGGATTTATTCAAAATTAAGTTTTCTCAAATAGTAATTTTTCAAAAAGAAAAGAGGGTAGAAAACACGCATTAACATGCCGTACTTCCGTAGTTCCGTGTAACAGAGCAAATCATAAAAAAATAATCAAGTCACTATAGTTGGTTATCTAGATACATAATTTTGATTTCGAATCTTTTAAAATACAATATACTAGAAAAAGAATGAATAAAGAAACTTACACAAACAATATTAGAGGGAAAGAAAATCCTCAAACTTCTTATATGCATATAATCCACCGGTTACATTGGAAAAAAAGAAGAATGATACTATATAATAAGACAACAAACAAATTAATTATACACAACTGGTATGTATAGATAAAAGATAAAATTCTAAAACAAAAGCCACCTAACATTACAAACTTAAGAATTTGGATGCACCAAATACTAAAAAAAAACCGTAACAACGGTTCCATCCAAATGTCCCTAGAGAACAAATAAAACAATAACAACAACAAACACGAAAAAAAGAAACATACATTTTGGACAATGTCGTTCGATATTTACATAAAATCATCGAAATTTAAGCTCTCTGGGATTTCGAATTTCATCAAATTACTGCAATAGCTCTCTTTTTCGTCTTCCGTGGGTGTCGATAACACTGAATCTAAGCTGAAATTCTGGTTGCTGCTGTTGTTGTTGAGTGATTGGAAATTTGAATTATCAGAAGCATCAGAATTACAATAACCATAGTTTTGTGGAGGTAGCATTTGGCTATTCATCAAATAGGATTCCTCCACGTGTCCTAATTGCATTGGCTGTGATAATGAAGATGAACCAGGAACATTTTGTGTGGTGAAATTTGGTATTTCTTGAATCTGATTTTGGAATTGAAAAAATTGAGTCTGATTTTGCAATTGGGAATTCAATATTTGATTTTGTTGAAGTTTTTGTAACAACAATTCAGACCCTTCTTGGTTTTGTAGTTGAGAGTTGAACATTTGATTATTTTCTTGATATTTTTGTAGTAACAATTCTGGGGTACTTTCATTTTGTGATGCCAAAAGTGTAGCTGCAAGCCTGAAGACTTCAGGGTTTACAAGTGCTTGTAGTCCAAGTAAGCTCGATAGGTTGAATTGAGTCGAATTTAGAAGGGACGATAAGTCTAATAAATCAAGACGAGGACTATGAGTCACTGGGTCAATACCATTCCTTAAAAGCCTTTTTCTAATGTGAGTGTTCCAGTAATTCTTGATTTCGTTGTCTGTTCTCCCTGGCAGACGGGCCGCTATAGCTGACCATCTAAGACAAACATAAAACGCACATATAAGTTTTGTGAAGACAATTAAAAAAGGTATGTTCTATTTTGTCTAACAACATAAGCTTTTAAATTATGAAAGTATATATTGCTTACTTGTTGCCAAGAACACTATGAAGTTGGATAATACTTTCTTCTTCATCAAATGAGAATCGTCCTCTTTTAATATCAGGTCTCAAGTAATTAGTCCAACGAAGACGACAACTCTTTCCACACCTTTGAAGTCCTGCAAATGAATTTTTCATTAGTACTATACACAATATACACTCATAATATACATGAAGAACAATAGAAACTATCGATAATCTCGATGAATAAAATAAATACCAGCATTCTTAGGGAGTGTTCGCCAATTTCCAGGACCATGAAGTTGAATATATTGGATGAGTTTATTATCTTCTTCTGGAGTCCATGGACCTTTTTTGAGTCCATTTTTATCACAACATGGTGATCTTCCCATTGCTTCTATGTTTTGTTTTGTATTCCTTCTAGATGTTATTAAAAAGTTGCAAGTGTTTTAAATTTCTAAAGAACTTTTAGAGAACAAAAGTGAACTTGTAGGACCTTGAGAGGATGAAGACCAATATTTATAGATGGGAAAAATAGATTGAAGTCAAAAGTATTTGGCGCCGGCCTCGTTTGTATGTCAATGCCTCAAATCACTTTCTCCGCTGTTTCTTGAGAGTGAAATGTACAAAAGTTACTTTAAGGTAATAGAATATTGAAAATAATGTACAGTATATTCCCTCCGTTCATTTTTACTTATTCAATATTGTTTTGGCATATATCGGGAAGAACAATAAATAGAATGATAACTTTACTATATCACCCTTTAAATACAAAAAATTCTATGATTTAAAATATAAACATCTATTTTTAGTATATTGGATAGTCAAAGTAGACGGAAAAGTAAAGGTATGTTCTTTTTTGGATAATCATGAGTCTAAACCATTCAGTCAGCTAGTTTAATTAATAAAATATGTACAAATTAAGTGTATAGATAATGTATACAAATTCATTTTATATGTTATATATGCTTCTATCGTATTGATAAATTAGTTGGTCGAAGGATATCTATGCTTAACTTTTCCTTCTTTTTTCAACTGTTAAAAGTGTTTAGACTTTGTCTGAACAGTAATAAAAATGTGGAAATTTTGGATGAATGAGATGAGACAGGTGGCAAGTAACTAATGGTTTTGACCTTTACATCAAAGTCTACAAACCAAGAATTATTAGTCGGTACGGTAGTTAGATTTCTCCTACCAATTAAAATGTCAAGGTTTTAACTTGTTTCAGTGTTTTTCTTCACAAAATTATCAAAACTTTATAATAAATAATAAATAAAAAAATAATTCAAACTCTAGACATGTATAGTCCACAATAAAATTTCAAAATTACGTAGGCTATCGTCAGCGTATCTGTTTCAGTCCAGTTAGTCCTCTTCGTGTCACTTTTTAGAAGCTTATTAGAACCTAATCTTGGGGACAAAGTTTTGATAATTAATAAAATGAAATCAAATATATTACAGTCATTGTAATCTTTGACATGCATGCATCCTTGGAGGAAGCCAGTGTGTAAGTTTTGATGTAATATTATAGCATACAGAAAAATTAATGTGAAAATTTGAAGGATCTGCGGATAAAAAACATATAGATAATCCAACAAAAGATGTGCATTAGACAAAATTTGGAATATAGAATGTAAAAAAGAATTCTCGTCTTTAGAAGTAAATCCCACTAAACTAGTAGTTAGCGGTGGGTTTTTGTATTTTATTTTAAAGAAATAGGGGGTTAACCTCCTTCTCTCTTTCTTACTAGTATTATATTTAGTATCCACATATATAATCTCTTATTCTTCGATATATATTATTATTACTATGTGTTGATATATGCATTTGCTTTGTACATTCCTAATTTGTTGTTATATTTTTTGTCAATTCTACTTTGACGAATCGAAAATTTATCAGAACCAACTACTTTCTAAATTTCTTCTTAATCATCAGTGTGAAAGCTTTATATGTATATCCTTTATATTTCATTTTGCAATTTAGAATGTCCAAAATGTGGAGATCTCACGGTTATAAAATATAAAAGTAGAAGGATTGAAAAAATATTTTGAGAGCAAAAAGGTCAACTATGATATTGAGGATAAAGTCATTAACAGAGAAAAGGGTATATAACAGACCCACAAAAATGGAAAAGGAAGGCATACTAGATACATATCTGAATATAAAAAGTTTTACAGTATAAAAATATAAAATAACACACTTTTTGAAGTTCTATAAAAGTTTTCTCAAACTTGCTCTTTTAATTTCCAAATCAGTTTATATAAAATAATTACACACTTTTTGAAGTTGAAAATAATTAACTATACTTTTATTTTGTCTAATGAAGAAGTTTTCTAATCTTACAAATGTATTGTAATATGTTTTAGATTATTTAAAATTCCACGCTAATTCAAACTAGCTAGGACGCACGATTTTCACAAGAATCATTTTTCCGTAGTCGTTTTTTAAAACAATAAAAAAGAGGAACTTTATGAGTAAATGGGTGATTTTTATTTACAGGAAATATAAAATTGGAGTGTTTTTGTAAAAGACGCTAACTTAATTTAATTTCTACTTAGAGGACGTGTCATGAGGCCAGGCCAATCCCAAACCATATATGTATCCTAGGGACAAGTGTCAAATTTTATTAACCTATATGAATATAATATAGCAAGTCAACAAGGCCAGCTAGCTATAACGCTCACGATTAAAAAATCACTATTTTCTCATTGAAAAATATTTCATAATTTTTTGATATTTTTTATTAAATTAATAAAAAAAGAAAAATTAATAATATTTTTATATAGAGAAGTTAAAAAGTTTTGCACTATCTCAATAAGAATTTATTCTCATTATATATTTTTTTATAAATCAATTCGATAAAAAAACAAATTCAAAAAAATCATATTTTGTAATATAAATTTCCACGGAAAACCCATCTGCTCCTTTTATGTGGTCTCAATACTGTACCAGTGCTGATTAATCTGATTTTAAAAAAACAGCTGCTTAGACAAATCACAACCACAGATTACTGGTGGCCCCCATCGTGGACATTTTTAGTTATTGACAAATATTGAAAATATGCCAATTACACCAATATCAATTTTGAAATCTCACTTGCTTCACAACACACGTTTTCCTTTTCAAGCCATATTGATTATTGCATAAGTAAGATTGATCAAGAGTTCAAGGCCGACTCTAATATCGTAAAATGAACATCAAACCTAATTTAATCTAAAAAATTAATCCAAGAGAAGGAAATCATCCAAGATCATATAAGGATACAAATTATCATTTCACCTAGCAACGCAGGCCACTTAATTACTTTTTTTGTTTTCTTTGTGTAGTTTTGATTTGATTACGAAATTTAAGAAAATTAAAAAAATATTTTAATCATGTGAAATTAAAGTGAAGATCAATAACATGTGTCAATATGTCATTTAATCTTATTATCATAAATATATTAGGTAGAAAATTGAAATTAAAAAATTATTAAAAGACAATATATTTTTCTTTCAAACAAACTAAAAAGAAAAATAATACAAACAAATTTAAATCGAAGAGCAAATTTTTTATAGTGAGAAAAGAAGAATAAGAAAACAAGAAGAAGTTAAAATGCATTAATTGCTCAATTTAAAGTTAAATGGTCAAACGAAATAAATGAAAAAAGTCGAAAAGTGCTAGTATTGTATAGGCTAATATGATACAATGGTCAATTTTCTTTTTTTTTTGAACCCAGGATAACTTGCACTGTCCTTCAGGTGAGCACTTTGTGCGCACTGGGTAAACCCCGTACTGTATAATAGCTTGCAAATCACACAAGAGATGTAAATCGCACTAGGCAAGCCCTATGCGACAGACTCAACTCATAAGGCATTGAGGAGGATCGATCCCGGGTCATCCGTGTGGATAACCACCCTCCAAACCAACTGAGCCATCCCGAAGGACACAATGGTCAATTGCTCCATTTTAAATTAGAGATCTCGAATTCTAGTCGTGAATATTGAGAAAATTTTGTTGAGAGCATCCTCCCTAAAATTAGGTCTTACAGAATTCTAATGCAAATATCGAATATCGAAGATAAAAACAAAGTAAATAAATTGAAACATAACAACCTAAAGCAAAAAAGATGTGTGAGTTTTTTCAACTGTAGCAGTTCAGCAGGTAATGCTTTGGGTTCACTCTATAAACCCCTAAATTAAAGCAACCTATAATTCAAAGCCGCTGAGTTTCTGGTATTTCATTCATCAAACTTTTAGCTAACGAAACATTTTCGTCAAATATTACTTCCTTCTCATACTCATACAAGCATTTCAGCAAAATTCAACGTCAAAAAAACAAAATAATAATCAAAACCTCCCACCCCCCCTCCCCCCACCACACACACACCTGGAGGCTTGCTTAATTGCCTTGTCTACCTCTTCACTTCATTTATTAAGTATGATAAAAAATAATAATAATAATAATAATAATAATTTGTTCTAGAAGAAAACATAAAATGATAAGAACATTGATATCGACATTAATTCAATCTCAATATTAAAATTTATCATGATGATTGTCCAAAATTATATAAATATATCAAATTACATCTTTCATGCGGGTGTGAGACTAATCAGGACTAGACATCTGCAGCATGGATACATAATACTCTCTTCGTTATTCTCTTAATAAACATGACTAAGAAGGATGATTTTACTAGTTTACCCTTTAAGAAACCTTTTGAAACTTTACAAACTTATTTACCCTTTTAAAAAATTATTGAAAAGGTAAATGGAAAATATTAGTAAATTCTAGCTTAATTTCGTAAATTGACAAGTAAGTTGAAATAACTATTTAAAATAAGGTCAATAACTAATATGGAACGAAAGGAGTATAAGAAGGGAGCCTTCTCGGGTAAATCATGAATTGAGATGATTCTAATACCATTATTAGATTTGAACGTTGTGCCTAATTAGCAATTTCAAAAGCTAGCTTATAAAGCGAGAATTATTTAAAATTATATAAAGAAATGGGCCTCAACAAAAACTGCGTAATTTTATCTCCATTTTCCTACTATAATATTTAGCTGTATATTTCGAAATCTTATTAATGCATAAAAAAATATACGTAACTAGTACATGCAAATTATTTATTTATATTGAGATGATAATAATCTTCATCTTTTGTTCCCTATTTGGTGTCTACGAGACAACTCATTCTCATAAACTGCTAATTAAAAATTACTAATGAAATCTTAGAGAAAATCACATTACTAACAAGATGATGTCGATTGTCTTGATCAACTTCTCTTGCCACCTGTCTCTATTAACTTTGACTAATCAATTTTTAAAATTGCATTTTCAAAGAAAAATCGTAATTTTGGTCTGCTAAGCCGTCGCATGTTCGCTAATCTTTGTTTAAGAAGAAAATTAAGCTTATTATGCGTCAACATAGAAAAAATAGATTTTGATTCGTCATCATATGGCAAATAATCTAAGATTTAATCACTTTTTTTTTAAAAAAATAAACAGTTAATTAATTACTTGTCGAAAATTTAGGGTTTGCTTGTGGAGGAACTTGCCCTAAATAGCTACCACGTCATGAGAGTTGACCTTTTTACCCCCCACCCCCCTCCCTTCCACAAATAGAAACTAACAATTTATTTATAATTTGTTAAGTGAATGTCGTTATATTATTGTTGAGAGGTGTTCAATGGCTCTCAACAAACTTTGAATTATAATGTTTATTTTTTTTCTTCCTCATTATCTCCAACACCAATTATTTATTTAATTAGAGGAGTGTTCATATTGTTTAATTATGTATAGAGTGTGAAACTTATACGAAATCAAGTGCATGTGGACGCTAATTAAGTTTGTGTTATCATGCATATATTTATTTAAATGCCATGTATAGTATCCATGCAACTCGTTATGACGCACACAAATTAAATTACATATTTACATTTCATGTTTAATTAATTATTAGGATAATAAAAAATTTATTTTAGAAAAGGTGGCTGATGATGTCTTAATTTTCAATTAAAAAATGGGAGGAAATTAATTAGTGAATATTTTAGATACGTGGTTTAGTTTAATACGGACTCGTGTATAGTTGCAATATGATGCATTACGCATTGTCATTCAGTCAATATAATCCAGATGTTTCTCTAGCAATCCATGTTTTGTCCCCTTCATTTTTTTTGTTTTTTTCTTTTCTTTTGACCACATCATTTTGTCGTGATTTTCGTTTTCTTTTTATCTTCTTAATTTCATGAGGGGCTAGCTGTTTTTTTAGAATTTGATATATTTCAGATTTATATTACTAGAATTCACTGTGGCAACAAACCTTGTATTATACTTTTATTTACTTAACCTTTTATTAAGTTAATAAAAGCAACATTTGACTATTTTATTTATATCTTTTAAGATATGTAATTTTTCTCGCGGAATATTTACTCTATTTTATATTTTATAATTGGGGTGGCTGTATCAATGCATGTTATATCAATGCACCAGTGTAATTATGTTTCATATTTTTTTTGAAATTGTAATTATGTATCGGAAATATTATCTAAATGTTTGTCACGTCGTATAATTTTTCCTAAATGATTTGTGAGCTATGGGCTGAATCTGCTGGACTGACAATGAAGGTGCATTGGGCCCGACTTTTGGCCCATTTCCACTTTCACTATTTTTATTATGTGTAAATTTTATATATGTCATATATTATAGTAATATTTTCAAGCTATAGCAGTAGATTTATACTTTTAAGTTATAACATTAAAAATTTCAGGTTCTAACAAATAATTTTTTTTTAAAAAACTGTATTCAATAATTGAAAAAAGTTGTTTAAATAAAATAAAGAGATAAAAGAAAAATGAAAAAAAAACGTTTTTAATGAAAACAGGTAATAAACTGAAATTGTGGTGTTAATTTAATTTGAATTTATTGTAGATAATTAATAAATAGCATGAATTAAGGGATTTAAACTAATTAAGATTATTTAGTATCCTTAATTCACTCAAATCAGTTAAAATCAAATAAAAATTCAGATTTTATCTTCTTCTTTTTTTCAACGTTTCTCTCTCTTCAATTTGCAACAAAAAAATTTCAACGTTTCTCTCTTCAATTTTCAACCAAAAAAATCCCACATTCGAGTAATTGAAGTTTTTTTCATCTTTGAAAATTCTTGATTTTGTACGTATCAGTTTTAATCAAACATGGTGAAAGATGGGATCCTTCGGGTTAGTATTTATTATTGTTTAACGTTTGTTTTAGAATGATAGCGAAATGAAACAAAAATGATCAAACTGTCGATTAATTGAAGGTGGAGTCATATTTTGTTAACTATTGATATCATATTATGTTTACTGTTGTGAAATGTAAAAAATTTAGTGTTTTTTTTTGTTTATTTGTTTATTTTGTATACGGTTGTTGTTTCGTGAAATTATAAATTTAATGTGATTTTATGAATAATTTTGATAGAATAAATTAAATGAAATTTGTATGAAAGTGTGCTAATTATTCTGTAAAAATAATTTAATTATAACGTTGACGAATTTATGAAAATTTATTTTATTTGATAATGAATTTGATAGTATAAGTCGAATGAATTATGTATGAAAAGTGTGTTAAGAAATATGTAAAAAAAAAAATTGGAATTCTTGACGAAGTGTATTACAAGTGTTTAAATTGGTATTAAATGTGAAATTGTTGAGTTTATATTAGTTTTGTTATTTCTGTATAAAGTTGGGTGACAATAATTAATTATTTGGGACGAGAAATGTACATAGTTTGTATGAATAATCGTTTTGTATGAAATGTGTATTAAATGAGTATGAAAATGTATAAATTTGGTATGAATGATCATTGTTGTATGAAATGTGTATTAAGTGAGTATTAAATGTGAAATATTATGTTTTGTATGAATTTTGTTTTGTAATGTACTGTCTGAATGATATTTGTATGAAAAAATAATGACGAGTGTGTATAATTTTGTTGTTATTATAATGATTTTTATGGATGAAATTTGTATTGTCTTTGGAATGAAAAGTTAATATTATTTAACATATTTCTAATTGATTTGTATAATGTTAGACTAATTGTTATGTTTTTTTAATGAAACAGAGAATTATGTTGATTTTCAAATGAAATGAATTATATATGAAAGAGGGTTGCTGATGTGAAATTCAAAAGGTCCAAAGTTACTTGCAGTAAATGTTGTCAAGTTGGACCGAACATGAAGCATGTTCAAATTATCCTGTGCAAAACTAATGACTGTTTATTTGTTTAGACTATATATAATTTTTATTTTATTTTGTCGTTTAGATTAATGTTTTGTTTTTATATGAAACATAATTGGTTTGAAGTGCATTATAAACTTAGTGTTTAATATACCGTTCATTCTTTATACACGGTTCATTCATTAATCATACAGATTGCATACTGTTAAAAATAAAATTTATTCCAGCTTAATACATAAGATAGTGTAAATATTAGTGATAATTATAAAAGGTAATTATGGTATCCTGAGTATTTAATTTAATGTAAGTTTACATGAATATTAATTTGGTTTTCAACTGGTGTCCTACTATAAATAAATTTAAAACAAATTGCAGTTAGTGTTTCATTCCCACACTAACTTCAGTTAGTGTCATACACATATTAATCAAAATTTCATACACGTTTTATCCAAACAACATGTATAAAAATTGATAAAATCATATAATCACACAATTTATACCATTTGTATATCAATATTATATCACAATTCATACAATATCCAACAATAAAATATTAAACTCATAGGCATACACGTATTAATCAGATTTCATACACGTTTCATCCAAAAACGTGTTTAGAATATAAAGTAAGCATAATGTGATTAGTTTGAATTTAATAATTTATACCATAAACACAGTTAATAGACAATCACACCAATGTTAAAACACAATTCATACCATTTGTATACCATTATTATATCACAATTCATAAAATTTTCAAAATCAAAACATTAAAGCGTAATCAAACACATATTAATCAGATTTCATACAGATTTCATCCAATAAATGTACAGTTTGGAAACACACTGATATTTTCAAAATAGTATCTTGAAATTGTATAGGCAATCAGTAATTCATATGTAAACGGTATTTGCCTGAAAGAAAACATATGATATTATATATCATCAAATACTTAAACACAAAAAATTTGTTCAAAAGTTAAAAAAAAATATTTTTTTGTTGTTTTTCTTGTTGATGATTTTGAAGATGCTTCAACTTCTACATTTGTTTTTTTTTCTTTTTTCCTTTTTTATTTCAATATCAAAATCAAAATCAAAAGGGGTTTCAACAATTTTCCCGTTCCTCTTCTTCCCCTTTTGATTTGCAGGGGTGACCTTTTTTCTCTCTTTGCCACTCCTTCAACTTAGATGAACCATCCGTCGCCGGATTTTGAATATTTGCCGGATTTTCAACAATTTTAGGAGGGGGAGGGAGGAGGGGGTTGAGTTAATATATTAAAATTTGAAACATGAACATCATCATTACATGTTCCTTCACCCAATCTGGGACTCTTTCGAGGGTTTCAATAGGTTTCTTAGACATAATTTTGTTGGGAAAAAAATTGGACGAAAGATTGAATGTTGGTGTAGTTGGTTGGTGAGAAAATAGGAGAGAAGAAGGTGAAAGTGGGGTGATAGCGTGTATAGTTGGATAGGGTGGGGGAAGGGTGGTGGGATTGACTAATGGGAGGTTATGAGTATAACATTAAATAAGGAAGTGTAATCAATGTAAAATTCCTATAATTGTGTAAGAGATAATTATGGGTATTTTTTATTTAAATAATTTAATAATAATATAAAATTATAAAAAATTACTTATTTAATAAAGTATAATTTAATTAATTTATAAATAATTAGTGATATGTTATAACCCGTAATTAAACTGTTATAAGCAAGAATTTTTTAAAAGTAAATTTAAAACCTGTAATATTGACTGTTAAATGTGTATATGGGGTGATTTTTCCTTTTATTATGTACTGTTTTCTTCTCATGGATTTGAATCCAATGTCTTTCTCCTCAACATGTATCTATGAACTAAGACGTTCAATTAAGTCTGTACGTTTTTATCCGGGGGGGAGGGGGGAATCACACCATGCACACATTTAAGAGACAATATTACTGGTTTTATACTCTTAAAAAATTCTTACTTATAGCAATTTATTTACGGGTTATAGCATATCAATTAAATTTAACTTTATTTAAAAATCAATTACAATTTATTTTAATAAATGATTAATCTCTTTATATTTTTATATTATCAATTATTAATAGTTATTTAATTTGAATGTAGTTCCTTTTTTAAAATCGTAATTATCAGTTACACGAATTTAGGGATTTACATTGATTAGAGTTCCTTGATTACCGTTACACTCCAAACCTCCTATAAGTTAATCCCACCCCCACCCTTCACCCCCACGTCTATCAAATTCTACACGCCACCATCCCACTACCCCACATTCATAATCGTCCCTCTCATCTTTCTCACCCCACTACCCCACATTCATAATCGTCCCTCCCATTTTTCTCACCACCCCACTACCCCAACTTTACAATTGTCCCTCTCGTTACATTTCTCATCATCACCATGTTGAAGAAAACGATTGTAACACCTCGAAAGAGTCCTAGATTAGTTGAAGGAACTTCTACAGATGAAGTTCATGCTCCAACTTTCAACAGATTAACTCAAATCCCGCCGCCAAAAAATGTTGAAACTCCGGCAAATCAAAAGGGAAAGAACAGGTTTCAAACTGCTTGCCAACATTCCTTGGGACAGTGTTGACGATGTCATTATTCCTGTCAATGTTAGTGAATCATTTCATTGGTTGTTGGTTGTCTTATGAATCAAGTTTAGATGTCTACATGTATATGATTCAATGAGGGGGGGGGGATCTGTTCACACCAAGAAAGTTAATGAAGCTGTTGGTAAACTTGCCACAATGATACCACTTTTTTTAATGAGCACAAAATATTATGGTAAAAGGCTTTATCTTTATGCCAATAAACTCGCCAAATATGTTGACAAGTTTCAATCCGACCCACTTTAAGTCAAGCATATGATGTTGTATTGGTGCAATTTTGGAGTCTGTTTTTAGAGCTTTTCTCGTGCAATTTTGGAGCTGTTTTGTCGCTGTTATGGTGATTTTCTGTTGTTGTTTTTGGTGCAGTTCTAGTGTTTTCTGGTGGTGGTGTTGATGCAAGTTTAATGCTGATTTAGAGGCTATTGTGATGCTGTTGTTTTGGTGTAATTCAAATGATGTTTTGATACTTTCCTGGTGTAATTTTGGATCTTTTCTGCTGCTATGTTGGTGCAACCATAGTGTTGTATTAGTGTGAATTTCGTCCAGCTATTTTGGTTCATTGTCAGTACTGTTTAGGTGCAATTCTAATGTTATTTTGATGAACTTTTGAAGCTATTTTTGACGCATTGTTTGTGCTCTGCTGCGGTTTTGGTAAAGGTTTACTAAAATTTTAGTGTCGTTCGTTCTAGTACAAATCTGATGTAGTTTTGCACCATCAACACATACAATATAAAAAATTTCAAGTCAACTTCTCAATAAATTGAAACCAAACATACATTACGTATCAAATCCATTACATTGCAAAATAAAAAGATACATTTTCTTATACTACGAGAAAAACCTATGCTTCTTCGAGCTTACAAATTACATTGCAAACAAGAAAAGATAGAATATTAAATTTTTCCTGATCGTTTTCTCTTCAACTTCCAGGCTTATTTAAATTCTTGCGTGCTTCTTCGAGCTTCCTAATATTTAGAATGTATCTGTCATAATTGGAACAAGTAGAATGGACCAATGCTAAATTATCACTGGGACAATTGATCGAGCACCTCGTGTGCAAGAAACTTGCTTGCAGATAAACAAGACACCAATCGGCATAGCACCCTCCTTGAGTTTAAATAATCTATTGCAGAAGACATAGAAGAAGACTCTATCACTATAAAGGCGGCTTTGCATTCATAAAAATAAAGAATTGTATTCTTGTCGCAGACTTCCATTGAAGGGAGATGCATTCTTCAAAAACAATAGATGTAACTGAATAAGTTTTACTTCTCCAAATAAAACACAAGGATTTTATTTGTTTCACAGGGGAATCAAAGTTATGGAATTATGGATATCTGAGGGAAAAGAAAGGGAAGATTTAGTTAGCAATGGTGGAAACCTTTCTCACTTGTAAAAGAGAAGCACTGTTAGATTTTTGACGGCGGTTTGCAAGAGTATCAAAAGTGTACCAATTGTTGAAACATGGAGGACTATTAGTGCTCCATGTTAAAACACAAGAATTACTTTGGTTCTTAATTCAAACATAAAGGACAATTTTGATCATTTACTCTATAATATGCACTGTTTTATTCCAGTCAGATACCATCGACATATGAATTATTGATTGGCTATTATAATTCCAAGATACTAGTAATATACAGACTGCATATCATTTGGATACACCATTTGAAAGTTATATTACACATTGAGTATAACATTTTTCAGGATAACAGTTATATACAAACTGCATACCAATTGGATCCAGCATTTAGACTTAAGGATGTTATTGTGTATAACCATCTAGAAATAAAAATAATATCAATTTATAATTCATGAATCAACTTTGTCTTATAATTGGTATCCAAACAGTACACTTATGACATTCAAATTCATTCATGATTGATTTTTGTTACTTCATGTTCTAACACAAAAAATAAAAAAATAAAAAATGAATGAACTTGGTATCCAACCTGTATAAATACCTTGAAGATATGATTATGCCAATGTGAAATAGTGATCATTGTATTTTGTAACAACCTCAATTACATTTTGTTTTATATTTATTCAAGTTGGACATCTAATGGATACCAAATTACTACTAATTGTAAATTATATTCTCTTAACAAGCATAGATAAAGTACTTTAAAGATGTATGAAATTGGTATACAATTTGTATAAATACTGTAAGAAACGAATATGACAACCTATAACAACGATCATTAATTTTTGTGCCAACATCAATACATCTTGTTTTATTTTGATTTAGAATAGGACACTAGTTGGATACCAAATTAATACTCATGTAAACTTGCATTAAATAATATCAACTGCTATTTGGTACCAAATGTTTACCATAATAACCTTATATAATTATCACTAATATGAACATTATCTTATATATTAAACTGGAATGAATTTTATTTCCAGCAGTATGCAATTTGTGTGATTAATGAATGAATCTTGTAAAAAACATGAACAATATATTAAACAATTAGTTGTAATGCATTTCATAACAATTATGTGTCATATCAAAACAAAACATAAGTCTAAAAGACAAAATAAAAATAAAATTTTTATATAGTCTAAACAAATAATCTATCATTTTTTTGGCACAGGATAATTTGAACATGTCATCCTATTGTGGCCCACTTGACGGCATCTACTGCAAGTAACTTTAGACCTTTTGAATTTCACATCAGCAAACTCCTTCCAGCGTTCAAGTTGCGGTCTTCCTACCGTTCATACAAATATAATTCAGAAAGTATACCATAATTCATACCACAAAATAGATTTCATAAAAAAAATATCAATTCACATTTCATACAAATAATCATTCTTCTTACTCATATTTTTTTACATAATACTGAATAATTTTTCATACTAGTTAGTTCATTCTTCTCACAAAATTTATACGCAATCGTCAATACTTATTCATAGCAATATCATTCCCAAACATTCTAAAATAGTTCACACCATAAAACACATTATACAAAAAATAAATTTCACTTTTCATACCAACTTAATACACTTATCATACAAATCTTCAATCTTCTTACTAATATTTTTTACACAATAATGAATACACTTTCATACCAATATCATTTCATTTACACCATCAAATTCATTCATACCTATACATTTTATTTATATTTTCAAGAAACCAAACAGTATTCCATATTATAATTTTAATCTGCATACCGAATTTCATACTTTAATCTCATTATTATTATCAAATTGACTAAAGAAATACTCGTTTCATAACAATGTTACAACAAATTTCATACTTTTTTCCCACAAATTTCATAACTTTACAATGATAAAACTATTTCTATTCTATACATTTATACTCAAATCATTCATATATTAAACCAATGTCGAACAAATTCATGGTTTTGACAGTATACAAAATAACAAAAAAAAAGAGAAACATACCAACAAAATCATTTGTTGACACCCAATTTTGGACCTCCACAATATGTATTCATCATCGAGCTTCTTTAATTTCAAACGATTTAAAATAATTTGTTTTATTAAAAATCAAATATTTTTCTAGTTATTTTCAAATAATTCTAGTCATTTTATAATTTCTAAATAATAAAAAATACTTTTATATAATTGTGTATAAAATTGGTATATTTTATGAATATTCGAAAATCATCTAAAAAAAAGATTTTATTTTGTTTAACTATTTTATCAAATTAGTTTAGTTAAGTTACGATCATATTTTTGAAATATTCTAGTTTATAAGTAAGTTAATTATTTTATTTTGTTAAGATTGAGAAGCTCATTAATTAATTAATTTTAATTCATCTTATTTAAATTTTAATCAAATTCAAAAATTAAATTCAATTTGACTAAGTTTGAACTTCATTCTCTTGCCTTACCTTAAACCCATTTGAAACCAAACCTTGGACCAAAATTCATTCTCAAAACTGGCCCAATACCACTTCTTCAACTTTTCAACACCAGCAGCGCTCTCAAATACCTGCGACCCGACCTAATTTCCTTTCTCCAAAATAATCCAGAACTACTCCAACGTTACATCAGCAGTACCAGCCGATCCCATCCCCTTTCTCTTCCAAATTCCAACAACAACAGCGTACAACAGTACGCATACAGTTCCAGACGACCCCTGCGTCCTCTTTCTTCTTCTTCACGCGGAAATCCCAGCAAATTTAGCGAGAAATCCGCTAAAACGCCCAGACCCTACAACAGTCGTTCCCTTCTTCCCCTTTTTCGTGGATTCATAGCAAAAATACGACCCCCCCAATCCCTTTTCACTGTTGCTTCGAAAAGAGCATTTCGAATTCAAATTTTCAATCTGTTTTCCCCTTTAAATCTGCCCTTTCACCCCTATATAAATAGTCTCTTTAGTTTTCATTGAAAGGGGGGAGAGACAAGAAAATAGAGAAAAAAAACACTGTCATATAGGTTCATAAGAAGAATTTTGATTTCTATAGTCGCTAAGTTAAAATTTTTGACTCTCGAGCTCTTGTCTTAAGCTCTTTGTTCTCTGTCATCGAAAACATTCGTTGAAGTTTTTTTCACGTGGTGGTGAAATAGCTGGCCCAAGCTCGTCATCCCAGAATGCTGCCCTAAGAAAGGTAATTTCTTCATCCCTCTTATTTCGACACGATATTTGCGATATTAGAAATTCTTTGTTTGTGTTTGGTTGCTGACATATGTGATCGAGTTTTTATGTCTTCGTATGCTATGAGAGTCTATTTCTAATCTCGAGGCTGAATCAAAATGAGTGTTGTGTGATCGGTTTTGCAACTCATTCGATCCCATGTTTCAGTTTGCTCGCTTTATCATGCTCTATTTTGAATATATCTATGGATGTTACGAATATGTTCTTTGGGACTTTAGTGTAATCAAGTCCTGCTTGAGCCGGGATTATGAGTTGAGTTCTCGTAAGGGCTTGGTTTGAGTGCATTCGATTACCTTGTCAAGTAGTCACGTGTTCTGATTGAAAGACGTTATTGTCCTCCCTCCCTCGGCCTCCAGAAGTGTATCATAATTAGCCTCGAATGGTTCCGTTTGTCTTAGTTTTATTTTGTTAATAATCCGCCTTCAAAATCATGTCATTCTTTGTCTTAGACTAAACTTGAACTTGTAACTACTTAAGCTCAACTTTCATGTTTGTTTTAAATCATATGTTTGTCTTGCTTTGATTTTCTTGTCTCATGTCAAGGTGATAGTTCAAGTATGTGAAAAAATGAGTCTGCTTAACTAAAACAAAAATTGAGTATTTAATGAGAAGCCAAAGCTTTATTTTGCTTTACATATGAAGTTGTGATTGATGTCCTAAATTGAACTTGGAAAGCTTTTGTCCATACGAATTTAATCTCTATTATTTGTTTATTTTGTTATGTTATGTTGTACTGATTTTCTCTTCACATCGTTAGAGAATTATTGACCGAATTAGTATGTTTGATGTTAGTAGTTTAAAGATATGAACTTGGTCCCTTTGTTTCTGGAAAGTCATAAAAGAATTTGAATTTCACTCTTTGCTCCATTAGTGCTCATCACCTTAGATACAAAAATATATCCCTTCCGTTTATATAGCTACTTGGCTAATGAAGATAAGCATGTGTTAATATTTTCTATTATT
Organism: Solanum verrucosum; assembly: GCF_900185275.1. Lineage (NCBI taxonomy): Eukaryota > Viridiplantae > Streptophyta > Magnoliopsida > Solanales > Solanaceae > Solanum > Solanum verrucosum. Next base: position 2,034,854 of record NW_026019982.1, on the reverse strand, counting down.
TTCAATTATTCTTTAAATACTAATTTTGTCATTTATTTGTTCTACAATGAAATATATCCGAGTTCACCATGAACTCCCATCTTCTGTCCTTGCATCTTGAGTTGTGCCGAAACTCAACATTTCCTCTATATCAAGTCAGTCAAAGTAGCGAAACAGGTTGGAGGTAGCAAATAGGGTTGGAGATTGAAATTACAGGTCCCGGAAAGCCGAAAATGGGTTGTATACATGTTGTATACAGCGGTATACGCTAATATGCAGGCTCAAAATGCAAAAACAGAGGGCGGAGGCGAAACACAGGTGTTTTAAAGCAAGATATACATCAAAAGCGCTGATACACATGTTGATATACAACAAATATATACAAAAACGGGTTTAGGATTAAACACCAAAAATTCCAGGGAAATTGGCCCAAAAGGAGGCCCAAATTCAATTTCTCCCTTACTCTTTAATTATTTAATTGTGATTATTCGTTGTTTGTTGTTTAACTCTAACTTTATAATTTATAATTAACTTAGTTAATTCCCCAAAAGATGAACTACTTCTCTGTGTTTTTTTTTTATAACAAATCTCATTTTTATCAACTCCTGTATTTTCATTTCTAATCTTTAGTTAAAACTCTTTTATTAGTTTAAAATAGTTTTCATAATTTGATTAACCAAAAAATGATTCAAAATAAAAACCAACTAATCTAGTTTTGTTAAAATTCTAATTACTTGCAATTTAATTCAAATGTTTCATTTTGGGTCCCTTTCTCTAAAAAAATAAAAATAAAATCATAATAAAAAATGCGTCATTTATTTAATTATTTTTTCAAAGTTAATCAAATATTGTAAGTTATTATTTTTTACGTTAAATCATTATCTTCCTAAAAAAGTTAAATATATTTTAGACAAGTCGCAGGTCAATCGCATGTTAGCGGACACTTCGAATACTTAAACTCTTCTCGAAGTGTAAATTGAACCCCGAATCTTCTTTGGTATTTTCAAATGATTTTTTTCTGTTTAAATCTTTGAAAATCATAAGTTTTCTTAATTTCTTTAAAAAATTAAGTGGCGACTCTTTTCTAAATATTTTTCTAAAAATGTTTTATACTTAGAACATTTCAAAATGTAATTTTTTTCTTTTGATAGGAAAATTACGGCACAACAGAAATGTCGACTCCGCTGGTGATTTAAGTAAGTTCTAACCATAAGATTTGACTTATTTGACTAATTGCTATAAATTGTTAAATTGTTTATCTGCGCTTAATGTGTTTAAATCGATATAACTGTCATTGCATTCATGGAATTTCTTGTTGTATGTAGGACGGTTTATGTATAATCGCAGCTGGACTTTTTATACTCAACCCTTTTCCGGAAGGATCGGCGATTTAGTGGTATGTCATGCGTCCAATGGTTGTCGTGAATTCCAGCCTAAGTTGTCCACTTGGGTTTTCGGTCTTTCAAAAGCCATTCTTAGTCAACTAGCGTAGAGCGAAACCAAATCCTAATTTAGCGCATTTTGAACTAAGTTGACCTAACACTCAAGACGTGTTGTGTCTATTAGAAAGTCCACCTTGTGTCGATTTGACCCTTTGGTCAATAAAAGATAATCATGTTTATGTGTTTAAATTTGAAGGATATATACGTAATTTGGCAAAACATTGTCTCTTAGGGTTGAGCGTTTAATAGTTTGTTCGAGTCGAAGACGGATCAAGTTACCATTTCATCCAAAAGCGTGGACATTCGGAGATGACAAGAAATCAAAAAGAAAGATCGTCCATGGAAGCATAGTTTAGGATTGTACCCCTGCGTGGGATTGACCATTTGTATCCCTTTTTTCTATTATGTATTCCTTTTCAGTTTTATTCATAAAATTTGTATAAATCTGGGTTTTTGAGGCAATGCAATGTTTCAAACGACGTTATACATTCTTTATATTGTTAGACCTACCCTTGGCACAAAGGGTCACATATTTGTTTAGAACGCTCAATCTTTGCTTATATGTTGAAACTATTTGTGTGAATATGTTGCTTTATTTGAAGATGTTCTATCTCACTCTTTTTCGAATTATTTTTCTAGAACCCTTTAAGCATAAATATCAAGTCACTATCAAAAGTGTGTCCAAATACATTTCGAGTCTTTAGTTTCCCAACAAAATTCGAATTTTATTTTTCAAATCTTACTCGCTCATATATATATATAAAATTTCACCATCTCAAATCAAAACAAATTCAAGAGCCGAACTACGTAGGACCTGAATTCTCCCTCGTGAGATAAGTAGGCAGCCTTTCAAGGCTCGGTCTCAATTTTTGAAAAAAACCTATCTTTCCAACTCTTACAAAGAAATTAAAGTTACATCTCAATCGAAAAACGAAAATATGACAATGAAAGATACAATCGACTTTGTCTCGACTCAAGTTGACGTCTTTGATTCACTAAGCTCGAAATCAAATAGACAAATTCCTGTCTATTTAGTCATTTCTCTAAATACGTGGGCTAGTTTATCTTCAAGTGGAGCAACTCTTATACGTTTGTGGTCATATGTGTGATATTTTTCATTATTTATCATCTACATAGACTAACACGTTTATCTTTTGAGTTATTTTTCTTTGTCAGGTATTTAGAACTACTCTATGTTGATAAGCTGGCTAGTCATTCTTATTTCACAAGATCTAAGGCTCCCAAAGATTCCTTCCCCGATCAAAATTTGCAAAAAGAAAAGGCAGTAATGGGTGATAACAATGAAGAGATTGGCCTGACTGATGTAGTTGTGGCTCAGCCCACTGTTGCTAATAAAAATGAATTAATTATGCAATTGATGCAACGGATTGCCGAAATGATGGTTCAAATGCAAAGAAGACAAGATCTACCGAATTTAATTTTTTCGGTCAACCCTCCAGGAGATGGAAGACCTCCACTCCACTTTCCTCCTTCAAGCGTGAAACAAGTTCAGAATCCACCCTCTAACCCTGCTCAAAATCCTCCAATCATCAACCTAACCACCCCAAATCTCCATCATGCCTCCGTCTCTTATCAAACAACACTTCTTCCTCAAGATACCAACCCCCAAACGCTACTTCCTCTTCAAAATGCCAACCCGCAATCTTGCCCTCCCCCTCAAAACCAAAATGTCAATAATCTGTAAACAATCCTCCACCACCAAAATCAGCATACCAACCCCTAGACTTTCCCACAAAATCACCAAGCCACTCAAAATACCCAGAGTCCCTTCATTGCTCCGCCATTGCCTTTAAAGACTACTTTTCAAATTCCAATTTCAAATGAACCCTATGCCAACTGTTCTGAGCTTGATCACTATAAGGAACGGGAGAGAGAGTGGAGGTCAAAGGAATAGGCAGTCAAACTGAATATGAGAGAAGAGATCAGGAAAGCCATGAAAGAGCTGCAATGTATTCCTGAAGTCGATGGGTTGAGTTATGAGTATTTGTGCATCCATCTGGATCTGGACCTCCCGAAAGGGTTTAAAGTGCCGAAATTTGACACTTTCGGAGGAACAGGGAATCCCTTGGCGCACCTGAGAGCCTACTGTGACCAACTCGTAGGAGTTGGCAGGAATGAAACCTTGTTAATGTGACTCTTTAGACGAAGTTTTAATGAACAAGCGTTGGAATGGTTTACTTCTCATGAGATAAAGTAGTGGTCCAGCTGGAATGCACTAGCAAAAGATTTCATTGAACGGTTCGCCTACAATGTGGAGATCGTTCCTGATCGCTATTCTTTTGAGAGAATTAAGAAGAAATCCACTGAAAGCTATCGTGAATATGCGTATAGGTGGAGGAAAGAGGCCGTTCGGGTTCGACTTCCCATGTCTGAGAAGGAGATCGTTGAAGTGTTCATACACATTCAAGAGCCAAAATATTATGACATGATAATATTGCTCATTGGAGCAAAATTTACGGAGATAGTCATGGTAGGTAAGAGTATCGAGGATGGGCTTAAAACCAGAAAGATTTTTCGCGTTGCCGCCCCTACCGAATCTTCAGGATTGTTTAAAAAGAAGTGAGAGGATGTGTCTTCTATTTCCTACACATCTGATGAAAAAGGACATTTAAAAAAATCCTCACCTTTCAAAGGTTATCTCCAGCTCCACAAAATTCATATCCAATTTGTTATACCCAATCAGGTTTCCCCCACCGAGTTATCAAATTCTACCCTCTAATTACCAAACTCTACCAACGAGTTACCAAATTCCACTTCTTGTTTACCAAACTCCACCTCAACATTACCAAAATACTCATCTGTATTACCAAGCTCAACCAGTTAATTGTTCAAATATCCAATCAAGTTACCAAACTCCACCTCTGCACTACCAAAACAACCCTCCTAGCTACCGAGCTCCACAATACTCAAATTTTCAAACGCAAGCACCAACTCACCAAAATCCTACAAATTACCGTTAAGGACCTTCACATACAGCAAAATAATTACAATCCTCCTCGCCCAGATCTTGAGAAGAAACCTTTTAGAGTTTTCACCCCCTTTATTGAGAGTCGAACACAATTTTTTGAGATATTGCAATCAGCTAGCCTGATACATATAATTGATCAAAAAAATATCAATGTCAACTCCAAGTTTTATAGACCTGATCTTCACTATGCTTACCATTCAGGAAGTGCTGGGAATAATACTGATGATTGTATCGACTTGAAGCATATAATTCAAAACCTGATAGATCAAAAGGTCGTCACTCTTCAAACGTCCACTCTTAATGTCAATAGTAACCCCATGCTGAATCATGGAGGGTTGACTATTAATATGATTGAAGTCGAAGAAGATTTGAATGTGAACAAAGTTATAATCTCAGCCAATCTTGAAAAACTTGAGAAAATTGTAGTTCTCCAACCAAAAGGGTGAAATTTGGATTTGGAATCATGACACCTCATCAATCTTTTTCTTTAGTGCCAGAGGAGGGTTAGAACAAGCTGAAGATTGATCAATCTTTTTCAATATCATAGCCTCATTTATATAAGTCTTTTCCAATGCAAAATGGTCTAGGGGAAGGAATCAAAAATTTGTTCAAAGAAGGTAATGTTGTGATTGAAGAGATGAATGAGACGCCAATCATACTAGAGAACGAGCCAAATGAGCAAATTCCTAACTGGACATCCACTCCGCTTTTGATTTCTCGCTCGTCTTGGTAGAAATAGATAATTTTCTATGTTGTTTCTAAATTGGTGGTGTTCCGAATGACGCTCGAGACCCATCATTTACTCTATTTTTTGTCTTAATATGTTTTAATCCCCCTCAAAATATTGGCATGGCCAGAGTTCTTATTTTCTTATTTCAAATGAAGAACTCATTTATTGCGAAAATTTGTTTTACTTGCTTTATATTTGCTATCTAACAGTATTTATCTATGCTTTCAGTGAAAATATTTTCAAATCTGTCAATATCATGTGATGTCACAAGCTAAATGAACAAAATGGGGTAGATGTGGACGAATTTAAGGACAACAACAAGAAGATCATGGTACCCAAACACCTGGTTGAGGAATTCAAATAGTTCGAGAGTCACGATGTGCCGAATTCAGAAGAGATCGAAATAGTGAATCAGGAAAATGATGAATGCATCAAATAAATCAAAATAGGTGCATCTGACAAAAGCACATGAGAGAGAACTCATCAGTTTGCTTACAGAACACATCGATACATTTGTTTGACAACGACATTGTATGGTTGAGCATGAACATTGGATCTCACAAGTCCTCAATCTACATAAGTGTTGGTAAAAGATATCTTGTTTGAAGACTCGATTTTCGTTTTTTCCTTGTAATCACTGTTATTTGCTTGTAATAGTTTATGTGCAGAACTTATTCATTTTGTATTTGAACTACATTCGACCTGAATTCTCAAGAATGAGATACGTAAGCGGCCTATGTCGGCCTCGATCGGTTCTTTGCTTAAATTCTTCTATTTTTGTTAATCCTCGAAGGGGAACTACGTTTGACCTGATTCCTGCCTCAACGGGATACGTAGGCGCCACAATGGTTCGGTCATATTTCCCGCAAGATTTATATTTTTCTTCATACTAGAAACTGGGACAAAATTTTTTAGAGGGACTAAAAAATTCTCAGGAAGAAGATCTCTCCAACAAAATAAGGACTGGAGTTATTTTGAGATTTGCAACTAGGACAGAATTTTTGAGATCTTCTAAAAAATTTCGTGATTCGCTCACCAACAGTTAAAGACATGCCAGGATAGTTGACTGAGACAGAATTTTTTTAGAATGACCTCAAAAATTTCAACAAGGTTCATCAGCAGGATTAGAGCAACTTTGAATACTTCCCAACAAGTAATCAGATATATCTCGAGACATCACTCCAAAGACGTTCATTAAGCTTGACGTGACATGACACTTGACAGTGATTTTTTCCAAACATTACTTTGGAAAATCTATTTTTTTTATAAGCTTTTCCTTCATGTTCTAATTATTTTTGCATAAAAATAGTTTGTCTTATTTATCAAGAGGCGGGAAATGGGAGAACTCAACCGCAAATAGCAAGACAAGGAGCGGACAAACGAAGAGATCGACATAGATCAATTCATTTTTAAACTAACAATCTTGCTGTGGATGTAGGTCTATAGGTTTACCATAAAATCAGTATATTCCACTAGTCAATGAATATGGAGAAATCAAGAGGACAAAGAGCTCCCCAAAATTGACAATTTTTCTGTGGATGTAGGAAATATTTTATGTTTCTTATATCAAAGATTTGGGAATATGAGTCACAATATTTCATTCAAATACTCAATAAATGAGAGGTCTATAATGAATATGAAATTATGTTCGGAGAAGGGACAAATGAAAACCTCAAACAAAGAAATTTTATTTATTTTCCAGCAACTAAAGATACCTGGAGGACGTTTATCTGCATCATATTATCATACATGATAATATTCTTACCTGGAGAGCCATTCATACCGTATTGTCAAATGATATGATATCACTACTCCGATGGTCATTTTAATTGTATTGTCAACTAAGACGATATCGCCACCCAGAAGATTACTTATGTTGTCCGGTGAAACATTATCTTTGTTTGGTACCAGAGATGGCATCATCAGAAAAGAAGATTCATGTGTAACAAGAGAAAAAAGTTTTGCATCGCGGAAAAGTCATGCATAATAAGAGAAAGAAGTCATTCATTGCAGAGAAATCCTGCATAGCAAGAGAAAGAAGTCATGCATAACAAGTGAAATAAGTCATGCATCGCGGAGAAATCGTGCTTAGCAAGAGAAAGAGTCATACATCGCAAGAGAAGGATTTATGCATAGCAATAGAAAGAGTCATACATCGCAAGAGAAGGATTCATGCATAACAAGAAAAGAAAGTCATGCATCGCGGGGAAAAAATTCATGCATAGCAAGAGAAAGAATTATACATCGCAAAAGAAGGATTCATGCATAGCAAGAAAAGAAAGTCATGTATCGCGGGAAAAATTCATGCATTGCAAGTTAAGATTCATGCATCACGGGAAAAAAAATTCATGCATTGCAAGAGAATTCATGCATTACAAGTAAAGATTCATGCATCGCGGGAAACAAATTTATGCATCGAAAGAAAGAAATCATGCATTGCAAGAGAAATAAATCATGCTTTGAAAGAGAGAAATCATGCATTGTAAGAGAAAAAAATCATGTATTACAAGAAAAAATTAATGTATCGCGAGAAAAAAATTCATGCATCAAGAGAAAGAAGTCATGTATTGAAAGAGAGAAATCATGCATTGCAAGAGAAATAAGTCATGTATTGAAAGAGAGAAATCATGCATTGCAAAAGAAATAAGTCATGTATTGAAAGAGAGAAATCATGTATTGCAAGAGAAGATTCATGCATCGCGAAAAAAAAGATTCATGCATCGCGAGAGAAGAGATTCATGCATTACAAGAGAAGATTCATGCATAGCAAGAGGAAAAAGTCATGCATTGCAAGAGAAAGAAACCATACATCGCAAGAGAAAGAAATCATACATCGCAAGAGAAAGAAGTCATGCATTGAAAGAGAGAAATCATGCATTGCAAGATAAAGAAATCATGTATTGCAAGAGAAGATTCATGTATTGCGGAAAGAAATTCATGTATTGTAAGAAAAGATACATACATTACAGGAGAAAGATTCATGCATCGCGAGAAAAAGTTTCATGCATTGCAGGGAAAAGTCATCCTCAACTATAATTTTTGAGGAAACATCACCTATATTTTTCAAAAAAGGATTACATTCATGCATCGCAAGAAGATCAACATCTACTGCATCATTTTTCTTTGCAAAAAAGACATCAAGAGAACCATCAACAACGGTATCAAGAGAACTATCAACATATTGCATCAGCCTATTTTATTACTATCACACTCCTATCAGAAGGCATGTGAGTCTTTCTTTAGGTTTATTAGTTTCAGTTTCGCATCTGAAAAATTTTGTTTTCACCGGAGGCAACTTTCTAATCTGAGTGACAATGCACCAAGAACTTTGAAAATTATGTCCGTGTAAATTCTTAATTATGGGTGTTAAATGCGTCACATCTATGACTAAGAGGTTGCAAGCCTCCTTTTTATACTAGACTTACTTTGTGCTCTTTCCAAAACAAAGGTTATCTTGTATAATAGATTTACTTTTCAATCGATTGAGTTGAACTAAAAGCAACCTGATTCCCTAAGTTGAGGGATATGTAGGCGGGATCAGTGTTGAAAACTCGGTTGTATTCCGACATTCTCTCTTAAATCTTATTCTCGAGAATTTCGGTCTCTTCATAATTCGGTATCGGGATAGCTTTTGAGTTCTTCAAAATCGTGCGCTAAATCAAGCATATCGAACTACAAGTGGCCTAAATTTTCATATAGCCTGAGATATGTAGGAAACCTGATACCAAGGTTCGGCCATAATTCCTAAAGTCTGTACCAAAATCTTTTTCCTAAAGATGAAGATATGGTCGGTCAAAATTGGATTCGTCAATTTCATTTGCCTCGAATTTCTTTCATCAATCTAAGTCAAACGAGGCACTGTTGTTGACACCCAATTTTGGATCTCCACAATATGTATTAATCATCGAGCTTCTTTAATTTCAAACGATCTAAAATAATTAGTTTTATTAAAAATCAAATATTTTTCTAGTTATTTTCAAATAATTCTAGTCATTTTATAATTTCTAAATAATAAAAAATACTTTTATAGAATTGTGTATATAATTAGTATATTTTATGAATATTCGAAAATCATCTAAAAAAAAGATTTTGTTTTGTTTAACTATTTTATCAAATTAGTTTGGTTAAGTTTTGGTTATATTTTTGAAATATTCTAGTTCATAAGTAATTTAATTATTTTATTTTGTTAAGATTGAGAAGCTCATTAATTAGTTAATTAATTTTAATTCATCTTATTTAAATTTTAATCAAATTCAACAATTAAATTCAATTTGACTAAGTTTGAAATTCATTCTCTTGCCTTACCTTAAACCCATTTGAAACCAAACCTTGGGCCAAAATTCATTCCCAAAACTGGCTCAATACCACTTCTTCAACTTTCCAACTCCGGCAGCCCTCACAAATACCTGCGACCCGGCCCAATTTCCTTTCACCAAAATAATTCAGAACTACTCCAACGTTACAGCAGCAATACCAGCCGACCCCATCCATTTTCCGTTCCAAATTCCAACAACAGCGTACAGCAGTACGCATACAGTTCCAGACGACCCCTGCGTTCTCTTTCTTCTTCTTCACGCGGAAATCCCAGCAAATTCAGCGAGATATCCGCTAAATCTCCCAGACCTTACAGCAGTCGTCCCCTTCTTCCTCTTTTTCGTGGATTCATAGAAAATATACGACCCCCCCCCCCCCCCCCGCAATCCATTTTCACTGTTGATTCAAAAAGAGCATTTCGAATTCAAATTTTCAATCTGATTTACCTCCTTTAAATCTGCCCTTTCACCCCTCTATAAATAGTCTCCTTAGTTTTCATTGAAAGGGGGGAGAGACAAGAAAATAGAGAAAAAAAACATTGTGATATAGGTTCATAAGAAGAATTTTGATTTCTATAGTCGCTAAGTTAAAAATTTCGAATCTCAAGCTCTCATCTTAAGCTCTTTGTTCTCTGTCATCGAAAATTTTCGTTGGAGTTTTTTTCACGTGGTGGTGAAATAGCTCGCCCAAGCTCGTCGTCCCAGAACGCTGCCCTAAGAAATGTAATTTCTTCATCCCTCCCATTTCGACACGATATTTGTGATATTAGAAATTCTTTGTTTGTGTTTGGGTGCTGACATATGTGATCGAGTTTTTATGTCTTCGTATGCTATGAGAGTCTTTTTCTAATCTCGAGGTTGAATCAAAATGAGTGTTGTGTGATATGTTTTGTAGCTCATTTGATCCCATGTTTCAGTTTGCTCGCTTTATCATGCTCTATTTTGAATATATCTATGGATGTTATGAATATGTTCTTTGGGACTTTAGCCTAATCAAGTCCTGTTTGAGCCGGGATTATGAGTTGAATTCTCGTAAGGGCTTGGTTTGGGTGCATTCGATTACCTTGTCAAGTAGTCACGTGTTCTGATTGAAAGGCGCTATTGTCCTCCCTCCCTCAACCTCCAGAAGTGTATCATAATTAGCCTCGAATGGTTCCGTTTGTTTTAGTTTTATTTTGTTAATAATCCGCGTTCAAAATCATGTCATTCTTTGTCTTAGGCTAAACTTGAACTTGTAACTATTTAAGCTCAACTTTCATGTTTGTTTTAAATCATATGTTTGTCTTGCTTTGATTTTCTTGTCTCATGTCAAAGTGATAGTTCAAGTATGTGAAAAACTGAGTCTGCTTAACTAAAACAACAATTGAGTATTTAATGAGAAGCCAAAGCTTTATTTTGCTTTACATATGAAGTTGTGATTGATGTCCTAAATTGAACTTGGAAAGCTTTTGTCCATACGAATTTAATCTCTATTATTTGTTTATTTTGTTATGTTATGTTGTACTGATTTTCTCTTCACATCGTTAGAGAATTATTGACCGAATTAGTATGTTTGATGTTAGTAGTTTAAAGATATGAACTTGGTCCCTTTGTTTCTGGAAAGTCATAAAAGAATTTGAATTTCACTCTTTGCTCCATTACTGCTCATCACCTTAGATACAAAAATATATCCCTTCCCTTTATATAGCTACTTGGCTAATGAAGATAAGCATGTGTTATTATTTTCTATTATTCTCAATTCTTCTTTAAATACTAATTTTGTCATTTATTTGTTCTACATGAAATCTATCAGAGTTCACCATGAACTCCCATCTCCTATCCTTGCATCTTGAGTAGCGAAACAGGTTGGAGGCAGCGAATAGGGTTGGAGATTGAAATTACAGGTCCTGAAAAGCCGAAAATGGGCTGTATTCATGTTGTATACAGCAGTATACGCTGATATGCAGGCCCAAAATGCAAAAACAGAGGGCGGAGGCGAAACACAGGTGTTTGAAAGCAAGATATACATCAAAAGCGTTGATACACATGTTGATATACACTAATATACAACAAATATATACAAAAACGGGTTTAGGATTAAACACCAAAAATTCCAGCGAAATTGGCCCAAAAGGAGGCCCAAATTCAATTTGTCCCTTACTCTTTAATTATTTAATTGTGATTATTTAATGTTTGTTGTTTAACTCTAATTTTATAATTGTTAATTAACTTAGTTAATTCCCCAAAATACGTACTACTTCTCTGTGTTGTTGTTTTTTTTTTTTTTTTTAACAAATCTCTCATTTTTATCAACTCCTGTATTTTCATTTATAATCTTTAGTTAAAATTTTTTTATTAGTTTAAAATAGTTTCCAAATTTTGATTAACCAAAAAATGATTCAAAATAAAAACCAACTAATCTAGTTTTGTTAAAATTCTAATCACTTGCAATTTAATTCAAATGTTTCATTTTGGGTCTCTCTCTCTTAAAAAATAAAAATAAGATAAAAATAAAAAATGCGTCATTTATTTAATTATTTTTTCAAAGTTAATCAAATATTGTAAGTTATTATTTTTTACGTTAAATCATTATCTTCCTAAAAAAAGTCAAATATATTTTAGTCAAGTCGCAGGTCAACCGCATGTTAGCGGACACTTCGAATGCTTAAACCTTTCTCGAAGTGTAAATTGAACCCCGAAGCCTCTTTGGTATTTTCAAATGATTTTTTTCTGTTTAAATCTTTGAAAATCATAAGTTTTCTTAATTTCTTTAAAAAATTAAGTGGCGACTCTTTTGTAAGTATTTTTCGAAAAATGTTTTATACTTAGAACATTTCAAAAAGTATTTTTTTCTAAAGATAGGAAAATTACGGCACAACATCATTAACTACAGTTTCACAAAAAATATTACTTATTATCGACAAAATTCATTGTTTATACAAAAAAACATCACAACTTAAATCTACTAACATTTACAATAATAAAATCACAAAATGTGATATTCAGTTTCATTGCTCTTTTTTGTTTCATTTCACTAATATATAAATACAAACAATAAATCATAAAAAATACTAACCTGAAAGATCTCATCTATCACCATGTTTAATTAATATAGATAAGTAGTCGTCTATCACAACAAAATCAAGATTTTTCAAATAAAAAAAAAACTTGAATTAATCGTCAATGACAAGAATTCTGGAAAAAAGAAGAAGAGATAGAAACGTGGAAGAAAATAGATAAAATTAGAATTTTTAATTAATTTTAACAGATTAGAGTGAATTAATGAAACTAAATATTCCTAATTAGTTTGAATTTCCTTAATTTATGCTAATTAATAATTATCTTCAATCAATTCAAATTTAATTAATACACCTATTTTCGTTTTCTTCTTCTTCTTTTTTTGTCAGAATCAAATTATTTTCTTTTTTATCTTTTTATTTTTTTCAAAACAGATTTTTACAATTACTTAAAAAATCTTTTTTTTTTTATAAAATGTTACAACCTGATATTTTTTATTCTTACAACTTGAAAGTTTTATTTTACTACTATAACTTGAAAATATTAGTCTAATATATGTCATATATAAAATTTTCACTTTTATGAGACCAAAGACAAAAACGGAAATTTTATATCGCTCAACGTCCAGTACATCACATCTCGATTTCGGATACATCACTTAATGTTTCGATACATCGCGTAAAATGACGTATGCGACTAATACATCGTGTAAAGTGATGTATCTGACCGATACGTCGCGTGATGTATCCGATCTATTAGTGATGCATCCGAAAGTAGGAGAGAGTAAAGATTTTTGTAATTTTTTCAAATTGTAGGAAATTTTAGAGAATATGGTAAAATTAAAAGTTGTGTATGTAGGTAATTTTCCATAAAAATAAATACAATTGAGTGGTCACAAATTGAAATTTTCTAACATATGTTAGCTACACCATATATAAGCAAATGAACATGTAAATTCAGCTGATAATTGAGCATGAAATTATTCTAAGTTGCTAAAATTATAAAGTTATTAAAGTGTCAAATATGATCATTAACTCAGTAGATGCATGTTGTACTATGTTGAAGTTTAATTTGCCCAAGAAATAGCAACAAAGAAATGGTGTTTATGTTTTACTGGCTCATTGATCTGCTTTTATCTGTTGGAATTCTTTTTTCCGGTTGGCAACAAGTTATGTTAACAACACTTTGCTGGTAAAAAAAAACATATTCAATAAGTTATACTTTTAAAAATTAACTTTAAGTTCAGAAACTCATGTTGATTCATATCCTTTTCTTTTGAACATGACAATGTGTGTGTTCCCTTTGAATATTACAATATGTTACGAATCTAATCACTTTGGAGGAACCAATTGAAATACTGTCAAATTATATTTGGGACAATCGTTAAGAAAGAATATGTGCACAATCGATGTGTAGAGGAAGATATATTCTATTAGGGGATGTTAAGGGTTATGTTATTTTATTTTCATTAGCTATTTGTGATAACAATCAAGAATCTTCCATTTCTATGTTCCTTTACATCTTTGGTTACTTAAGTTGATGAACAATCTTGTAAGTTCTTTTATTTGATCAAATACAAAAGCTTGGTGAGTTGGTTTGTCACAAAATGTGTGTATTCTCTAAGTGTATCCTAGCTAGGAGTAAAGGTGATCACAAAATAATGTCATGTAAACAACAAAGTACACATGAACCGGTAAAAATCAATCCATTAAGGAGTAAAACATCATTTAGATGTTGAAAGTTAGAGAAAGTGACAAAAATAATCCTTTTGAAGAAACCTTACCCTTATACAAGAACCAGGTTCTTGTACTTTTGTCGCAGCACAATAAAACAAAGATTTTATCGTGGAAACATTCTATCACGACCCGGGATCACCCCCTAGTCGTAACCGGCGTACTTGACCTCGAAGAGGTCTAATACAAGCCTCTTAGCATTCATTCATCGCATAGACACTAAAACCATAAGGAATTAAAAAACTTTCTTTACCAAGAAAACATTTCATTAAAAAAAAAAATAGCAAGCGGAAGACTTTCTAGACTTTATACATGATGTTTCAAAACCATCTAATACTTTAGAGTACAAAATTCGGGACCAATCTCATACACAACTTAAACAATACTAAAAAGACAGAAAAGAACATATGGGGTATTGTCCTCGAATATATGAGGACTCACCAAGTCTTCATCTTCAACACTTAGAAACCTATCAAATAGCCATGACATGTCACCATCTCCAAATCCTTACACTTTAGTCAAAAAGGGAAAGAAAGGGGTTAGCACAATTAAGTACTAAGTATGGAAGCCATGCAAAAACATGCTAAAAGGGACGTTTATTGGAGAAACATGCTTTTATGCCATTTGGTAAAACTTCATGAAAAAAATACAAGTATAAGAGTCACAATATCCAACCATAACCAACATACAAGTCATTAACCACTTTAGCACATACTCCACACATAACCCATTCCTTCACCTTAAACCATCCACCTCAAGTAACCCTTGGACAACACTTTGTGCAATGTATGGATAGCGTCCCATACCACCATCCACACTAAAGCATCATCCTAAGGCCACCAAATGTGAACTTACCACTTATCATGCTTCATATCACAAGCCATCATGCACAACTAGTACCAATGTACAACACATGAACATAATTGACAAGTAAGCCTTTTCATCATTTCTTGACCTCTATCTCAAGTTACCCAAAGCCACACTTAAGTGAAACATGAAGTGACCGCCCATACAATCTCTTCATATACACCTAAGTGTTCCTAAGGGTTACCATAGATAAGGAAATTTACCATTACAATATAACATACTAAGTCAATGTTCACATATAAAACCATAGCCAACCGTATACATACTCAACATATATTCATATACAACCCATGCTTAACTTTAAAGGAACACATGCCATTTCATTACCATAGGACCTCTACCTAATATAACTTTAAGACACATTTGAGTAAGACAAGAAGTGACCGCCCATACAACCCCTTCAAGCACACTTAAGTGTTTCTCAAGATTACCTTAGATAAGGACATTTCCTTTACAACATAACATCAATAGACCAACATTCTTTAAGAAACCATTTTTGGAGACATTCAAGCACATAAGGGGACTTTCACATAATAGTCGTTAGACTTAGGGAACTCACTTTAGTATCTTCAAAGTCTACTCGTGTCATGTGTAGATAGCATCTCATACTACTACCTACACGTTGTAGAACCTATCCAATAACTAGAGTGCGCATCCCACATGATGGGAATAGGCATAACCGACATAGACCATACTAGCTAGGTATGGAATCCGGAGTCTATCCTACTCCATGGAGGTTGTTCTACTTGCCAAAGGTAGAACTAGTAAGCAACCCATGTAGGCACATGGTTTAGGGGATGTCCAAGGAGGTTCATTGTGCCTAATCTCATACTCAACTAGGCCACCTTCCTAACCACATCCACTCGGTGCTAGCCTTGTTTCCCATAGAGTATTCAATCACATATGTACTTAGATAAGGTTCCTTTTCTAGTTCAACCAACTCATAGTACCTCTTCCCAAGAAAGGCCTCATTTCTTAGTCATGGCCAATCAAGGTTCATAAGGATAGCTCATTAAATCCCCCTGGAAGGGTGCCTTAGGCCTACCGATTTTCATTAATGGTGCCTTAAGCCTGCCGGTCCAAGGTTCATCATTTCACACATGAGAAGGGCTACCACCATTAGGTCTACCGATTTCATGGTTTTACATTTACTTAGGAAAGCTAGACTTATGAAAGGGCACCATTTCTTAGTTTTGCCGATTCAAGTCTTGGCCTAGAATTCCTGTTTTAGCATTTATAGAAAGGGCACCATTTCTTAGTTCTGCCCATTTCACACATTCAAGCATTCAAGACTTTAAGTAA
Organism: Solanum verrucosum; assembly: GCF_900185275.1. Lineage (NCBI taxonomy): Eukaryota > Viridiplantae > Streptophyta > Magnoliopsida > Solanales > Solanaceae > Solanum > Solanum verrucosum. The sequence goes on along the minus strand of NW_026019982.1, from coordinate 2,018,502 downwards.
CAAGGAGGGACACTTTAGTCTACCAACCAAGTCACAACATTTTCATTTAAGGATACTTCATAATCCAACATCATTTCATATATACATCATGAGAAATCATACTTTAACTCACAATGCTATCCACTTTACATAGGATCATCACAAGATCACATAAAACTCATTCACATCATACCTTCACATATAGCTTCATATAAAACTCATTCACATCATACCTTCACATATAGCTTCACATAAAACTTTACATATAGCTTCATATAGGACTTTACATATAGCCTCATTCATATATAATAATATAACAATACAATAACACTCATATAATGCCCTTCATGGCCTCAATTCACAATAATACAATATTCCAACATTATGCAACAACTTCCCCAATGCCTTCATGGCTACAATTCACAATAATACCACACAAGAACAAGATATAACACTTCCACCAAAGGTGGATTCAACCTACCAACAACAATTAATTCAATAAAGAGAGTTCAAGCTTTCTTACCATAATTCAAAGCCATAGCCAAAATCACCAAAAATCCAAGCAATCACCAATACTTCACTCATAAGGCTTACCACCCTTAATTCACCCATTATCAACAATTAATCATGAATAAACATTAAACAACACAAGAGATATCAATACAATTCACTTTACACATAATTCCATCAACTTTGAATTTATAGAAATAGACCCACTTCATAAACACATTTTGGGTTTTTGTAGAATACAAGGATTCATGGAGTTTTTCATCTTAAAGCATCAAATAAACATCAATAATATCATAACTTATCATTTGAAATCGTTTCATGCAAGAACCCATGAGTTTGAGTAGAAATTAGGTTTTTTCACAAACTTTGGAAAAGTTGAAAACCATTTGAAATTGGCTCTAGGGTGATAGCTTGCCCTAGATAAAGAACTCCCATAACTTTACTAAGATTCCCCAAGAAATTTGATGAAGAAAACGTCTTGCATCCACAACCCTAGCTCCCACTTCTTCTTCTTCTCTTCTTTCTCCCTTTTTCTCTTCTTCACTCAAGAACCCTAACTCTTACTCTTTTAAAATGGAACAAAAATGATCCACAATCAGCCTAACACAACAATATAACCTCAAAAAAAATGATTTGTGAAAAGACCAAAATGCCCTTAAATTTCCGGACGGACTACCTGCCATGCCCAACTTTCAAAGAGCATAACTCGCTCATACGAACTCGGAATCGAGCAAACTCGGTGGCGTTGGAAAGATCGTTCCAAGGGCTTTCCAAACATAACTGGAACTACTCCTGGATCATCCTGAGCTAGGAGTTATGACTGCTAAAAGTTGGCCAAAAACTCACTGATTTCCACACTTGGCCGAATTTCCAGATTCTGAATTTTTTTCCAAAAATGACTACTTCCAATTTCAAGCTTCTTCATATTCATTTTAAATTGTCGGATGTTACACATTCCTACCTCAAGGAAGGTAAAAACCACACCACAATCTTATTCACTTCAAGATTCACGTCCTTTTCAGGATTACAACTCAAAAGGAACTAACTCTAGTACCTTTAACTCTCCAACGATTAACTATAATCGAACACTCAACTCTCCAAGAAAGCAAACTCGCTTCTTGTTACAATTCTCTCACAACTCTCTCTTAACTCAACCCTAAGAAATCAAACCCACTTCTTGTTATAATTCTCTCAAGACTCTACTCCCCAAGAAGTCAAACCCACATCTTGTTACAATTCTCTCAAGACTTTACTCCCCAAGAAGTCAAACCCACTTCTTGGTACACAATCTAGGAATTATTACAACTCAATAATAAACCTAGAAAAACTCAACAAAGACCGATAACCCTAGACTTTAATTGATCAGACTTCAACAGTCAATAGTTCAGACTTGAACACAACTCATGAACCTAGTCCTCGTGTTGCTGTGACGAATCTCTGCGGTTTTTCTCCAATGACAATTGCTCTCAAGATGATGAATTTTGTGAATATGCAATAGGACATCATTCTGGCTTTGCTGGAAAATTCTCTCAATTTGTGTTTATGCAAAGACGACATTTTTCCTTTAATTTCTTGAACCTTTTATAGAGTTTGATTTGCCTTCATCAACTTCTACAAGGAAAGGAATTACAAATCATTTTCCTTCTTGAACTTGTCTATATTTACTTCTTTCCTTATTTGACTTGAAGTGTTACTGCTTTATTTCTTTCCTTATTTGACTTGAATTGCTACTTCTTTATTTCTTTCCTTCTTTATATCTTTCCATATTTGTTTCCTTCTTTATTTCTGAACTTTTTCTTCTTTGCCGCAATCTCTCATAACTGTACAGGTAGTCTGCAGTCACGTCTGAGAACCTGGTTCACCTGATAGAGTACACATAAGACAACAAGTAGTGAACCATGTTCACTTTATCAATCATCAAAACTACTTTATATGTTCTCCTACTTCCCAACATTTTCCCTATTTTTGATAATGATAAACAATGATTTGTCACACATCAAGACTCTTTGTCGGTCATCAAAACTACAAACCATCAATACTCTTTGTCAATCATCAAAACTACAAACTATGTATAATATGTCCCTAACCCACATCATATAACTTCCCCCTTTTGGCATCATTGAAATCCAATAACCAAAGAACTCGATTAACATTCATGAGTGCAATATCATTTTAACTCATTGCCACTTGGGCAACACTTTCAAGTACACTTCTGCTAACAATAAAGTAAGTTAATCTGAGGATATTAGCCATCTTAAACTCACATATAATCAAGATCATCAATGAGAAACAAAATAAACAAATATGTACCAGTTTAAGCCTTTAGAGCCCTAAATCAAAAGCATATGATATCATGAGTATGAGACATGCATAAGCACATTAAAGAGTCAGAGAGTCTGAAAAAAAAATTGAGGATAAGGATTGGAACGAAGATTGATAAAGTGAGGAGGGAAAGGATATTTACTGCCATTAATAATTTTTTAAGTATGCCCATTGTGCACCAGCTCCTGCGTTCTGATCAGTTTTCTTAGATTGTGAAATTTCATCAAGAACAAGCATAATCAGATTCAAGAAGACCAGGTGAGTATTCTCAAGCATTAGGACCAATAACAAATGAGTTATGGAGCTTTTTTTTTTTTTTTAACTTTTCATTTTTTTAATTGTACTCCATAACATTTTCACTCCTCCATGGCCTTTTTTTTTATAGCCTTTTTTCTTGATGACATTTCGAAGGAGTACCAACTATAAGTAAGAGATTCATCACATTTTGGTGCAATAGATGTGTTTATCAATAATGAAGGCAAGCATCGATAATAGTTTATTCCGATGAAAATTGTTCCCCCTGAGAGATAAACTGGTTCTACACTTGGAATTGATGGAATATCAATTTGAAATTTGTGAACCTGGTTCAGATGTGAGAGGTAAAACAAGGTTTCCCCTGAATTTAAGAATGAGTGGCTTCAAGACTAAGGTTTTCATCATTAGAGCGATTTGGGATTGATGATGCTTATTGTCAAAGAGAGGGTTCTTGGTGATTTTTAAAGGAGTTGGATTTTAATGATCGACTAGGTTCACTAATGCTTATGTTTGACACAAACTCAGGAAATTCATGCATTGTAAAAAGGATGGTACATACCTGAGTATTACAGAGAAACCAGGTTCCCCTTTTGTGTGTTCCTCAATGATTTACTTAATGTTGTTAGCAAAAGAGTAAGGATAATATTCGCAGACCTTCAAAGCATTATTCGAGATGCACCTGGAGTGTGTACCTATTACAGTACGAGACTGAGTTAGCAGATATTCATTGTATAATTACTCAAGCATAAGATTATTAGTTTTCTAGCCAATTATTAAAGAAAATCATGATAATGCTTCAACTTGTTTCGACAAGACCAGGCTTTGGCCTTCATGAGTATGTTTGCATCATCATATTCTCTCAGATCAAAGAAATCTCAAGGTGAGTAACAGAGAACCAAGTCCTATCAATTTTCAATAACTTCCAATGAATAATAAGGACCAGGTTCACACAACAAATTCCCCCCCCCCCGAAGATGTATCATACTCTAAGTATCTTGATTGCTCTATTATTCTCCATATCTCCACGACCATAGGTCATTCCATTAACTCCTGCGGCAGGTGCATCAATGATTCTTAGATGTGAACCAAGTTCATTTGTACTGTTTCCTAAATTTGCATCATCAAAGATGTTTGATATCATGTCACTTTCTTCAACTTTTCCAATCTTGTCTCTTTCATATTTCTCATACTTTTCAAGGACTTCATTGCCGCATTGAAAATTAAAGAGTGAGAGGAATTTTTTTACCATTTTTAGCACCTTTTTGGAACATGCACTATTCATGTACTAGGTTGACCTTTTCCCTCTCACTGTTACCTAAAACACTAGTCAAAGATTAGTCTTGGGAACCCAGATTAGCTTGGGCCCCTTTTTGTGAGTAAAAGGATGAATAAGATTTCTTCTAGCCCATAAAGGCAAATAAGAAAACCTTTTATCTAGAGCATTTTTATTTGGAACCAGGTTCTTAACCGTTTCAGCCTTTTTCTTTTTGGTGAACTTGACATTTTTCTGAAAGGCCTCAAATAGAGCTTTACATTGATTCTTTAAATGACCCGAGTTTCCACAATGAGTGCATAAACTTTTAGATATGTGAATAGTGTGTGCTACAAGATTATTCTGTTTTCTAAAACCTATCCCACTTCCACTGGTGGTTTGCCTTTCTTGAATCTGAGTTAAAATTTCAGAGGACCTAGTCCATCTAAGATTTCGTTCCAGATCAAGTTTGGTATGATCAAGATTTTCTGGTAGCAGCCTATTTCTTTCAGTTAAGGCCTGGAAATTTATAGTTAATTATTTTATTTTTTCTTCCAGAGCTAATTGAAGTTCACTAGCAGAGTTTTTGCCCTTGTGCCTTAACTTTGAGGTCTTAACCTGTTCTTTTAATTTATTTTGAAGACAGTGATTGTGTTTCTCAATATTGTCATTTTCTTCTCTTAAAGATGCATAGTTTTCCATCATTTGTTCTCTTTCAGAACTGATTGACTGATATGCATCTTTAAGAGTACTCAATAGGGATTCTAGTTCTCTTTTAGAATATGAATCAATATTTACTTTAATGTGATGAAGACTTACCTTGCTTTGTCATCTTCTTCATCATCTTCAAAATCTGTTTCAGCAATGAGTGGAAGAAAATCATATTTATTTATTTGTTCTATTGCAAGTAGTGATTGATTTTCGAATCCTTCATCCTCAGATTCATCTTCTGATGAGTCCCCCATAGTGGCGAAGGCCCTTTTCATTGAGAGATCAGCATCTTGATTGGTCATTATTTTGTTTGTGGGAATGTACTTATCATTCTTGATTTCTTTTACTTTCTCCGAACTGTTCCTCTTTTTCTCTAGAGCTTTTAATGGACAAAACTTGATAAAGTGATCCGGACTTCCACACTTGTGACAGACTTAATCTATTGGATTTTCAGTGGTTTTCTGAGAGTTCCTTCTTTGAAACACTTGTCCCTTTTTTAACATTCTTGAGAACCTTTTGGTCATTAGCGCAATGTTTTCATCCTCAAAATCTTCTGGTGTTGTGCCTTTAAGAACCAGGTTCTTCTCCTTCTTTTAGCCTCCAATTTCCTTTTCTTGTTTTTTCTTGAGTTCATAGGTCATGAGATTTCCGATGAGTTCATTCATAGCTAACTTATCTAGATCAAGTGCTTCAGTAATGGCTTCTACTTTACTTTCCCAAGACTCTGAAAAAACACTCAAAAGTTTTCTGATTGCCTTCCTATTGGGAATTATTTCTCTTAGTGAGTAGATTTCATTAATGATAGCAATGAACCTAGTGTGCATCTCTTGGATTGTTTTACCTTCTGCCATTCGAAACAGTTCATATTGTCTGTTCAAACTATCAATTTTAGACTTGAACACAACTCGTGAACCTAGTCCTTGTGTTGCTGTGACGAAGCCCTACGGTTTTGCTCCAATGACTATTGCTCTCAAGATGATGAATTTTGTGAATATGCAATAGACATTGTTCCGGCTTTGCTGGAAAATTCTCTCAATTTGTATTTATGCAAAGACGACGTTTTCCTTCAATTTCTTGAACCTTTTATAGAGTTTGATTTGCCTTCATCAACTTCTACAAGGAAAGGAATTACAAATCCTTTTCCTTCTTGAACTTGTCTATATTTACTTCTTTCCTTATTTGACTTGAATTGTTACTTCTTTGTCTCTTTCCTTATTTGACTTGAATTGCTACTTCTTTATTTCTTTCCTTCTTTATTTTTTTCCATATTTGTTTCCTTCTTTATTTCTGCACTTTTTCTTCTTTGCCGCAATCTCTCATAATTGTACATGTCGTCTGCAATCACGTCTGAGAACCTAGTTCACCTGATAGAGTACACATAAGACAACAAGTAGTGAACCATGTTCACTTTATCAATCACCAAAACTACTTTATATGTTCTCCTACTTCCCAACACCTTTATCTTTGAGAATAGGTTCAAAATAATTTCTTGAATATGTTCTCGTGTATTTTTTATCTTTTATGTTTACTAAAATGTAAGTACTTTTGATCTTTCGTCAAATATGTCAAAAACAACTCGAACAGTTAGATCTAATTAGAAATATGACTCCTTCTCCTTCTTCTCCTTCTCCTCCTCCTTCTCCTTCTTCTTTAGAAGTGCAATTTTACTAATATCGATCTATTTTTAGTGTTTGATACAATTGGCGTTCTAATTTATGAAATTTCACAAGACTTTGTTGTAGTCTCTCGCTAAAAAAATCTTACATTTTTTGTTAAATCTAAATACACACAAAATATGTTGGTGTAATATACCACAAATACAATAAATTATAGTTGAAAATAAAATGACAAAAAATGAAGAAATAATTTGTTAGGCTGAGGCACGGATATCTCACTCTCTTTAAGGAGATTCAAGCCTACTGCGATATAATCTACACCGATCCAACATTATATCTCTTGACTTGTCCCCTCCAGGATACAACAGCCCAACAACGTCGTACAACTCAAGCAACTCCGGATTAGTTGAAGAGTCCAAAGCTCCACAAAAGAAACACCTTCTTCAACATATAATACTCTCTTGTTTGTATAGTGAATATAGTTGAAGACTAAGAATATTTTGTTTTGTCTCAACTCTTTCTTTCACTACACTAACTCAACATACACAATATAACACTTCTCATCTTTTCTTACATTATTTCTCTCCTTCTCATCTTCTTGAGATACTTCACAAAGGAAGAAACACCACTATTTATAGGTGAAGAAGTCTTCCATATAATCAATAGGTAGAATGAGGAGTAGTAATGTGGGTAGATAAATGTGAAAGATGTTACATGAGTTATAAGAAACTAATGGTCATATAAGTTACAATAAACTAATGACCATGAGAGTTCAACAACTAATGGTCATATAAGTTACAACAACCAATAGTCATCTTCTACCACAATTTATACCAACTAACATATGCACTAATATTTTATTTTAAAAACAAAATGCATATACCCCAACAAAATATAATCAATAATCCCTTGACTAACTCAAAGATAATAGGAGTTGTTTGGCCATAGATTTATACAAGAAACATAGAGATATGTTATCCATCATCCATATATCAATACCTTATTTGTGAGTCATGGTTTAATTTACTCATTTAGTAAGATTCTATAAGAGTTTGAGAAATTTTGATAGTTTTCACAAATTATGAAATTTTATGTTTACAAAATATATACAACTTAAAAAATCTACATTATACGTCCAGAGAAAATGTAACTTCAAATATGAATTAAAATCATGTCCAAACAGTAATATCATAAACTATAAAAGACTTAAGTATTACAAAACCAAATATGAGGAAAGATTTATGTACCTTTGACTTTTTTTTGGTTGTAATGACTTTGTTGGAAAATAGTTTTAACATTGATACCAAATAAATAGGGATAAAGTGACTGTAGTGGATAAGTTGTTCAAATCGGGCGATGATATAAGTTATTCTCTCTAATATTCATGAGTCATGACGTACACTATATATATTTTAAATATAATATTATCTCTAGAATATAGTAATTAACAAAAATTTTAATTATCACTTAATCATATTAAATTAGTATGACTTTAGTAAAATATCACATCCTCAAAAGTTTTTACGATAAAAAAATTAGTATGATTTGAAGTAAATATCACGGTCGATAACAAGAGCAGGTAAGGTATGTGTCGATAAAATGAGCCCATATTTTAGTAATCTGTCCATATTTTAATGAGTTGGGTGAGTGACTTTTTACTTGGATAAAATATGGGTTGATATCCATATTCAACACATAAAAATATGGGTAAACTATGGATTAAGAAAATATATTTTATAATAAAGTACTTGTAAAAATAAACTTATATTAGTTCGTTTAGGTTGTTTGAGAGAGTGCACACCACTCTCTATGTTAGGTGGATGAAAAATAATATAATAATACTAGTTCAAAATTGTTTAGTGGGTAATAGGACGATTGCAAAGTTAAGGTGTCTTTTTGAAAATCTGGGACAACTTCAGTGGTGTCTTTATGTCTTTTCTCTTAAAAAAATTGTAACTTCTCTTCCTTTTTATGTTCTTCTATAGAACTAATTATTTTTTTCTATAATTGAAAATGTGAAGTCTTTGACCCTCCAAAAATATATATTTTAAATGTACATTTTTTTTGTTAAATATAATTATATTTGTTTAATTTTATATTGGATAATAAATAATAGTGTAAAATAAGAAAATTATGTAAGAGTATTGACATTGCTTAAGCCTTAATGTGCATTAAGCATGTTTTAGTCCTAAAATGCAACTATTCATTTACTTTGAAATTTAAAATATTTTTCCTCTGTTATTACATAAATTTATTTTATATTGAAAAGTTATGATTTTATATTGAAAAGTTATGAAGCATTTTCAACATATTTCATTTAAATAAAGACTAAAATATTTTTTCCATGTTGAATTCTCAAGTAGAGCACTATTTATTCATGAAAATATGGATAAACTAGTATTTTATCCAATTCATTTGTTACCCAATCCATTTTTACCCATATCAATTATGAGTGACTTGAATTATTACCCATTTTATGTTGATCCATTTTTAATCCACCCAAATTTGATCCAACCCGCTCATTTTGCCACCACGTGAGGTAACTTTAGAGGGGCCGATTTCCTTGTGTTGAGTCTAAAAAAGACGTTTTGAAGATTCTGATTTGTCTCAAAATCCCACTACGTCTTTTATTCTTGGCGCCTTCGAAACAAGAAAAATTCTGAATAAAACAACTAATCAAAGCATACCATTAGTGAATATAAGGAACAAAAAAGGGGAAATTTCAAAATACAGCCAACTAACTTGCAAAAAGGAAATCACCCTTACAGTTTCCTCATCATTAATTACTATCATTTTCAATTTTTTATTCCATTTACTTAAATCATTAAGTTTTAAAACTGCTAGTCAGTATATGTTAGGCCAATATGATCATTAAGAAAGTTCAACGAATCAGTCAAATTCACTCGCACACGGCGCCATCACGCGTCTTCATCCTTCTTCCTTCCGTCTCCTTTATAGATCCGAATTTCGCCCAAAAGTCCTTACTGTTGACGCACGCTTAATTTCTGATTCTTCCGAATATCGCTCTGCATACGTAGCATAATTCATATACTTTTCTTTCTCAGGTAAATCTTCTGCTTTTGCTTTTTCTCATTCGAATTCTAGTTTGATTTATGAAGCAACGCTTAATTTGATCGAATTTGCACGAAGTCAATCGCTTTGAATTCCTTGTTGATCGTTGTTTCCTATCTGAATTGCGTGTAGAAATGTATGTGAATTTTGGTTTTTAGAAGTTAAACTGAATGTCAGACGACTGATTATGTGCTGAATGTAAATTTATGAAGAAGTTTGACTTAGGTCGATATGAGGAATCAGTGTTTTCCGCAGGATACATGTTTGTTGAAATTTCTCTCACGGCCTTTGAACAGAGTAATTTCCATAATTTGAGTGTGTTTAAAGTAATTCCTTGCTTAAAGATGTGATATGATAGCAGTTATTACCTATTGAACTTTATTTTCACCTTATGTGTGTACTTTATTGTGTTTTGCTTATTTTTATGTTTGTTGTTAATGTGGCTCTGCAGTTGGAGTTAATGGCAGATTCTGAGTCCGAGAACAATAACATCCATAGAGACTTTTATATTCCTACTTATATACTTGCACCGAATGCTTCTAGCAACAGTTTACGTTTACCTGATGTACCTACATGCCCTGTGCTAGTGTTCGTCAACTCTAAAAGTGGAGGTCAACTTGGAGGAGAACTTCTTCGAACATTTCGCCATCTTCTTAACAAATATCAGGTACTTAAGCTGTTTCCCTTGATTCACACAGGCAAAAGAAACAACTGCACAAGTTATCAGGGAGAAGAAGCTGTTTCGTGAACATGCAGGTATATTTTTTCGCTTCTATATAATTATTTTGTTACATAACTTTTCAGGTTTTTGATTTGGGAGAAGAAGCTCCTGATAGTGTTTTACGTAGACTGTATTTGAATATAGAAAGGCTCAAGGGTAATGGTGATCAATTTGCTGGCGAAATTGAAGAGAGAATGAGAATTATTGTGAGTTGAATTCTTTGAGTTGGTTCATGGTTTTAACAGGTTTTCTCATAACTTCACCGGAGGGACAGATGATTATTTCCAGCACAACATACTGACATTGAATATATATATATATATATATATATTAGGTTGCAGGTGGAGATGGCACGGCTGGCTGGCTTCTCGGAGTTGTATCTGATCTCAAACTATCTCAGCCACCTCCAATTGCAACAGTACCTTTGGGAACTGGAAACAACCTTCCATTTGCTTTTGGCTGGGTATGGATCTGTGGCAGAAACCGTTGACTCTCTAGATTTTCTGAAGGATATTTTCATGTAAATTGTAGCTCTCAATATAGTGGTGCAAAAGCTCTCAGTTTGATTGCCTGGTGTCTCTCTATGCAAATTTTTTTCTAGATTTTATCATACTATGTCGAAAATATCTATTAAGTATAAACAATCTGGAATCCGTGTATACAAAAAAAAATTGCTCATAAACATCATTTAGTTAGAAGTTAAGAGTAAAAGTCTTTTGTTTCCTATAATACATTAGTTAGTGGTCTTTAGTATTGAGAAAGATACTTCATGTGATGTGCAGTTTTGGTGATTGACAGGGAAAGAAGAATCCAGGGACCGACCTTAGCTCCGTCATCTCTTTTTTGAAGCAAGTAATGAATGCAAAGGAAATGAAGATGGACAGGTTATTTTGTTAGTTCATATGTGATATTCTGGCCTGTCTGAGATTTTCTTAATTTTTTGTTTATCCCTTGATGATCAAGTTTTAATTCTTTGTACAAACTTCTTGGCAGTGGTACAAGCTGAATGCATTGTCTATCTTAAATTGAATATTGTTGTTTTACACATTAAAGAGATGAGAGCTTGTGATGTATAGCTAATTAAAGTGCAGACATCAGGGGTCTCATTTGTTATATACTGTTATTGTTTTTCTTGACTCAAAAGTAAAGAAATAAAATATAACAACAAATGCAAAGATGAGATTGATGTAACTATATATTTTTGTGTAATAATATGTGGATCCTCCTTAAAGATCTATCTTTTCATGGGAATTGGACAATATTTATCTGGTCTCTAGCTGAGTCAAGGAATATTATAGTTTGGGTTGATGAAGTTGTGAAAGCTCTAGCTTCCATTAAAAGAGAGTTGGAACAGCATACGTGCTCTTAAGCCACGGTCTCTCCATTTTCTACTGGTTCATAATCTAAACAGTAGTTGAGAAAAGATTGCTATATACATCATTGTTTTGTGCTTGTCATCCAATATTGGTAAAGGGAACAGATTTCTGCGTATTCTATTTCTTGTGATAATTGACCAATCTAAGTTCTTAACATGAAGAAATTCTTTTGTGTTGATTTTAATGCCTTCTTTTTTTATTGTACACAACCATAGTAACCTCTTCCAAAACAACTGGAAGCTCAAGTTTTTGGGAAATTTTCTATTGTTGTTATATCCTATACTCTTGGGGCTCATTTGGTACGAGGGGATAACTAATCCGGGGATTAATTTAGGATGAGTTCATCCCATGTTTGGTTGATATATAATCCTGGGAAAACTTATCACAGGATTAGTTATCCCGTGTTTGTCTTGAGGTTTTTATCCCATATTGAGGGTGAGATAACAATCATGGAATAACTTGTTCCCCAACCAAACGATCCCTTAGTATGGTATATATATTTTGATTGCAGACACTTCTTGAAGTATTCTAGGATTAGGAGTAATATAATTTCATGGTAAAAAAAATGGTTCATCATGACTGCTCATTCTCAATCAACTGGTGTTAAAAAAATTTGCTTTATGCAGTTGGCACATTCTTATGAGAATGAGGGCACCAAAAGTTGGTTCTTGTGATCCTGTTGCACCGCTAGAATTGCCTCATTCTTTGCATGCCTTTCACCGGGTTTCTCCATCTGATGAACTGAACATGGTAAGACATCGTCATCTGTTAGTCCTTTTGTCGTATAAAGAAATTATCTACTCTAACATGAAAAACACACACTTTCATATAGTTTATTTTTATCTCCATAAGATCTTGATCACTAGTACTCATTTTTTCTTTCTTTTTTGGTTGTGTTATGTCTTTGCTGATAGTATATTAAACCTGGTTCTGCTTCTGTAAAGTCCTGCTCCATAGTAATATAAATTAATCTAGGTGTCACCTTTTAGTCTTCTGTTAATCAATTCGTTAATAACATCCAACAGAGGCACCTATTATAGGAGTACACAATCACTGTAAATAATTTATTTCATTATTTTTATGATGCTCTTGGTTTTCAACGATAGTATTGATTTTAAAGAATATTCTACAACATGAATTTTCTTGCTTTGAGAGAGAGAAGAATCAAAAAATCACTGTAATTGTAAAAAGGTTCTTGAATAGTGTCGCAGAAACAGTGAACAACCATTGGAGTTGATATAATATTTGTCTTTCAGCACTTCACACATATAAAGGTAAATGAGTCTTCGAATTGGCAAAACTGATATGGTTGGATGGAGATACCACTATTGCAGTATTGCTAATGGCTTGGAGTACATATAATTTAATTGCATTACGTTGTTCAAGCCTAATCTTCTATGAGAAAGGAAAACTGCAGCATTCACCATTATGTTTTGAGTGCTATTTGAAAGAGTAAATCATATGTAAAAGAATCAGTATCTTTTACAAATATCAGCTTCTGCATTCAGTACATTTACTACCTTACAAAGGAGTTTCCTTATGTATTTACTTGTAGTTGGGTAATCATATGAAACCCAGGGTGGGGCATATTCGGGTAAGATTTCTATTTTGGCATACCAATTTCAAATGTATTCACATTGATTAAGAATGAAAAGTGAACATATGGTTATGTCTATCAATATGCATGCATACATATGTCTATCAGTGTGCATGCGTACTTTCTGGCTTTTGCAAGTTACAAATTTCTTAGCTTGGTCTGTTTCAAAGTGTTAACCCATGACTTCTTTCCTCTTTTTAACCTAATACCATGCAGGAAGGTTTCCATACATTCCGTGGAGGTTTCTGGAATTACTTCAGCATGGGTAAGTGCATGTTCTTTTGATTAGGAATTAAATTCTATATAGCCATTTAACTTCTTATTTTTTGTCAGGCCAGTTAATAATATCGAATAGTTGTTGGACATACAAATATAAGGACAGGCTTATCCTGTTCAATACCTATAAGAAATTATTATCTTTATAGCAACTAGAGAAGTAACCTAAAGAAGACGAGGTAGACCTAAAATTATATGAAGGAAAGTTGTTTCTGAAGATCTACAATCTCTTGGTAACAGAAATAACTTATTGCATAAGACAATGCCTTAACTTACAGAGACTATGATCTGAAGTTATTTCTTTGCTTCTTCTGTCAGTCATCTAGTACTACATCTAACATGAATTCTCTGTTATCAGGGATGGATGCACAAGTATCTTATGCATTTCACTCAGAGAGGAAAATGAATCCTGACAAATTCAAAAACCAACTTGTCAATCAGGTAGTAAAGTGGATGACAGGAATTAAGATGATACAGCTTTCTTTGATTTTTTTCCTCTGAATCTTTGCATATCAATTGAAGTTAATTGTTCAAGTCTTGTGCTCTGGACCTTTTGTTTTGTTCTATCTCGAAGAAAAGAAAACTACTCTCAATTTAATGACTGCTGTGGCAAAACAAATAAGTTGAAGATGTGGGATTGGGCTCTTGATAGCAGAAGTCGAGATTTTTGGTATTCTGTATTATCTTGTGATGAATCTTTAATATGTTCTGTTCTATCACAAAGAAGGTCAAAAGTAAAATGACTACAGTGTTAACTTTGTTTAGGTATCAGCTTATGGAAATTTGATTAATGAGACTCTAGCTTTACATCCCCTACTGTTGAGACAGATGAAAACATATGATAGATCAAAGAAAATTACGTGTGCAGCTTTTGTCTTGATTCATCTGCCGTAGACCCTCCTATAAAACCTAGTTTATCCTATCCTTGTGGAAACCCAGTAATCACATGCTATCTATGTAAATACTAAGCAATACATGTTATTCCCTCCTTGTTTTCTCAGATTAGCTTCTACTGCTTCTTTTTGTCTTTTAATTTGTTTATCCACATCTCCCTCGAACAGACAGTACCATATGCATCCTTGAAATCTTGAGAACTTCTAAAGTTGTTGACTAGGCTAATGTTTCAATAAATGCATTAGTATGGGTTGGTTCTGAAGTCATTGCTACAAATATAGGTGATTCGAAGAAGAAAAGGTTAAGAAACTGATTAAGGTCCATACTAGTTGGTTCCATTTACCTTTTCTTAAATATGTTGACAAGAGGGGAAGTAGGTGATATTATGCTTAATAAGATATAGGATCATCTGTGAAAAGAATAAGATATATGGTGCTTTTGCCTACTGGTAATATGCTGTTTTATTTCACTATTATACATTTTCCTTCTTATATTGCTTATGCGTCGGTAACTATTAGTAAATCAATTTGCAATGACTGATACTCAAGATAAATGAGGGATAGCCCCAGCCTCCAACTGTAAAATTGGATATCGAGTCAGCAGCAAAGCAAAGTGAGATATGCCACACTTACGCTCTCCTGCTCAGGGGTGTTAGGCTCATAGGTAGGGGTGGAGTTTATATTTGTATAGCCCAATTAAAAATTATTAATGCAACAAGTTATATAATTGCCATATAATACCATACTAATTTACTTGGCATTTAGTAACTAAGTGGAATTCGTGGTATCTCTATCCTAGCTCAATGAAGTTATTTGCATCGTTTTTTCTTGAGGTAGGGTTCTAGCATCTTTTAACATTCTGTAAATGATTCAAATTACCTGAAATTATCTATTGCTTCAGAGTAATAATACTTGAAAGGAATGCCTAATGCTAGTTTTTCTTGCTCCACAGAGTTCATATTTAAAGCTAGGATGTACACAGGGATGGTTTTTTGCCCCTCTCGTTCGTCCTTCTTCGAAGTGAGTCTGCAATGTAGTTTTGTTACACAACTTCTTTCATATCTTTTGCAACTTAACAACATTATATCCTCTTTTGTGGAAGCTTGACCTTCTTGAAGGTCTGATATAAGCTGCACCTTTAGTATTTTTTCAACAGATAGATCACAATTGGAATAGTCATCATAGTTAAGACTCCTGAGACTGATCATATTCAGTTCAATTATCTGCTTAAACTTTTTTTATATCTGTTTCATCAGTAATATGGTACCTTGCTTTTACGTGCTAACTTTAAATAGCCATGTAAATTTGTTTTGATCTTCTTGCCGGGAACATGAAAATGTGAACTTGATGATAGCTCTTGGTAACTTAGTGAGATACTCCTTTTTTCTGATTTAAATGTCCTTTCTTTTTAGTTCATCCTAAAATAGTGTAATCTCTTCAAAAGTTCAGGTTTTATTTAAATACGGTAAAGTAGTTTGTCAGCATCATAATTAGCCAATATGTTAGCAACTTCTACACTAAATTTACGCAATTTGATTGTTCCTGCATACATGACAGTGTGAGAGTAGATGATATATTGCATTACTTGCCGGGTAAACCATGACAATTACTTGAGATAGAAAGATATAACTACAAATTATGCAACTGTCAGTATTTGCCAAATTCCAACCAGTATTTTTTCTGTTCATAATTTGTGCCAAGTAGCGAGTATAAATTTGAACAAGACTTTCGAGGAGAATCAGAAATTTTCTTGTCATAAAATGGTTCAGGTTAATTACGTCTTGATTGAATAGTTTCCATCATCTCTTATGAGGATATACCTTATGAGAATTTTCTGGTCTCTGGTAGCAACTAATTTTAATTTACTGCAGGAACATAGCTCAACTGACTAAGGTTAAGATAATGAAAAAGCAGGGTGAATGGCAAGACCTTCACATCCCACCCAGGTAATATTAGTTACTTGTAGTATAGGAACCTTAGAATTTAGATGACGACTTGACAATTTACTTCTCTGTATCATTCTTCAAATACAATATTTTTGCTGTTTTCCTGTAACCTGTTTCTGGTTGCATTACTGCATCTATCTCTATGCTTGTTGAAGTTGGTTCCTAAAGAACTACCTATGAGTTATGTAACTATTCTTTTTTGTTGTCCAATTGTACATGCAGTGTCAGGTCAATTGTTTGCCTCAACTTGCCTAGCTTTTCCGGTGGACTGAATCCCTGGGGAACACCCAATAGCAACAAACGTCGATATGTATGCATTCCGAACAAGCTTCTTCCCAAATCCGCACTTTTTCCTGTTTCGAATTTGAAATCTTTTTATTCTTCTGTAGTCATACTGACGTGCTTATATTTCTTAAATGGACAGAGAGACTTGACTCCTCCATTTGTAGATGATGGCCTTCTTGAAGTAGTTGGATTCAGAGACGCTTGGCACGGATTGGTCCTCCTTGCTCCAAAAGGACACGGGACACGTCTTGCCCAGGTTAGGAATAAATTGTGGTTATTACAAATATTTGTGTGTATGTATGCCGACCGATGAGAAGTTCTGTTTCTACTAGTGATCAACTGTCTTTTGTATTGCAACTTGCAAGAAGGATAAAAACATTGAACAGATAGAGTTATCCAGGAAAAAAAAACAATGAACAATGAACAGATAGAATATAGGACCAATAATTTAATTTTTTTGAAATAAAGCAAAATGTAGTTGCAGAATCTGTCTAAATTTTTGCTTGTGGCCCTGAGAAAATAGTTATCCACCATGACCAGTTTCTTCGGAGAGGTCATTTTGTCAGATCTTTTCTGAAAACCAGAATTTATGTTTACTTATAAAAGCAGAGCTACTATTTATCCTATTTCCTCTATGGTTTTCCTATTTGTAGGCGCATGGAATCCGGTTTGAGTTTCACAAAGGTACAGCTGATCATACATTCATGAGGATTGATGGGGAACCCTGGAAGCAGCCCCTACCTGAAAATGATGACACCGTTGTGGTAGAGATTTCTCATCTAGGCCAAGTTAAGATGCTTGCTACCCATGACTGCAGAGCCAAAAGTATATATGATCCCTCAAGTCAATTCAGTCATGACGCTGATGAGGCTGATAGTGATGAAGAAAATTCGGTCAATGAAGAACGGAGGAAATTTGGGGCAGCAGACACTTTCAAAATTCCAGATGAGGTTGATGTTTCTAGTCTCAGTTAATTCCATAATTCTTCTTTGTTCTGTTACCTCTATAGTACATTTGCTGTATAGTAGGCATAGCAAGGCTCCATGTCGAATTTATAAGACATGGATATTTTAGAGGTTTTGCATAGAGAATTTCGTGATCATTTGGTGTATAGGAGAAATTTCGCTGACTTGGTGTATGATAAAGGAGATGCTAGAAATCACCATTATAACCTTTTACATGCTAGATTTTATTTAGCCAGAACATTATTTGGCTTTTAAAGTTGTATTTTTTACCAAAAGTGACCAGATTAGAAATATCATTATTTTTGTATACTTGCGTCTTCTCTCCGAGTTTCATTGAGAATTCTGAGATAGTTCCCGACCTTGTAGCATATGACCACATATTTTAGTGGCAGTTCAGTGGTTGGATATGTCTATAATCACTAGAAATGGGAGAGTATATAAATGTTTCCTTTTGAAGTAGCCGTGTGTAACATTTCAAGATTGTGCATAACTTTAGCAACTAACAAAATTAAATCCTAATGCACCAATCTAAGCTTTAACTTGATTGAGTATGTGCCTTGAGAAAAACACAAATGGAACTTTAAAAAATCCTCAATCAAATTACTGATGAAGTACTTTGAAGTAATACTTAAAGGCCCTAATCTTCGAGGATAGGGTAGGAAATCTTATTGCATTTTTACCTTCAAGAACTTTCTATAAGTACGAATACTCACCACCACTTGAAGAGCTCTCTCTACATAGTGAATTGTTACAGCTGAGTTCAACTGATTTTATCAGTACTCTGGTAAGAATAAAGATAGTCGTAAAGCAATGTTTACACAGCTTGAAACAAAACCAGAACCAAAGAAAATAGAGAGCAAGACAGCTGAGTAACTCTTTGATTTTTGTCACTACACAGAGGCTTTATCTACAAATAATTTAGAGATAGTTGCAACAATAAAGCTATTCTGTTTAACCAGGAAATAATGAACATTGCGATATATCTCAATTACTGTAATAACAAAACATTCAACGTAACTTTGATCTTCTAATATAACTTGCCTGAGCTTTGGAGACTGAGCTCTATTGTACATGGACTGTTCCGTTAGTGGAACAAGTCAATGAGGTCCAGGCAGGAGGACAAAATGATCTTTGTCTTACCTCCCAGCATATTGGTAATCTCCCAAGCATTTTGTCACAGTCTCATTGGCCTTCTGAGTTTCCCTTTCACCTCTCTTTTTCTTCTCCCTAAACAACACACACATCATAAAATTGAGATAAAACAGTAAACGTATTTTCAGCAGACAAGGTCTTGATTGACTGTATTTGTACTATACCAAAATACATGTGAAGAATGTAAAAGATGGAGAGGAAGGAAACAAGGGGGCATAAACGAGAGTGTTCTTCTGGGGGTGGGAATGAGGTGGATAAATAGGGGTAGGGAAGAGAAAAGTCATGGATTTCTAGTAGACTAAGTGGAACAAAACCTTGTAAGAGCTTATCAATGCTAGAGAAAAATGCAGCTGAATAGTTTTAGAAAATAGTTAAGAGAAAGGATACCAAAGAGTATTGAACCAAGAAAGAACTCTAACCTTTCCACGTATTCCTTCAACAGCTCTTTAGCCTGAACCAGCTTGGAGAGCAAATTGCGATAAACGTCAAGGTCCCGATCCACACTTTTCTTATTTACGTTGAGTGCGGCACAAAGCTGTCATGTTTTATCCCACAAGTCAACAATGATATTCTTGTCTAAGTGCATTGGAATTTATATGAGCATAAACATGGGGGTTTCACCTATACGTGAACACATTCAAGAAACCTGCTACACTAGTTACGCTGATTATAAGCAGGACCATTGTTATTTTACCAATCGAATTATCCAAACAAGTGACATTTTTTATGGCAAGTAAACTCAAGACCATCTTAAGTTTAAATTGTTACTCCCTCCATCCCATTTTATGTGAGATAGTTTGACTCGGCATAGAGTTTAAGAAAGAAAGAAAGACTTTTAAAACTTGTGGTCCAAAATGAATGACATAAATTTGTGTGGCTCTAAATCATTTCATTAAGGGTAAAAATAGACCTTTTATAGTTAAATTGTTACTTAATATAGAAATGTATCATTCTTTTTGGGACTGACTAAAAAGGAAAGTAAGTCACATAAATTGGAACTGAGGGAGTATGTTAGGGATGCGTTGGAAGTCATTAATTTTAAGTATTTAATTATATTTTTAGTTGCTTTATTTATTATTCTAGAATAGGGTTTAGTTTTAGAGTTTCATAAGGATTAGGTTAAGTTATAGTTATTATTTTGGAATAAGATTTAGGTCTCGTACTTTCATAAGAATTAGACTTCATTTTGATGTAATAAGACTCTTATTTAAAGGGGTTTTTGATGAATAAATCAGTAACTCATAATTAAGCAAAAAGCAAGAGATCGGAGTTCTCTCTTCCATTGAACTCTAAGGTTTTTGTCTCCCTTTAAAGAGCTGAAGAGATCGGAGTTCTCTCTTTTAATGAACTCTAAGGTTTCAGCCTCTCTTTAACGAGCTGATTTATATATCTCCCTGTGAATCGATCCTTCCCTAAAGATTCATAACAATTTGGTATCAGAGCCTAACA
Organism: Solanum verrucosum; assembly: GCF_900185275.1. Classification (NCBI taxonomy): domain Eukaryota; kingdom Viridiplantae; phylum Streptophyta; class Magnoliopsida; order Solanales; family Solanaceae; genus Solanum; species Solanum verrucosum. Next base: position 1,998,125 of record NW_026019982.1, on the reverse strand, counting down.
CAATGGGCGATGAGATCAATTCCAGATTTAGAGAAGAACGTGCCATTACAGAAACCCTAATAGACTCTAAAATTGCAGCAATGGAACGCCTCAGCAAAAAAATAATCCAAGTCATCCAAGAACAATTGTCTAGATTGGGAGTTGGCTCCACAAAACCAGCAACCCATAGACATGAGTCATATAGCGCCCAGACAACTGGTAGATCAACAATTCCTGCTACTAAAGGCAATATACCGCATATTCAACTAGCCGATAAGAATCATCCAACAAGTGGTAATTCACCTTTGATAAGTTATGCAAAGATGAATTTTCCTACTTCTAACAACATCAACAATCCATTAATTTGGGCACATCATTGTGAGCAATATTTTGAGCGATTTGGACCTCATGAAAGTAGCAACCTGATGGGCAAATTAGTCATGCTTCAGCAAACTAATAGAGTCGAAATTTATCAATGTCAACTTGAAGCTAGGGTTGGAATTGGATAAGTTGATACTGATCCAGACTTTCTGGATGATTTCCCCGAAACTTGAGCTTGAGGACAAGCTCTTTCAACGTGAGGGGAGTAATGTTAGGGATGCGTTGGAAGTCATTAATTTTAAGTATTTAATTATATTTTTAGTTGCTTTATTTATTATTCTAGAATAGGGTTTAGTTTTAGAGTTTCATAAGGATTAGGTTAAGTTATAGTTATTATTTTGGAATAAGATTTAGGTCTCGTACTTTCATAAGAATTAGACTTCATATTGATGTAATAAGACTCTTATTTAAAGGGGTTTTTGATGAATAAATCAGTAACTCATAATTAAGCAAAAAGCAAGAGATCGGAGTTCTCTCTTCCATTGAACTCTAAGGTTTCTGTCTCCCTTTAAAGAGCTGAAGAGATCGGAGTTCTCTCTTTTAATGAACTCTAAGGTTTCAGTCTCCCTTTAACGAGCTGATTTATATAACGAACTGTGAATCGATCCTTCCCTAAAGATTCATAACAGAGTATCTTCTTTTTGCTTACTAGCATGAATTCTTGAAAACTAACCTAACCACCAAAGACCTCATGCGAAGAGTACAACAAGGAACTCTAACTAAAGAAGAGTCTTCATACTAGCCTTCTTTCCTTACAGATTTTTCAAGAAAGACATAAATAGGGTTGTACTATAATAACAAAGTACAGAGCAATTTAATTCTCTTTATACATAGAGGGTTGACAGAAACCTTTTACTTTCTCGTGCAGGTTAAGAAACAAAATAGGTCTCATGGGAGGAAGCCTAGACTATGGGCGCTATTAAGGAATTTGCTCGCTTTTCGTTTAGAGAGACATTGAATTTCATCCTAATTGAGTATAATGTTGTATATGAGAAGAATGATTTGAACTTTTTCTTTGTTCCCTTGTTTCCCTCTTTTGTGATGGATGTAACTGTTTGTGAAGATCATCATTTAGCAATCACACCTTTGTTGATTCATCAGTGCAATCAAGAAATGCTAGCATTGGTCGATGATTTAAAGTGACAGAGAGAGATAGTAGAACTCCTGATATTTCTGGTACAATTACATAGCTATCATGGACAGGTTAAATGCATTCAAGAAACTGGCTCAGACAATAACACAAAGAGTTCCTTTGGCCATTAATCCATGTGCGTTTACTTGTTCTAGTATGAGTGCCATTAATTATCTTTCTCACAGATTTCCTGAGAACGGATACCTTTGACTTCAGAATTAACACTTCCCCGCATAACCATGTTTTATGGAATAAAAATTTCAATGTTCTTTAAAGTTAAATTTGTACAATTACGGACAGTGAATTGTAGTTTAAGTCCATACAATGCACAGGTCTGAGTTTTACCTTACATCATAAAACAACCATGTAAGATTTTACACACTTTTATCTTAAGAATCTATTGCTTCATATCTACTTCTAGTGTGATCTAGCACTCATGGATGTTCATTTTTTTTCACAAAAAAAGAATATGTCAAGAAGAAAGAGAAACAGCAACAATGGGCAAGGTAACTGAAAGGAATATTTTAAATGTGAATTAGTTAAAAAGTGTCAAAAGTAATAGTGAATTCTCTTTCATCATACGCCAAAATAAGCAAGTCAACTCCCTCCAATCTAAATTGCAATTCTGATATCTCAGTCCAGCTTCAATACCTTTATGTATAAAATAATCCCATTAAAATCAATTTAGTTCATCACCAAAGTATTCATGCCAACTTGCCCAAACCATAGCCAACTATATTGAGCAAAACCTCAAATTTTAAGTTATCTACATGCTGAAAGCGAGTCTTCTGCTCTTTTAAGAAACTTCACTTTGAACAAGAAAAAGTTCAGAAGACCGGAGTGTTCTATGGTGCACTTTCTTGGCATCAAACAGTGGGAATTGGCTTTAGGCTTCATGCAAAGAAAAAAGAAGAAGCTTGCTACTGAACTTTCACAGAAGGGCGCAAAGAGATTACTAGATTTGGAGGCTTTAACAGCAAATGGCCCTATAGGGAAATGCTGTTGCTAATGGCTGGGGATTACCTGAGGCAAATAGTAATGAAAGAATATCTCTGCTGATCGTTTTGCTACTAACAGGCATTAATAGAAAATCAATGAAGACTCATGAGAAGGAAACAGGAGTGTTAATCTTCTTGAGAGTAAAGCAGAGCAGGAAATTGGTCCCCAAATGTCAGAAAAATAAGTGAAAATCACTAAATCAACGGCCTGATGCCCTTATCATGTCTAATTCTAGGCAATAAGGGGAATGATCCTTCTCTCTGAAATTACTCTCTAATTCTCTGAATGGTTTTCGTTCATTAACTTTGTCTGTTTGATATCAGCCAGAATGATACCGTTGGTTTTCCAAATCTGGCGGTAATAAAGTATAGAGGCTAGCACTGCAAACATGAGTGAAAAGACAAGAACAGAAACTATATCCAGCCCCAACTTAAGAAGCTCTAAAATAAAATGTGTCATCAGTATTATGACTTGAACCAGGTTTCCCAGTTTTTAGAGTTCTATCTGAGAAGAATACTTGAAAACTTATGTTCTTGTTCATTTTTTTTCATTTTTTCAATGCACCGATAATTAGCTATGCAAAGGCAAATTGAAACTATATAAATCTCACCCGGATATGGGCTTAGAATTCCTGATCATGAGTAACCTTCCCTCTGACACTAAATTACTTTACGTGTTTATCATAACTATTTCCAAAGTGTTACAAGTTTACACAAACCATAGAGCTTGTGGTGTTTTCTAGATGATTTAAGTAATCCAAGTAAACATAGACGAACAGGAAGTTCTTGTAAAATACAAAATATACTATGAAGAAGGTTATGATATATACCTTTTCTAAGATGGTCGGATCAGTTACATTTGCCAACTCAAGTAGGCGAAAGAGACCAACCGCAAATAATCGACTGTAACAGAAACCGTCCTTGGTTCCAGCTCGCTGTGCAATATCCTTGAAAATGTTTTCAATTTCTCCATCTTTGGATGAAAAGTCAACTAGCGTATTGGCAGTTTGAGTACGAGCCCATTCTTCTAATTTTTGTGCATCAGCTCTATAAACATACTGGGAAAGTTAGAATCTCTAGAAAGGAAAAGATTCATGGGCATACATCATAATAAAAGGTAAGTACACTCCTGATAAATCTACTCAATGTTAGACAAAAGATTATAACAACTACAACAGTAACATCAACAACATCTATGACTAAACCCCAAAGTATTGGCACTCGGATATATGAATCATCAATATCCATTTTGTTCATTTCATTTCTACTCAAGACTAACAAATGTGATAAATAAAAATAAGAACATCCACAAAAAGCTCTAACCTTTTTTACATTGGATGGTCATGAATCATGATATTTAAAAGGTGATGCACAGGAAATATCTAAAAGAAAAATGAAAATCTTCCCATATTATTAAGTTTCAAATAAATGGAGCATGGTTTTGGCATTTTCTTGGTTGGTTCATGGGTTCCTCTTCGTAAGCCCACGAAGACTGTTAGATTAAGGATAAAAGTAAGCTACCTCTTAGTAAATGAAAGTTGATCAAGGGTTCTACAGCTAGTTCTGAATAGCAGTTCCACTCATTGAGAAATCATACACTTGCATTTCTCAAGCTCCATAATACGGCTAAGCCTATTCATCTTGGGTTTTGGTTCCATCCTCCAAGAAACTCTTAATGATAATTAAACTTACATTTTTATCTACAACTACCTTACTGGAAGGCTCAATGCTAGCATCCCCTCACTTATAAATAATTATTTAAGTGCCTTTAAACAAAAAAGGAGTAAAAAGCAACAAAAATTGGCAAGAGATGGATTAAGCATGCCTGTATTGCTCAGGATCCTCCTTTAACGCCTCTATATATGCTTTGAAGATGGCATTACGGTCCTCTTCACTTGGGTAGCCCTCCATAAGTTGATCATACACAGTAACAAAACCTAGGGCAAACACGGGATCATATTGGTAGGATTTCTTGTACCTTGTCAAATGTTGTTGCACGATTAGCTCTTGTAACACTGTGTTGTACACAGTTGGAATTGGACGCTTGTAAGCGGTCAAAAACTTCAATTTAGTGTCAGCAACAGTTGGCAAATCTGGAAACAATTCAATATAACACGTTGCATTATTACCTCATAAAATAAACACAGGAAAAATCACTAAGATGGAACAGAATAAGTAATGAGAAAGAAATTAGACGAAACAAAATGTAAATATAGAAAATGCGGACAGTTGCAAGAATGCAGACAGATATATTAAACCAGAGAAAGCTTCATTTTATCTGTTAGTTCGATATCCATGTTTTTACTTTAACAAGTTAATTCAATTTTCATTAGCAATAAATAGTACTCCTCCAATCCATTTTATACAATGTTATTTGTATGAACATGGAGTCTAATATGTTAATTTGACAAGTTTATGTACTTGATAATTCTTTTTGAAGAAGTAAGGTCATTTATTTACACTTCATTACAAAAGTTATATCATGTATGAAATCATCCCGTAAGCTAATTAGGGAGCTAACAAATATTTAAGCAATGGTTAAGATCTTATATAATCGAGAAAATGTCACACCAAAGTTTATAACGGGAATAGCTCAATGCATTTAAATTCGTGAAAGTTCTAAAAGTTGTATAGAAATGGAACAGTGTAAAACATCTATATAAAGCAGAATGTAGCGAGTATATAACAGTAAAATATTCTCAATACTTCAAATCACATATAAGCAATTCCAACGAGAAAACATCGGCATTTCACTATATCTAGATCCAAATTTAACCATTATGCATTTCATATAACAAATTGTAAGATATGGACTAAACGTAATCGTATTAGAGAGAAATAAGTTAAGCAATTGTAACATTATACATACACAATCATGCAATTAGCTGAGAAATTAAACTAAAACAGAAATTAGATTGAAAAAAAAACAAACTACCGTATAGTTTAATTTTTTCCTAATTCAAATTCGAAGCGATAAAGAGAACTTGCCTGCTGCTGAACTGGACGTGCAATGAACGACAAAGCGAGAGGTGGAATTGGAAGATCGAACATTGACGGAATCAAAGGAGAAGTTGGAACGGAACCTAAATGTATCAATAGAACGAGACGAAGAAACGGAGGATTTCCTTTCCGCCGATTGAGTAATCGCCGAGAAAGATACTGAAGTAACAGCCGCCATATTTCTACAGGTGAAGAAGAAGAAGAAGAAGAAGAAGAAGAAGAAAGAAACAGTGTGTTGCTTTAGAGAATAGAGTTGTTTTCCATTTCAATTTTTCTGTGGAAAATGGAGAAAGAAAAAAAAGGAGTGTGAGGTTTGGATTTGAGGGCTTATCCGATGGCTTTTAGGATATTTCATTTTCATTTTTAATGTTTATGAGTAGACGAATAATAGCATAACACGTGTACTGATTGGATCCATTTTGTACTACTCCTTTTTGTGGTTATGAACGATTGTTGTAACTTGTAAGCTATGCCAAGTGGTGGTGTACGTAGTTGGTATACAAGGAGGTCAGGGTCGATTTCTTCGGTTCAATCTTTTTTTCAGTTAATATTTTAACAGATTTATCCATGCAAATTTAAAGAATAGTGGCTACAAATTTTTCTGGATGCTCCAGAAAAGAACTTGTTAGTTAGGTCAGATAAATACAGTAAAAAAAATAAGTTGCTAATGATGACCAAATAAACTACTAAACCAAAAATATCATTGAAAATAATAATGTTTTAGAAGTCATCCGAATGCGAGAGATGACGGTTCAAACTGTGATAATCCAACACATACTAGATCAGACATTATTAATTATTTAAATAAATTTACATATTTTAAAGGAATAATTTCATAGACCTCCATTCAGATTTTCCTTTATAACATAGACCTCCTGTGATTTGATTGATATATTACATCAACCTCCCTTATTCTCACTTTTTATAACTAAACTAATTTTAGTGATTAAATTTACATAATCTTCCAAAATTACCCCTTGTGACCTTAATTATCAAATATAAAGCTTATGTAGATTTTCTTAATACTCTACCTATCTACCATTATTATAAATAATATCTAGCGATTTCTTCAAATCATCATCCATTATCCAATGTTTGCTGCCATTATGCAGTAGCCATAGTTATTAATTATCCAAGGGAAAAGACATAGATTCCCCTTTAAACTAGTACCGAAAAGTCAGTTACACGCTTAAACTATTATGTCGACCTATTACACACTTCTGCTATTTAAAAGTAAATTTATTTACCCCTAAAGCTGACATGACAAAATAATAATAATTAAAAAAAATCACGCGCGTAAGATAACTATTAAAGTATAAAAAAAATAATTAAAAATCAAATATTTCTTACACCCCACCCCCACATCTCTTCTTCTTCACACCGCATCCTTCTCATCTTCTTCACACCCCACCCTCTTTATCTTCTTCACACCCCATTAAGCTTAAAATAAACCAATAACAAGAAGCAACCAAGAAACAAATTACTTCAAATAGGAGTAAAATTTTGGGAGGTTTCAATTGTTGGAGCTTCGACGGATAGTTTTTAGTGAATTGAGTGATCGATTGAAAATGGGAAGAAAATTGTTTGCTATTATCTCTCGATCTTTTAAGAAACCTCCAAGAAGAACATGGAAAAAGAACAAAGAATGTATGCCCAGATCTGAAAAATATTTGCAACTACAAGCCGCAACAAATAACAATGGAAGCTCATTTCCATGACCAATCAATGGAAGAAACTGAAGCAACTTCTTGTGGGTACATTTTGAAAGGGAAGAATTCTTCAACTCCACGACTAAACTCCAGATGGCAATTTTCTTGATGGTCATTGCTAAAAGTTTCATCTTTACCATTTTGCTATGAAGAAGACATAATTATTTGAGAACTTTAATAAGATTAGGAATTAATTAGTGTAAAATATAATTAATAAAATAAAACTTAAGTAATAAAGAAAAGAAAGTAAAAAAGATATAAAAAAAATACAATTTCTGACATGGCGCTGATGTGGCAGCGAGTGTAATACACCACATACTCTGAGAGTAGGTTGCACATATCAGGGTGGTATTAAATTCACTTTTAAGTAGTAAAAGGTGTGTAATAGATCATTATGATAGTTGAAGTGTGTAACTGACTTTTCGGTACAAGTTTAAGGGGGAATCCATGCCTTTTCCCATTATCTAAAGACTAATATTAGATGCAATGCAATACAACCAAGCTCTTTTTATAGATTGTTATTAATTTATTTTATATATTATTAAGAAGTTATAAAACTTCAGTTTGATGTAGATCTTCATCAGAAAGGATATTTATCTACAATTTTTTTACAAATTATCCACTAATTAGGTTAAAATGATTTATGTCGGATTTATGTAAAGTTCCTAATCAAACGAATAATAAGTTGTTTGAAATCTTCTTGTGAATTTGATAAACTCTTGAGAGGAGATTATATTAAAAGCCTAGAATTTTATTAATAAAAGAAGCCACATAAGGGTAGTTTTGAAATATCAAATAAAATTTATCACTTAAATTAGTTTAGTTACAAAAATGTCAAAATAAGGGAGATGAGTGTAATGTATCAAACCACAAGGGAGATTAGTGTTATAAAGGCAAATCTGGGGGAGGTTTATGAAATTATCTCTATTTTAAAATTATATAAAGATTTTATAAATTATAACCTGTTATAATTTTAAAATATTATTAAATTATCATCAAAGAAAGAAGTAATTTACTCCATAATAGGAGTAGTATTAGTAATTCTATATGAAAGGGAGTTTCGAACATAACTAGTTTCGCAATTTACTACTGAAAATTGATTTATTTATGTCAAAGAAAACAAATAGAAGTAATAGAGAATCACCAAGTTAATAGCTGGACATAGCCAGAAAGGTCATTTTGACATGCTGTTATATTGATTTTTTTTAATTTCATGTGGATGAGGATTCAAATTTTTGAAATGATATTTTATGGAAAAATTGACTTCTAAAATTTAATCACACCTTAAATAAAAGAGAGAACAATGAATATATGCTGTATTAATTCTTTATTTAATTTGAAAAGCATTATTTTTTTGGAAAATGCATTGGTTTAAGGAAAATATAAAATGAACTTGTTTGAGTGGCTCTGAGTCCTTTTGGCAAACTCTACTTGAAGCCTCACTTGTCTGTTTTTTCATCTATTCATATTGTTCAAAACGTACATATAAAATTTGTAAACATTCTATTGTTTTTCAGATCTCACTTATGGATTATACGAAATATATTTCATATTGATAACAAAATACAAAATCAAATCACATTCAACTCTAACTGTACATTGAAATTATAATTTGGGATATCGCGTTGCGCCACCAAGCACCAGTGCCGCTCATACATCAGGCCCAGAATCAAAACTTTCGTCACATTGCTGATTGAGGCAACTGTGATCATACTCCAGTTTTTCAGTCCATGGCCCATATGGGACTATATTTTCAGACCATGAGAATATAAATTTTTTAATAATAATTGAACCATACAACTTTAGTAAAAAGATTAATTTCCACAAGCATATATGCTACTACTACACCTTTTCCAAAACATTTGTCAAAATAATGCATGTGGAAAAATGCCAACATGACGTGACTATTAATTAATTCCTAATTCAACTATATTATCCCAAAACCTAACTTTTTTATTTTATTTCTTTTAAATTCCAAACTACAACTAAGTTGTGGAAATCGCTATGATCAACTTTCGAGCTATAGGGTGCCTTGACGTTATAAAGCAAAAGAGTAAACTGCTTCGAAGGTTATTTATAAGATGCAAAATTTTTACTCCCTTCATTTCATTTTACTTAGTTATACTAATTTAACACAATTCTTAATTCATTTATTAGAGACATGTTTTAGTAAATTAACTTTATTAATGATATTTTGAAACTCTAAATTGGATTATAATTTATAATTCAAAATACATTGAGTAGTTCACACATCACAATTCGTAGAACCATTACTACTATGAATTGATAAATCACTAGGCTACAAGACTTAGAGCGTGTTTAGATTGACTTTTAATTTATGACTTACCTCATTTGTTCTATTTTATATGAGTTAGTTTGATCTGACATGGAAATTGAAGTAAAAATAACCTTTTAAATTTATGGTCTAAAATAAATTATAGATATTTGTATGACTATAAATCATTTCATTAAGGATAAAATGAGTATTTTAAAATTAAATTATTATTTAATATAGAAATGTATTATTCTTTTTTAAATTGACTAAAAAGAAAAATAAAACATGTAAACTAGAACAAAATGAAATATAAGCCAAAAAGTCATAAAGTAAAAGTTCTAATTTATAGTTTCTTAAGCTAAGATATCTGTATTTTCTAAAAGTTTCTCAAGGGTTCTAATAATCATTTGAGAACAGTGTTTTGTAGATATGGAGTCATAGTAATTATTGCATAGTATTGAAAAAAAAAGAGAAGTAAATACATTAGAATACTAACTTTTAATTTCTTAAAACTAGCCATTGTAATAGTACAATAAACTGCTAGATCTCTATATACATAGTACATCTCTCCCACAGATTTGACTGATTCACATTAAAACTTCCACTTAAAGCTAATTAAAACCAAGAAATTTATAAAATTAGTACTAATATTAGGCAAACAGAATGGACTATTTGGGTCCCCACAAGATAAGGTGCATAATTTTCTCAGCCTTTTCAGCATCCCTAATCCTGCGCTTCTGATCATCCATGAATGCTTTCTTCCCTGAATCTCCGGTGCCGGAAAACCATCTCGGCCACCTTTGGCTGCCGGATTCCGATGAGGAACTCGCCGGAGAAGACTTGATTCCCGCCACCATCATTTTTTTCCTTGTAGTTGAATTAATAGTCTAATTTAGTTTCTCTAATAAACTCTTTTAAGTGGAGAAAAATAACTACTATTCTAAAAAAAGTGGAAGATTAGAGATTTGAAAATTGATTTGCTTTTGCTTTGTGAGTTGTTACGCTTGATTTTGTTGCTAAAACATAATGAAAATGCACATGGTTTTGCTGGCTTTAAATAGAATCATGGAGGGATTTAACACGTGTGAGCTTTTACTTCGTTTTTGTTTAAACCCTTTATTATATTATAGAGAAACCATTGGCTTTGGTCCCCAGATTTATTTAACCATTTTTCTCCAAGAATACCTGCCTAATCATGACTTTATGTAATATTTCATCTTTTTCATTTTTTAGCAATATTTTAATTTCAACTTTTACGTGATATATTTAAGATTATAAGATTAAAATATATTTTGATATATTTGACATAACTTTAATTTAAAATCACAAAATTGAAGAGTCATCTTTATTTTCTTAAATTTCGCGTTAAGTTAAACAAAAACATTTTTTTTAAAACGGAGAAAGTAATATATTAACGGGATAGTCTAGAACATTATTAATTATATATTGTCGCCTATGGCATTTTGTAAATTGGAATTGTTATGTAGGGTTAATTTCAAGAATACAATTAATTAAAAGGAGATTCAGTTTGCCTAAAAATACTTTGGCCAAAAGCATGAGCGATTCCTTAAGCTTGTTGTCTTTAGTTTGTTTTTTGCACCTTTTAGTTCTAGACTTTTGTTTCTGATTTTTTTATATTAAAATGGCTCACAATGCCACAGTTATTTTAAAAAAAAAAAAAAGATTCCTTAAGCTTGTTCAATACTTTTATATTTTCATGTTTTTAATTAATTTTAGCATTAGCATTCATCTCTTCTACCTCAAATTGTTTATTATGATTTCTAAAAATAGTTATTTCAAGTTATTTCTCATTTTAGAAATTTATGATAAAATTAATTAGTTTTTTCTCATTTTATTCTTAGTACTCTCTTTATCTCAGTTTATGTGATATAGTATAACTAAACATCAAATTTCAAAAACAAGTGAATATTTTTATATATTTCAAAATTACCCTTAAAAAATACATTTTTGTGAACCTTTCATAATTTCTAGGTGATTTGTTGATCCTAGTCATAGTAAGGCAAATCTAGTCCATGAATTTACGTCTTATATCATATTTTTGTATTAGGAACTTATAAACTGAAAATCTGAGTTCATCGAATCAATATTGAATGAAGGAGGACATGTATTGGGAAGAAAATAAGTGTCCGGATCCAAAAGGATCATTTTTTTTTTCAAAATACATATATGGTCACTCAAAAAAAAAAATTAAAATCAAAAGGACTAATTCGCTGGTAAAATAACGAAATATTTTTTTTTTTTTTTTTTTTTTTTTAATAAACAGCTTGGTGACTCTGTGTCCCAACACACATTTTGATTGATAAATATGTGGACCAACTAATAGCATGACTATTCTCACTTGTCAGATACACCATACCAAACTATACTTTGCTTAGTTATTCATGTTTAATTGGAACTATTTTCTGCCATGTATATATCTTTCAATTCTTCACCACCACATCCTTCATGAATTGTCGTTCTCCACTAGCCCCACCTCATTGAAACATAATATATATAGTTAAGTAAGTAATAAGAAGAAATGTGTGGTCACAAAATTCAACTATCAGATTATATAGACAGAAATCTTGAGTTTAATTATAATGTTCATTATGTAAACGATTTTTTTTAGGGAAAATTACGCAGTTAAGCAAACTTATACTACTTAATTACTTATCATAGCTATAATTTGCTATAATTATCATTCGCGACTAACATTATACATTAATTACGTGGGCTGACTTCGAGTTTGTATAATTAGCCACGTTTGTATATGTATAATTCGCTAGAATATACAAATACATATGTTTAATATACGATTATCTAACCGATATACATATACAATTCACCTCTCTCCCACTCTCTTCCCTCTCTCGGTCGCCTCTCTCCTCCCTCTCCCAATCTCGCTTGCCATATATACAAATGCATATGTATAATATACAATTATCTAACCGATTTACATATACAATTCACCCCTCTCCCACTCTCTACCCTCTCTGGCTCGCCTCTCTCCTCCCTCTCCCAATCTCGCTCACCTCTCTCCTCCCTCTCCCAATCTTGCTCGCCTCTCCTCCCTCTCCCAATCTCGCTTGCCATATATACAAACACATATGCATAATATACAATTATCTAACCGATATACATATACAATTCACCTATATCCCACTCTTTGCCCTCTCTCTCCAGTCTCGCTCGCCTCTTTCCTCCTTATAACATGTAGCTATGAATTGTAATTATCAAACTATAGCTATGAAGAGTAATTAAGCTATTTTTTAGTGGCTATATATATATATTTGATTCAAGAAGTTAAAAAGAAAGAATATTCAAGGTCGTATATATCTTAATGAGCGTGTTATTTTATTTTTACTTTTACTGCAAAGTCATTTATTTATTTTTAAGAAACTAATTTTTCTCTATTTTCATTCGAAAAATTATTTTCCTCATTTAAAAAAAAAAATCATGTTTTTCTTTAAAAAAGTTATTTTGAACAATTAAATAGAAATTGAGAAAACATTTTTCTCCTCCGTGCCAAACACACATCCTAGATAGAAATCATCTTTCAGCTTTTATAGCCATTTTTGAAGTTCTCCAAGTACTGAAATTCTCGCTGCGAATGCAGCGATGTATCAGGACAAAAAAAAAAATTAAAATGAGAAACTAACTGGCTGGGCAGCGAGAAAAAAGTTTTTTTTTTACGCCGTTAACCACTATTAAAATTACAATATATCTCGCCCTCTAACAAACGAATTGTCCCTTTTGGTTAAAATAAAAATTGAGTGACCATTTATACATTCTGAAGAAAAAAAAAATACTCCATCCATTTAAAAAAGAATGACATCCTTTCCTTTTTAGTAAGTTTAAAAAAGAATGACATATTTATTTTTTGGTAGCATTTTGACTTCAGCTTTTCACGTGGCATGCTTAAAGCCACAAGATTAAAAGGCAATTTAGTACATTTGAATAACTTTAATTTAGGATCACAAGATTCAAAAGTTTTCTTTATTTTCTAAAATTTCATGCCAAATCAAATCAGGTCACTCTTTTTAAAACGAAGAAAGTAACTCTTTTTGCTCTGGACTCAAGAAAATAATGGGATGGCCGGATAGGCAACAAGACAAAAGAGAAATGGATTTAGGAGAAAATGGGTTGGGTGCGGTATGGTAGAGGTCACCTTTTTTCTAGATTGTCTTTTTCTTGTTTACATGTCGATTTGTTTTTCTTTCGATATCTGATACATGTATTGGAGTTCAATTATTTTGAATCCATAACTCCATTCAGGAAAAAACTGTTTAGGGGGTTCAGGAACTAACTAAACTACACCACTTACAGAAATCAATTAGGAAGATAGTTAGCCAGGATCTTAAGAGCTGGCTATATTAGTTAAAAGATCAAGGAGAATAAATAAGAGGTGATCAGTGTAGTATATATACTTCACAAATATCTACCTGTAACATGAAATTTTCCATAATAATCAATGAAGTAATTTTCCTCTCCTATTTTATAGTTTATGTACCATTACTCTGATATGTTAAATACCGTATCATATCATACTCACTCCTAGTTGTAATAGGTATAGATCATCCCACCTCAAACAACTATAATTGTATTGTTTTTGGAAGATGAATAAAATTCTTTTGTTAATTTTTTTTAAAAAAATAAAAAATATTCATCATTTATATTAAATAGTAATACTTTCTCTGTCTCTAATTAATTGTCCAATTTTTCTTTTTTACTTATCTATTTTAACAAATCAAAAAAGGATAAAAATTTTTATCTATTATACCCTCAATTAATTGCTTTGAAAAAGGTAGAGCTTCTTGAAAATCTTAAATTTTTAATTCATCTACTTTATAATTAATATGGGTAAAATAATTAGAAGCAGAAGGAATATCAAATAATTCTAAAACTAAATATTATCATTACCAAATACTCCTTCTGTCTCTAATTATTTGTCCACTTTTGAATTGACACACCTATTAAGAAAACAATAATTGATATAGTGAGTTTATCATTTTACCCTTATTAATTATGAAGTGAATGAATTAAAAACTTAAGATCTTCAACAAGTTCTATATTTTTCTTCAACAAGTTCTATATTTTTCAAAGTAATAAATTGAGAATATAATAGATATATTTTATTTTTTTCTTAATTTATCAAAATGGACAAGTAATTAGTAATAACTAAAAAAGAAAAAGAGAACAAGTAATTAGGTTCAGTTCTTAATTGAATCATTCAGGTTAGAACTTCCTAAACTTACTAAGGGCTACTTCCTAAAGTCCAATAAAAAACCAGCTGCTAGGGTCCAAGTACCAACATCTTGTCTGCATTTGAAAAGTAACGTATGAATCAGTAACTAAATATTCCCCTTTTCTTCACAGACAAAATAACTCAAAAAACAAATGAATTTAAATAATTAAAAAGACGTACAATAAAACCACTAGCTGCCTGCAATACAAAGAGCACACAGTTAGCGAAAAAGAGCCACTTGTTTATAACTCTTTAGGTACACTATAAATTCAGCCTTAACCAACTCCCAAACATCATTTTCAAAATCATCAAAATAGCAGTGGAGGCTTTAAAAGATCAAGTTGGATTGTGTAGATGGGATTACCCATTGAGGTGTTTGGCACAACACACAAAGAATAACATGAGATCTTACTCTCAAGCTAAGAAACTTTCTTCTTCACTTATTGCAAAGAGTGAAAAGGCAGAGCAAGCTGAAGAGTCTTTGAGGAAAGTTATGTACTTGAGCTGTTGGGGTCCAAATTAACTAATCTTTATTATAGAGAAACTTCCATGTCATTTTTGCAGACATGAAGATTTCCTAGAGAAGAGAAAGAACAAAGCGATTAAAAAAATTTATGTATGACTATGATTGTAAATATATACTAATTAATAGAATTTAAGTACTGTTGATATTTTGATGAAATGATGATATGACAGATCGATTAGTATTTGTATGATCATTTTGACATACTTGCAAATAATTCTTCAACTTGATTATTTTGTATTTGGTGGTCTTGATTTCAAACCAACAAAGAAGAAGAAGAAGATCTGAAAAGATGCAAGTGTCAAGTGTGTGTAAAATTGAGTGAACAAATTGTAATAATGACTTAATTTGATTATAATAATAACACTACTTAAAGAAGTAAAATTTCAAAATGAAAAGGATGAACACATCTTAAAAGATCTAAAGTATAAATTGTGTGAACACAAGTTGCACGCATCGATCGGTATTCTGAAAAACAATCATATAAACAAGCATTTTGCCCGTCTGACTATAAATTTTCGAAGTAGTATTAAGAAATTTATTAGATTTTAAAATGTAACACAACCGATATAAGTCACTAACTCGGATTTGGCTCCCCCTCCAATAGTCCATCTGTCTAGTTTCTCCAATAGGGTGTTAATTTTATTGAGGGGGAAAGGACAAATATATTTTCGAACTGTAAATGGTATGTAGAAATCCTTCGTCATATTTTTGGGACATTGGTGCCTCTGCCGTCCAAAAATTAAAGCATATATACCTTTTATACTAATGGACATACACGTGTCATAATTTTATCCGCCGATTAAATATCGAATCGACGGATAAGATTGCACCACATGTCCCTATTTAGTCTTCTGTTAGAGTGAAGGGCATATATGCTCTAGTTTTAAGACGACAGGGCATCAATATCCCAATAATATGACGGAAGATATCTGCATATCATTTACGATAGTTCAGAATATACTTGCCTTTTTTGATCCCATGCTTTCCGTCGGTCAACAACCAACTAAATCTATACTTCTTCACTACTCGTACAGGCTTGACGGAGTGAAGCTGTATTGAGGGAATCGTGAGATTTTTTTTTATTTCTTTATAGGAGAGGACAAATCTCTTTTTTTTTATGCGAATTTGACACGACATAGGAGAAGCCGCCCTTTATCAAAAATTCTATTATTTTTAATAGTTTTCCCTTTTATTTACTACATGTGTCCCTCAAATTAATAGATGATTTGATTCAGATTATTTGCTAAAACCAATCATTTAACCATAGTCAAACATTATCTTCCTTTTTATTATTTGCTTTATATGGAGTATAATAAGTTACTGTATTAGAAACAACGACAGTACTTGCCAGTGGTAAGATTTTTTTGCAGTTAACGTAACTCCAAACATTTCGGTGGTTTCATTTTCAAGAACTTTTCCCATGGTTTGGACGCAACTGGATTTTATTTAATCTAAGCCAAACCATGTGCCAATTTTCATCTGCTTATTATTATTATTAGCATTAGACACATCAGCACATGTCACTCTACGTGTCTCCAATCTAGCAGCTATTCCAAACAACAAAGCTACATATTCGGTGTGCTCTTTTACCCACCTACCCCATAATTGTGATCATGAAAATACCAATTACACCCTCCTCAATACTGATCATTAAGAGATTAACCCAAGGGCAGAAATGTACTTTCCATCCCAGAAACCATGCTCCAAAACCACAGGAAACACAACCAAAAGCCTCTAGCTTTTTTTTCCTTCCAACAAAGGCACTATATATATATAGCCATACAGAGAGAGAGAGATAATTCAAAAACCAACAAGTTATTCAAGTATTTCAGCAAAAAATTAAACATTTCTCACAAATATAAAATATCCAAGAGTTTTGAAGAATCAAAGATTAGAAAATGAGTTCAACGAGCAGAGCATGGGTCACAGCAGTGAGTTTGGGAGTAGTAGAGGCACTAAAAGATCAAGGAGTTTGTAGGTGGAATTACACAATCAGAGCCATAAATCAGCACGCTAAGAACAATCTACGCTCATATTCACACGCCAAGAAGCTTTCATCTCAATCTTCTTCTTCTTCTTCTTTGGTTTCTGCTAACAAATTAGAATTGAAAAAGGTGAAGAAGTCTGAGGAATCTCTGAGAAAAGTCATGTATTTGAGCTGTTGGGGACCTAATTGATCGAATCCTCACAGCAGTTAGATTTAATTAGTTTCATCTTTCTGTACATGTAAAGTCTTTGACAATATTGTAAAGTAAAGGATTTTGAGAGCTTGGGCTAAATTGCCCCCATCAACTCTTGCGGAAAACAAATTTCTGCAATCCAATTTCGAAACATCATCAAATTTACTAGCAATCAAATGACAGCACCATAACATAAACAGTTTTTAGCGTGATAAATATTTTCTTAAGAGTCAGTATTAATTAAATTGTTATTGATTCAATTTAACTATAGGTTTTAAAGATATTTTTAAAAAAAATTAATTGCCACTAAACGTATATTTAGATTAATTAATTGTCTAGTTGCCAATTTATATTACTATATATTAGAAGAGTCTAGGATTACTATCATTGTTCCAATTAAATCATTACAAATGTCCAATACTTACTATATAAAATATATAAGTGGGCCCCACCTCCTTTCACTTAAATAATATTTTCAACCTTATCATGGTAAAATTTGAATTTATTATCCTTTTCATTTAATTTTATATGATATTATTGTTTCTATAAAATCATTATATATGTTTTAATAATTTAAATTTCAAAAACATTATAATTTAACTTTAAAGATTTTATTTTATCAAAATCTTGTACATTGAAATATATAGTTATGAACCCGACTTAATAAATATATCTTCGAATTTCGTTTTACTTGATCCATATTGACTCGACATAACTCATAAGAAATTTATTTATCATATATTAATTTTATTAAATATGCATTGAAAGTTAAATTTGACTATTAGTATTTAATATAGTTACTTAATCATAAAGTCAATATTAAGAAAAATAAATAAATTTCTCTTAATTTGGTAAAATAAAAATAAAATTTGGTATAAGATCATTTTTGTAAATGACCCAATTATATTAAATTTAAGGTCTACTACAAAAGTAGACGTAAAAAAAAAGTCTCTCTATCTCTTTTTTTCCTCTAACGTGTGTGAATAAGTTTATTATTATGCCCTAACTTGCCAGATTTTATTTTTTAGGAGTTAAATTATACAAATTTTTAAAATATACTTTCATCATATTACTATATATTAGAAGAGTCTAGGATTTACTACCATTGTTCCAATTAAATCATTACAAATGTCCAATACTTACTATATAAAATATATAAGTGGGCCCCACCTCCTTCCACTTAAATAATATTTTTGAACCTTATCATGGTAAAAGTTGAATTTATTATCCTTTTCATTTAATTTTATATGATATTATTTTTTTCTATAAAATCATTATATATGTTTTAATAATTTAAATTTCAAAAACATTATAATTTAACTTTAAAGATTTTATTTTATCAAAATCTTGTACATTGAAATATATAGTTATGAATTTAAAATATTTTTAAAATCATATAAAAATTTCAATAACTTCTCAAATTCCATAATATAACACTTAAATACTACATATTCTATATTAATTACTATACTATAAATGACTTAAATACTCCATATTATCTATTACAATAATTAACAATTATTTGACACTTTAAATTCTATCAATGCCATATAAATTAGGATAAAAAACCTAACATATAATATTTAAATATAATATAAGTAATTACTATATATATATTACTATTATATATTTTTATATATTAGAAGAGTCTAAGATTTTTATATATTATTATTACTATATATTAGAAGAGTCTAGGATTACTACCATTGTACCAATAAAATCATTACAAATGTCCAATACTTACTATATAAAATATATAAGTGGGCCCCACCTCCTTCCACTTAAATAATATTTTTTCAACCTTATCATGGTAAAAGTTGAATTTATTATCCTTTTCATTTAATTTTATATGATATTATTTTTTCTATAAAATCATTATATATGTTTTAATAATTTAAATTTCAAAAACATTATAATTTAACTATAAAGATTTTATTTTATCAAAATCTTGTACATTGAAATATATAGTTATGAATTTAAAATATTTTTAAAATCATATAAAAATTTCAATAACTTCTCAAATTCCATAATATAACACTTAAATACTACATATTCTATATTAATTACTATACTATAAATGACTTAAATACTCCATATTATCTATTACAATAATTAACAATTATTTGACACTTTAAATTCTATCAATGCCATATAAATTAGGATAAAAAACCTAACATATAATATTTAAATATATTTAAAAATAATATAAGTAATACTATACATTACAATAATTAACAACTTAATTATTTAAAACTTATATAAAAATTTAACTGACTCTCTAAATTCTATTGGTACCACATAAAATAGATTATTTAATAAACATATATTGTTTGAAAATTGACGAAAAAGAAACAATAAATTACAATAATTAATAAAAAAAAATAGTCCACTCCAAAAAATCTATCAATTAACAACATATATTGTTTGAAATTGACGAAAAAGAAACTATAAATTACAATAATTAACAAAACAAATCTATCAATTAATGCCACATAAATTGGGACATGGCAAATAACATATAGTATTAAAAAATTAGGTTCAAAATGTACTAAAAAATACAATAATTAACAACTTAATATATTAAAGAGACATAAAAAAGGGTTAATATTTGAAATTCTGCATCTGCCACATAAATTAGAACAAATAGAGTAATAAATATTACTTTCAAAATTATGTTAAAAAAAAGTACTACAAATCACAATAGCTAACAATTTAAAATATTTTTAAAATCATATAAAAAAAGTGTTATAAATCATATAAATAGTACAATATTTAAACTACTTTAAAACCATTATAAATTGTAATAAATAATACAACAATTTAAATTACTTAAAATTTAACGACTTACAAATATTTTTTAAAATGTATTAAAATTTTGGTTAATTGTCAAAACTTTACATGTGCCACATAAATTGGGACATGGACAGTCACACATATTTTTAAAAAAAATTACATTAAAAGTATTCTATCAATTAACAACATATATTGTTTGAAATTGACGAAAAAGAAACTATAAATTACAATAATTAACAAAATAAATCTCTCGACTCCAACAAATCTATCAATTAATGCCACATAAAATGGGACATGGCAAATAACAGATATTATTAAAAAATTAGGTTCAAAATGTACTATAAAATACAATAATTAACAACTTAATATATTAAAGAGAAATATAAAAAATGGTTAATATTTGAAATTCTGCATGTGCCACATAAATTAGAACAAATAGAGTAATAAATATTATTTTCAAAATTATGTAAAAAAAAAAGTACTACAAATCACAATAGCTAACAATTTAAAATATTTTTAAAATCATATAAAAATTTCAATAACTTCTCAAATTCCATAATATAACACTATAAATAATAACATATAATATACTATTATAATATAACTTAAATACTACATATTATATAATTATATACTATATGACTTAAATACTCCATATTATCTATTA
Organism: Solanum verrucosum; assembly: GCF_900185275.1. Taxonomy (NCBI): domain Eukaryota; kingdom Viridiplantae; phylum Streptophyta; class Magnoliopsida; order Solanales; family Solanaceae; genus Solanum; species Solanum verrucosum. Next base: position 1,977,240 of record NW_026019982.1, on the reverse strand, counting down.
CAATAATTAACAATTATTTGACACTTTAAATTCTATCAATGCCATATAAAT